>NC_057854.1:35395000-35695000 GCF_015237465.2 Chelonia mydas | reverse complement strand
TATATTCTTGGGTGACTAAAATGAGTCACCTAAATAAGTGACCTGATTTGCAGAAACACTGACCGCTGAGAACTCCCAGTGAAGAAACTGGGAGTTGAGCACCTCTGAAAATCTGGCTGCTTGTACATAGGAATGTGGAGTTAGGTGCTGTCTTATGCAGCCTCGGTTGAATATTTTGGCCTAAATGATCTGCATATGGTTACACAGCACATCAGTGGCACAGCTGGGATTAGAATCCAGAAGTCCTGATTGCGGGGTTTGTGCTCTGGGTTATTGCCTCCCCACAAAAAACAAAACAAAAAGGCTGTTTCTGGCTCTGGAAAGATCTTTACTTTTATAGCTGCAAAGCCTGCACAATTTCGTGAATAAATATTGTTTCGTATACAGCGCAGAATGTCTGTCACACCTGGAGTTTAGGGGGATGGTAAAGGTGCTGTGGTCAGTTTCAGTGATTGGACTCATGCCTAGCATAACTGTAATTAGACTGAGCCATCCCATACATAGCTTTACATGGTTTTGGTTTGATTGTGTGCCTGAATGAATTCCTGTCATTTGATTGTACTCTCTGATAGGGGCAGGTTTGCCGGCATAGGTTACTGTTAGATCAGATCAGTTCTGGGCTGCTTAAGTTAGCCTCATCTCAGACCTGCTGGGAAGCATCACACTTTCTGATCATCGGTCCCCCTTTAAGGTGTCTCACCTTGGGCACCCAACAGTAGAGGCCCCCAGGATCACTAGTTGCTATTAAATCTCAGCATATATGTGCAGCGTGTCCAAGGATAATAGTACTATAGGAATCTTAACTTGTGTATCTCAAGTTGTGGTGACTTTAAGGGGGACAGACTGGCCTAGGTGCTGGGGGTGCTGTAAACACCTCAGTTTCTCTGTCAAATGGCCTCTGTTTTTGTCTGTGTCCAGCCATGCAGAAATACTAGCCATTTGCCCGAGAGGTGAAAAGGCCGGTGGGTGATCTGTGCTGGAGAGGCGTGTGGCGGTTAGGGCTTGGGGGAGGATCTGTGCTCTGGCCCGCGTAAGCATCCTCGTCGCATGTGCCCCAGCCAATCCGGGCTTGTGCTAACACTGTCTTTTGCCTTTATTAAAGAAAGAGAACAGCATCCAAAGGGAATGAAACATCATGCTCCAGGGTGTAAGCTGATCAGCTGCTGGGGTCAGAAAGGAATTCAAGCCCCACCCTGCACATTGTTTTCACTTTTTCCTGTACTTTAGATTCTAAAGTATCAGGCATTGCTGCTGCCAGGGGAACAATACCAGACCATGTGCATACGGACCCATGGCAACCCAGGGCTCTGAGAGACTATAGTGCAGCGTGAGGCACTACATAGTGTTCGAACATCTCCCACCCATCAGGGTTAACCATTTTCACTGACTCCATGACGGCAGAGCTTGGATGTAAATCAGAGAGGTGGGCACTGCTTGTCTGTGGAGCTCACTGCAGTGCTGTCAGTGTGTGTGTGGGAGCAGTGCAACACCCCCGTAGGGCCCTGAGAAGTGCAGCGCAGTACAGTCTTGGGCGGGGGGGCGGGATGAGCAGTGCAGTCTGTGTGTGTGTGGGGGTGAGCAGTGCAACACCCCCCTGAGGAGTGCAGTGTAGTGCAATCTGTGTGGGTTGGGGGGAGGGGATGAGCAGTGCAGTGCAGTCTGTGGCGGGTGAGGAGTGCAGTGCACCCCAATAGGGCTCTGAGGAGTGCAGTGTAGTGCATGTTGTGTGTGTTGGGGAGGGGGATGAGCAGTGCAGTGAAGACTATGTATGTATGTGGGGGTGGGGTGGGATGGGGGGGTGAGCAGTGCAGCACCCCCATGAGGCTCTGAGACGTGAAGTGCGGTCTGTGGGTGTTGCGGAGATGAGCGGTGAACAGTGCAGCACCCCAGCACAGCCCTGCCTGAGGAACTAACTGTGGAGGGTAAGAGGGGCTTGCACAATAGCTAGGTCTTCCAGGCGGGGACTCGGAATCCCATTGCCTGGGGTTCTGTGTGTCCAGCTGTTTGTGACAGGCTCTCTCTGCTAGTGCACACCCCGCACCATGACAGGGGAGGTCCCTGATCATCCCAAAGTAGCTGTATCCATTGTAGGCTACCAGCAGCTCTCCCTCGATGGCCACTTTGTTCAGTGCTGCCTATCAGCATGATAGGTCCCCTTGTACAGCCCCCGGCACACACCCTGCTTCCCTCTGCTTCTTGCTGTAGGAACAGGGAAAGGATCCAGGACAATTTTTGGGATCACAGGTGAAGCAAATGTTATGGGGCTGCACACAGAGGGCTCCAGAGCATCATAGCTCTTGTCTCCTTTGCTACAGCACCATCCATAATTCACTGCTTGTAGCAGCTGCAGAGAAGGGCAGCGAGAGAACCTGATAATGTCTCACTCAGGGAGGGAAAATGAGAATTTGGGCTCCATCAGTGGAGAGGCCAGACTTTGACAGTGTCGCCTGAGGACTTTTTATCGCAGGCTGTAGCTTGGCTAGACATGGGACCAAGCCCTTAAGTTCAGGGGTGTCTGGCGCTGGGAATTCGGTCTGAGCTGCTCTCTCATACAAGAACCCAAAGTGCTAAAAGCAGAAGGTTAGCTATGCTCCGGAGAGTGGCCAGTCTCAGGCATTGTACAATGGGTTTTGTGGGTAACTGCAGCCCTGTCTGTGAAGGAGAGGAAATCGGTGGAGGTTCAGTTACTCTGGAAAAAGGAGGACATGGGAGGACGAAGAGTGTTTTCAGAGACTCCTTTATTCACTTTCCATGTACCAGTTGCCCAGAGTGAAGTCTGGAATGTGCCGAGGGATTACATGTAGCATAGTGGGGGCTCAGTGGGGAAGGCTTCTCTCTGGGGCGGGAAATCCCCCCTTTGGCTGGGGTTGTTTACTAGCCTGAGTCAGTAGATTGTTTTCCTGGTTTATGATGTGCCAACTATTGTTTAGTTAATTGTCTGGAATATTAACAGGGCCAATATAATCCTATTAGGTTAAGGAAAATGATTCCTTCCCTGAAAGGAAAAGATGCTTCAGTAGCAATGTTGCAAGAAGTCAGATACTCTTACGAAGCTCAGATGGCTATGGGCCTGGGTCAGATTTCTCATTCCTGCTTTGCCCCTGGGACCAGGGCGGGAGAGCACACACACATGCACACGCACGCAGGAGAGGCCAGAGTTCCAGACTCCATCCTAACAGCGTCGGTTGGAACGATGAAGGTGGAATGCCGAGTACTTTTGAGCCTTAGCTATGGAGTTCTTGGTTGTAACCACTACCCCTGACAAATTCTGGCTGAGTCAACTAGTCTGCCTGCGGGGGAGTACAGATAAGAGCGGCCACTCTGCCAGCCTTTAAATGAGTGTGGTATGCACAGCACCCAGTCTCTACAGTCTCCCCACCCCTCCCTGCCTCCCTTTGGGTCCTAGCCAGGAGCAATGCCTCTGCTCAGTGGCAGGATGCTGAGCTCCTAGTGGCCAGAGGGCACACCCTGCTAGCACCCGGACGGAGCCAGGCATGATGGAATTTTATATTAGGAACATAAGACTTGGAAGAATGCTGTTTGTTGCCTAGGCATCTCAACAGAGCATAATGAGTCCACGGGTGAGCACAGCTTGCACGGTTCAGAAATCACATCTGGATAAAGGGTGAGTGATTTTTTCCCACTGCCTGCTCCTCAGCAACAACGGGCAGGAAAACTGGCAAGATTAAACTTTTGGATGGGTTTGAGTCAGGCTGAAGATTCCAGCACAGCAAAAATGAAATATAATTCAAATTTCCAAAAGGGTCTGGTTCTTTTGGGGGCCAGAGGAGGGCAGGAAGACGGAGGTATTTAAGCAAGCCTGTTCTCTAATGCTTCCTTCTGCAAGATCCTTATATCTGCTGCTAGTAAAGCCACCAGGTTAGTGTTCAAATACAACTACATTAGCCAAGACACCAGGTGTATCAAGCTGGGCACCCAAAATCACCTTCCATTCTAGAAAATGTTGGCTTTAATGACTGAACTGTGGGAGTGCCAGGAATTTTTATATCCAGATAAGAGCACAAATCCTAGGCACAGAAAAAGCCCATCTGGGCCAACATGCTGATTCTTTTATGGTTTCAACTTAATCCCACCATCCGGCTTTTTCCCTAGATGCCTTAATCCTCTCCCTCCCCAGAAACTAACCCAGGTGTCTCCTGAACACCACTGCGTCAGTTGCCTTCGTCAGTCCTTAGTCCATGTGTTCACTAACTAGAGTGAATGCGAATGCGCTTTGTACGCTGGGGTCTGTCTGATTTACATTTCCCAGCTCCTACCCTGGACTCCTCCTTGGCTTTGGCTACTCTCTGTGGGCTATCATCCCAAATGAGAAACAAAGAAATGGAACAAGTTTGCTCTCGTTACTCCCTGCTGGTTTCTGCTCTATTTTCCTAAGCAGCAACTGAGTGCCACTTTATTAGGGTGGGAGACAGTTGTCAGGAAGCAAAGTTCTCTAGCGGAAAGATCATGCATCCAGAGGTTCTACTCCCTAGCTCTGCCCTTTGTCCTTCAGTCTCCTGACGGGGTATTGCAGGTAGGGCCAGCCCTAGACCAAATGGCGCCCCACGCGAGGAGCGTTTTTGGTGCCCCTCTCCATTTATTAAACTTCTGAATACCTTATTTTGTATTGCATTTTTAGCCCATTTCACCGCTTTGATGCACAATTTGCATGCATGACTTATCCCTGTCATATAAAATGATAAATTTGCACTCTAGGATCTGTAAATCTGTATTTATTCATGCCCTATATAAGCCCCACCCCTTATATACTCACGAGGGCATGGCTCCATGACAACATTCAAGGAGGTTCTTAGAAAGTCTGGAAGGTTCAGTGAGATTCTACAAAGGTCCACAACATTCTGGGAGGTTAGTGAAAAATGAATCTACATGTGGAATACCTGAAACATTTTACTTCAAACATTCTATTTTCCCTTTTGTTGCTAACAAGAGCAGCAGCAGCCCGAGCCCGGCACCCCCCCAAGCCCAGCACCCCTGGCATTTGCTTGGAATGCCTGCCCCTGAATCCGGCCCTGATTCCAGGAGTATTGTATGTTGTTAGGCTCACTCTTGTAAAGTGGGTTAAGATCACAGGTGTCAGGCCTTTGAAAGTGCTGAGTGTTATCATCACAAGTTTGTGACAGAGCAAATTCAGGGCTTGATTCCACTCCCATTTAAGCCAAAGGCAAGGCACCCACTGAGCTTATGGTGCACAGGGCTAGCACACGGTGTAATGGGTTCTGCTGGCCCTTGAAGTTCGGAGCTGAAGCCTCTGAGGATAGGCTACCCTGTTCGAGGAGTTCTGGGACTGGCAGGGTATGTCCACGCTATAGCTGGGAGGGAGCTCATGCTAGCAGGGTTTGAGCTAGCATGCTGAAAAAGGCAGCATGGATGTTGTGGCTCAGGCTGCTGCTCGCTTTTGCAAAGCCACCTGATGCCCAGCTTTGGTGCCCAAGCAGCAACCATCCACACTTCTAGCTTTCAGCGCACTGGCTCGAGCCCCGCTAGCGCAAGGCTGTCTACCCAAGCTGCAGCCTGACCATGGCCACTGACGGCTGGCCTGGGAGCAGCAGAGGAAGAGAGGAAGAAGCGCTTCCCAGGATAACCCTGGGGTCTGAAATCTTCAGGCTGGGCTCTCTTTGGCTCTGTCTACCCTGCAGTAAAACACCCCTGGCTGGCCTGGATCAGCTGATTGGGGCCTGGGTTGCAGGGCTATCAAAATGGCAGGAAATGGAGAGGCTGGGGACAGGGAAAGGGACGTGAAGTCTTTCTTGCTCGTTCAGTATGTTGAGTTTTCCTGCATGTCTCACTGGAGCCAGGTACAAGCAATTATAAAGGCCACCTGGGAGAAGACAACTCAGGGTTGTGGCTGACAGCCCAGTGCTTCTGAACCATCTAAGTCTCACACTGCATTTTGACCGTCTAAGTGATGCTCGGATATTGTGCTTCTCTGCCTAGGGTGAATTTCAGCCATTATGGGCCCTGAGTTATTTATAGGCATTATTAACTTTACCACTTGTGCTAAATCCTTCTGCTTTTTGAGAAGCTTTGGGGGGTAATTGCTGCATGTCAGGGGCACGTACTTAATTTTCCATCTTCAGAGAAGAAGGAAAAGAGAAGCAGAATGTTTCTGTTAAAAGCAGAGAGCAGATTGAATGAGGGCTTTTGTTACCTAAATCTCTGGTTATTAAGGGTGAAATGAATGCCAGAGGTCATTACAATTTCATTATAACACAAAAGGAGGAACAAACAGTTTATTATGCTAAACAAAAGGGTTATGGGCAAGAGAATAAGGTAGGGAAGCTATTAGCTAGGTTAATTAAAATAGAACAAGATGGTTGAGTAATTCCCTGCCTAAGAAAGAATAGAAGAGAAATAATTCATCACCCATGAGGAAAAAAAAATATGGGGGGGGGGAAGGGATTTTAGGCCTGTTGTGCCAGAAATTCTGCTCCCTCTGAGCATTTCTTTTTAGACAAGATTATATTCGTGCCTATTGAAACGTAATTGATTTTCCAGAAATCTCAGATGCAGAAGATGCTCTAGTCAGAATGAAAAGGAGTACTTGTGGCACCTTAGAGACTAACCAATTTATTTGAGCATGAGTCTCTAAGGTGCCGCAAGTACTCCTTTTCTTTTTGCGAATACAGACTAACACGGCTGTTACTCTGAAATCTAGTCAGAATGAGTGGTGTAAGAAAGCTAGAAACAGAGGCGTAGTCCTAAGGGTCTTAAGGCCAGAGAAGGGACAACCAGATCAGTGTGACCTCCTGTATCACACAGCCACCAACACTCCTCCCACAGCACCCGCTCACTAAGCCCAACAACCGACGTGAGACCAAAGTATATCATCCCACAGGACACTAGACGCTTATATGCCACAGGAGGGACTGAGGCCCCTGCAATGGCAGGGAAATGATTGTGTGAGATACACCCAGAGAATCCTGGTAAGTGACAATCCATATGTTGCAGAGGAAGGTGAAACCCCCAAGGCCACAGTCTGACCTGGGGGACAATTCCTTCCTGACCCCACCTATGGGGATCAGTTAGACCCTGAGTGTGTGAGCAAGAACCAGCCAGCCAAGCACCTGAGCGAGACAGAGAGAGAGAGAATGCCCTGGCCTTCCCCATCCTGTGTCCAGCCATGGCCATTCCTGATGCTTCAGAGGAAGGAGACTAACAATATATTGGTGGTGGTGTGGGGGAATCCCTTCCTGACCCCTGCAGGTGGCCAGGTGAAACCCTAAAGCATGAGCTTTTAGGAGCACAAGACACAAACTGGAGGAGAGCACCAGGGCTGTTGAGCTCTGCCACCATCACAAGCAACCTGTCACCCCTGTGGTGATTGTTAAATGTTGCAAAAATCCCATTCCCATGAAATCTGAACAATTTGGTTCCATCATATTTATGTCTCTTATCTTTCAGCCCTGTGCAGAATGCCAGCACTATGGCTAGGCCTGGCTCTGATTTAGCCCTCTGGGGCGAATGTTACCCTACAGGTTGACATTCGCTTGAACTAATGGCCGCTCTCCATATGGCTACCCGTTCACTCTTCTCATGGCTAAACAGCTTCAGTCTGAGAGTAGAAACAATGGCATTGAATTGACATGCTCGATCCTGCTGCCATTGAAGAAAATAGCAAATCTTGCATTGACTGGTGCAGGATCATGGCATCGGCAGCCAATCTTACCCCATGAAGAGTGAATAACGAGTAGGGGAAGTGAATGCTCTATAGGCTGAAATTTTCCACGTCGGCTATTTGGCAAGTGTTCATGAGGACTGAATGCGTTTATGGAGACCAAGAGTGGTTCAGGAACATTTCACAAACAGGAAGAAGGCTTCAATTCCTCAGTTAATTTATTTGCAACTTATAATTAATTCATCCAGCTCTAGCTTTTAAACTAGCTCTAGGCTGGGCAGCCAGGAACCAGTGGCTTTCTGATTGGTTTGAAGAAATGTGTTAGTCTATATAATTTTTATGTAGAATTCCAGAAGAACTCTTTGTGGTTTGCTACAGAAAAGATTTGTTTGTTTTGTTAAAATCTCCTGGAAAGAGTAACAAATACCATTCTTGTTTTAATATCATCGTTATATGGATGGGGGAACCTCTTTAAAATAAATACAAAGATCAATCCCTTTCCTTAAGTCTTGACCAAGATCTAGAATTGAATCAAGCGAGCTTTTTTTTTTTTAAAAGAGTCTGAAATGTTTCTTTCATTTCTCCCTTCTACCGATTTTTTTTTTTTTTTAAGCCTCTGAACTTTTGAGTTTTGGCTATGACTGGAAATGGAAATGTCCAAATAAGTTGAGAAAAGCATTTCATTTGCTATTTCTAGATTGCCAGAAGTCTCACAAGAGACCCTCTGCTTGTGAAATATTCCTTTATGGAAATGTCTGCATAGACCTGAAGGACAGAAGCGAGTCTGATCTCTTGCACGTTGCATGCCACAGAACCTCACCCACCCACTTCTGCAACAGGCTGAGAACCTCTGGCTGAGTTACTGAAGTCCTCAACTCTTGATTTAAATACTTCAAGTTCCAGAAAATCCACCACTTACTCTAGTTCAAACCAGCAAGCGACCCCATGCCCCATGCTGCAGAATTTAATGTACAAAGATAACCTTTATAGAACAACTAATTCAGCCTATAGAATCTTACATCAGGGATCTCATTCCCTACTAAACCTTTTGAGATTTATTAACATTTCATTATCGTATTATAATTATTAATTGTTGCAATTCTTTTTATAGTGCCATAAATGTACATGGCACTTTATATAAGTTAAAGGTGGACTAGAAATTCTAAATGAAAACTGAGCTAAACCCGCATTTTGGTGCTGAATGTCTCAAGTAGCCAGACCGTGTGGGCTACTCAATAAAATCATAATCTCAAACTCTTTCAAGTCATAGATTCATAGATTCCAAGGGTAGAAAGGACCATTGTGATCATCTAGTTTGCCCTCTGGTATAACACAGGCCAGAGAACTGTCTCCAAATAATTCTTAGAGCAGATCTTTTAGAAAAACATCCAAGCTTGATTTATAAACTGTCAATGATGGTGAATCCACCATAACCCTTGGTAGATTGTTCCAGTGGTTAATTACTCACTGTTACAGAATTACACCTTAAGTTCTTTACCCTACATGAAATCCTTTCAGATCCCTTCCTGGAGCACTGCAGCTATCACCAAGTGATGTATTCTGGGACAGCACAGCTATGGATTGCATGGGTTACAGTGAAGCTTCTGGTTGTTGAGAGATTCCTTCAGTGAACCAGGAATTATTGAAAGGTTATTAGAGGGGAAGAAATGCAGATGGGAGCTAGAATGTATTTCTGTGCTGAATGTCCCCTTAGCCTGGTTAGAAAGAGGCCATTCACAGCAAAGACTATCTCTGCTTTGCAGTTCACTGCAGTGTTAACACACGAGCCAAGTGCCCCATGTGGGTGCAGTTACATCTGCAGCGCCCCCCTCCCCCATGTATTTCTGCAGTGGGCAAGTTTGGAATGTGTGGGTGTGGAGTGGGCTGAGTGCAGAACAGATAGGGGCAGGTGTGATGTGTGTGTGTGGCAGGGGTTATATGGGTAGGTGTGAACTGAATCTGACTTGAGATGTGTGGAAAGAACGTGTGGCGTGGGCTAAGTGGGCAATAACTTGCCATACGAATGTGAGCAAAAGTGTGCAACTGCATTTAACACAACACGTATTTGTGTTAATTAGCATCTCTGAGGGTGGGGGGGTTGTTTGCAAATCTGCTGGTGAACCTCAGGCCTGGGGAATCTCAGCATCCAGGAGAGGCTGAGCTCACTTTGCTCTTTGCCACTGGGGGCCTTGATGAAAGATAATTGACTCCCAGTGCCTTACAGTGTATCTCACATGATCCATGTGTGGATAGTTCCCATCCTTGCTCACAGGGCTTCTGGGAGGGGTTACACAGCATCATATTTTAGGTAGTTGCCTCTAACTGGCATTGCCATGCTCTCTGGACATCTTATGTTTAATTTAAAATGAGCAATTCAACAAGCACGAATTGCCGAAATGCCCCTTTGTGCCTCTGGTGTCTGGCTGTAATGGGGACAATGACATTGTTTGTGGGCAAAATTGTGGCTGTAGGTCACACACTCTCCCTGGGCTGCTGCAGAGTCACCTCACCTCGGGGGAGCTCCAGGACCCATCGAGCCTCAGAAAGCCACAGTAGCTCCTGCAGGAACCTCGTGCCCCGGAGAGTCCTCTGCTGACCATTTGGGATGGGGTGTACAAACCCAACACTGGCAAGGAAGGGGTTAAGTAGCTCCTTTGGGCCCAGGTGGCCCTGCCCCGCCGCACCTGCAAAGCCTGCACTGGCTGGAGGAGGAGCTTAAAAAGGGAGTGGAGTCGCTCAGTGGCAGGTAGACAGTGGAGGTGAGCTGTCCTGAATGCTGAGCTCCTGCTGCCTGACTTTTGGCTGCAGTGACCTGACCAAGCCTACATAGAAGGGACCTGTGCTTCTCAGAAGGTGAGAGACTTTGTCTTGGTGTTTAATTCTTTGCTGGACCTGGCTGGAAGAAGTGGTCCTGGGGAGCAGCTGCATAGCACTCCAGGGTGCAGGACTCCGCTGCCTACCACTGGGCCCTGGATTGGAGCATGGTGGAGAGGATGCGCCTAGGTTCCTCCACCAACTCCTAAAGAGGGACAGCTATGGAAGTCTGTCCCTTGGCAGGGAAACTAGTCGGAGAAGACCCTGAAGATACAAGGGTCTGGACCATGAGACCCTGACCCAAAGGGGTTGCCCTGAATCCCTCATGTAACCCCAAAGCCTTCCCCATTATTGTACTTCTTATATATCCCCTGAAGCGGGTGGACTTGAACACGTGTTCCTTGCCGGAGGGCTGAGTCACTGGAAGGACAGACCACTGCAGGGCAAAGTGGTAGTAAGAAAGGAGAATGCTTGGGATGGAGACACATACCACACCACCACCTAATCGCTAGGTGGCATTGGCTGTGACTGTTTCCCTTTGCCCCACTGCAGAAATGGGATGGTGCTCTGGCCTCTCCCCCTCCCTTGTTGGGGTAGATTGCATCCCAAAGAGCTCTAACAGGAAGCAGTACCAATGCTTAGGAGAGTGCAAGGATCTGCAATTGTGCCTGACCCGCGTGCAGAGTGGGAAGGCCCCTTACATCTTCCTCCCTCCACTGCACCCCCCTCCCAAAGGGCCCTGCGTACTCTGACCCTAGAGTCATGGGGTCAGTCAGAAGGAACAAATTCCATGGGTCAGTCTCAGCAGCAAGGGCATCCTAACAGATCTTCATTGCTATGACAGGATGGGAGTGGAGGTGGTAAAATCAGACCAGCAAGGAGGACCTTGTTGCAAATATAAATAACTGCTCTCCTGCTAGTATACCTTTGTTCATGGAAACATAATGGAGGGCATATTTAGGGAGAACGTCTATAAGCACTTGGGGGATAATGGCATTCGAAGCAGGTGCCATGGGGTGCATGAAAAATAGACTGCAGCAAGTAGCCTATTTCTGCATAATTAAGCGATTAGCGGACATGGTGAAAACAGCAGATAGACTATCACTGGCCTTTAGTGAACAGTGTGGTATGGTACAGCAAGGATCTTATCTGAGACATCTGTTCAAATAGGTTTGGATACATATCTTGTGACATGGATCAGGGACTTCTTGATGGATAAGTGGGCATAAATGACAGCTGTGTCTAGTCGGGGGCAGAGTGGCATGCAGGTAGAATCCTCCAGGAGGGTGTTCTGGGTCCTGTTTTGATTTATATCTCAGAAGCAATCTAGAGGAGGAAGTAGAAAACATCTTAATTACTGTCTTAAAAGAGATGTTCCAAATGCCTGGGAGAAGAGAGAGAAAATTACAAGCGTAGGCAGAGAGGCTGGAGGATGAGCAGAAATTAATAATCTGGGTTTGAAATCTGTGAAGACACAGCTAATACCTTTGGGCAAGAATAATTATGAAAGTAATTCTGTAATGACAGGGAGCTGTTTAGAAAGCAATGTCACCGAGACAGACACCTGGGTGTGAGAGCAGATGACAAGTCAGATAGGAGGTTGTAATGTGTTGTGGTGCTTCTGAGCTGTGCATTCACAGGCATCAGATCATGGAGCAGGAGATCATGGAGCCAGATGCAGATGATTCCTCCTTACACACTGCTGCTGTGACTATCCTTGGACCAGTGCTTGGTGAGTGAGCTGCTAAAAGACAGACAAATGAGGAGAAGAAGAAGAGCAAAAGTGATAAAGGGGCTGAAGGAAATGAGTGACCAAGACAGGTGAAATGAAGGAACAGAACGTGCATAGCTCAGTTAACAAGTCAAAGAGGCTCCATACTGTCTCTGCTGGTGTAACACCCCTGAAATCAATGGAGCTAGCACCAGAAGGATGTTTGGCCCTTACTGTGTACAATTAGCTGAAGGGGAGTTAGGAGAAGGGAGGAAATAGCATTCTGACATGCCCTCAGGGCTTCATCTCATTCAGTGATGTGCTTTGTCATTCTCACATCTGTTCATTCTGCAGACCGCCTTGTAGGAAGGAAATACATTGTGGATTATCCCTGGCCCCTCACTAATTCATATGACTTCCCATCACCAACTCATTGTCCCAAAACGTCCCTCATGGCAGGACTTGGCATTTCAGTGACTCTGCCTCACTCTGCTCCTCAGGATGTCAGTGGTCTGCTATGGTGATGGTTTGTTCTTCCAGCCAGGTCATGCTATGGTTCCATCCCTTCTGGGGTACTAGTGTCCTGTACAAACAGTGTGTAACACAATGGTGATAGTCAACATGACTAGGTTCTTCTTTGGCATCACTCTTCTTCCACAGCAGTGGCTCGCAGGGCTGCTCCCTTGAGTCCCTCAGAAAAACTCAAAAAAGCCAGACAAAAATATAAACTTCCACCCATCCTTAGGTTCTTCCCGGTGCTCCAGTGTTCTGCAGAACACTGATCCACAGGGCTGAAATCTTGACCCTGTTTCCACTAATTCCACTACTGTAGCTTTTTCACAGTTCTCCCTCCATCTGGCTTCTCCCAGGTCCTTCCAGTAGAGAGGGAACTCCAGACCACACTCGAGATATAACAAGGTGGAGCTACCTGGATTTCGGACAGTGTGAGGTTATACACCCCAGCACAATTCCTCACTGCGTTCTCGTTTTCCTGGTGAATTGAGGACCATGAGAAATGACTCCACTGAGAATCACCTCCCTGCTGTAGATTTCTCCGAGCTAACAGGTTTCAGAGTGATAGCTGTGTTAGTCTGTATCAGCAAAAACAATGAGGAGTACTTGTGACATAAGCTTTCGTGGGCTAAAACCCACTTCATCAGATGCATGGAGTGGAAAATATAGTAGGCAGAATATATATACACAGTACATGGAAAAGATGAGAGTTGCCTTACCAAGTGGGGGGTCAGTTCTAATGAGACAATTCAATTAAAGTGGAAGTGTGCTATTATCAACAGGAGGAAAAATCACTTTTGTGGTGGTAATCAGGGTGGCCCATTTGAAACAGTTGACAAGAAAGTTGTGGGGGAGGGATAGCTCAGTGGCTTGAGCATTGGCCTGCTAAACCTAGGGTTGTGAGTTCAATCCTTGAGGGGGCCATTTAGGGATCTGGGGCAAAAATTGGGGATTGGTCCAGCTTTGAGCAGGGGGTTGGTCTAGATCTCCTGAGGTCCCTTCCAACCCTGATATTCTATGATACACTTCTATGAAAGTGTGAGTAACAGTAGGGGAAAATTAGCATGGGGAAATTAGTTTTTGTAGTGACCCATCCACTCCCAGTCTTTATTTGGGCCTAATTTGATGGTGTCCAGTTTGCAAATTAATTCCAGTTCTGCAGTTTCTTGTTGGAGTCTGTTTTTGAAGGTTTTTGTTGTTGTTGAAGAATTGCCACTTTTAAGTTTGTTATTGCGTGTCCAGGGAGATTGAAGTGTTTTCCAACTGGTTTTTGAATGTTCTAATTCTTGACGTCCGATTTGTGTCCATTTTAGTCTTCTTCTGAGCTAATAGTTGACCTTGATGTCCTAAATTGTAACTGCTTTACAGGTGTTCAAGGGTAAAGCTTTTATGAGTTTAGAGGAGAAAATGATAATGCTTCAAAGGGATTTTAAATAGGGCTGGATGTAGTCAGCTGTGGGCAAGGCAAATGGTTTTTGCAAGTCCATTTTGGATGGATTGGAGTAAGGGGTGAAGCAAGGGCATGGGCCTTCAGATAGGAGACTGTCACAGAATGACCAAGGCCCAGAGAGTGGAGAGGAATGGACTGATAGACTTTAGGGAGGTTATGGCAGGATTTAGGGACAGTCTCAATGTGGGGGATAAAGGGAAAGAGAGGGAACAGTCAAAAATGACATTGAGATTCAGGGAGGATGGCAGAGTCATTGACAGTAATGGAGGTGGGTGGAGAAGTTGTGGGTGTGGAGGAAAGATGAGTTACGGTGTGAGTGCCCTTTGCTTCATATGCACAAAGTCACTACAGAACCAATGACTCCGCATTGAATTAGCAAATCTTGTGCTACTGCAGGTATTGTCTTTCGAATAAGACATTAAATTGGTGACCTGGCCAATTTTCAGTCATTAAAGATCCCTTGGCAGAGGTTGCAAGAGTTCATTCTACTGTCCTGGCAAATTTTGATTTGGATTACTATTGTCTACTGAACTAAAATTTCCTTTCTAGAATATTATTTTGTTTTACTCCAGAAATGGCTGCAATTCTTGCAGCAATTCACTGTCTGTAGCTTGTTGAAATGGTTTTTGGGATCCATTGGAATGAAACAGAAGAACAAGGGGGCACCAAATGAAATTAATAGGCAGCAGGTTTAAAACAAACAAAGGAAGCATTTTTTCACACAATGCACAGTCAACGTGTGGAACTCCTTGCCAGAGGATGTTGTGAAGGCCAAGACTATAACAGGATTCAAAAGACAGCTAGATAAGTTCATGGAGGATAGGTCCATCAGTGGCTCTTAGCCAGGATGGGCAGGGATGGTGTCCCTAGCCTCTGTTTGCCAGAAGCTGGGAATGGACGACAGGGGATGGATCACTGTATGATTACCTGTTCTGTTCATTCCCTCTGGGGCACCTGGCATTGGCCAATGTCAGAAGACAGGATACTGGCCTAGATTCACCTTTGGTCTGACCCAATATGGCCGATCTTATGTTCTTAAACAAGCTAGTTGCAAATGTTAAATATCTTTGAAATAAGAGGTGTTAGATAAGGAAATTATTTTGCAGAAGGCATTGTCTAGCCCATCCCCTCTGGGCCAGTGCAGAACTGTTCCTTCCAGTATTTTGTCCAGGTTTGCTTTAAATATCCCAAGCAACAGAGCTTCCTCCACATCCCTTCGGAAGTCTATTCCTGAGCTGATAAGCAGATAAAGGTGATGCACATGATCTCAAATGGAAATCAAAGGGCAGTTTATGTAGGGGTTTTTTCCCTAGAGCATCTCAGATTCTGTAGTGTGGAGCTAATATAACCTAGAACAGCATGTTACCCTTGACTGACTGACTAGCCCTAATCATTCTATATCAGTGTTGTCTTTGCTCTTTACAGGCTGCCAGAGTGGTTGCTGGGGAAGAATTTTTTTTGCAAAAAATGAACCTTACAAGTTATAGTCTTGTTGGAAATTTAATTAAAGAAACCCAAAGCTCAAGCACTTAAGGTTATGTCACTGTGGAAACCTCCTAGCCATTGCAATTTCTCTTCTGCATCTCTTTGCACTGGGCAAATTCTCACTCATGTGAACCAACAGTGTGTAGCTCTGCAATAACAATGGGACCCGCTGAAATAACACAGGTAGCACATTGCACCTGCATTCCAGGCTTCTGGCCCCAGAACCACAGCATATGTCAAACCCATTGAAGTCAGAACCAGGCAATCCATTTGCCACCCATGACCTAGGTGCTGAACTCCTGAGGTGACCCACAGACAATCCCTTCTAGGCCTAACCTGTAGCCACCAGAGCATGGGGTCATTTGAAGGCAGAGGCTCTAGGTTGCAGAATGAACCCTCCTTCACCTAGTCCCGCTCACCCCCACTCCATCACTGTTCTGTCATTTTCCAGCTAGCTGGACTCAGTTGTCTTTGTCCATGTTTGTGCATTGTGGGTATGCGTGCGGGGAGGGTCGGTATGCAGGAAACGAACCTGCTTTCTCTTTGGCCATGCTGCTTGGTTGCAGTTTCTGACATATGTCACCACTACAAGTAAGAGCTTCACAATAGCTTACGGGTTGGCGCAAGGCAGTGCACTGCAGAACTTGGTCCACTGGCTTTGGACCCCACTGCTCTGCCTCAAACCATGGCCCTCCTGAGGTGCACATGAATGTGGGACTGGGCGGCCTGGTAAGAATGTGTCGTGGGGAAGCCAGCTCTGTGGGGTGCAGTCAGGGCCAGATGTGCGACTTGCTGGACTCTAAGCAAGAGTGGAACTGCCAGCTCCAATGGAGCACTCAGCTGGGGGGTTGTTTCACTCCCAAGGCGGGTCAAGTCTTGCAATGCGGCTGTTGCTTCAGGGTCTGCCCATGAGACTACACAGGGCCTCTAGCAGCTGCTTGCAGCACTCAGATTTAAGACTGGCCCCAAATGCAGGGGAAGGGCCGAGGGAGAGATGTGTTCTTGCTATCACTTAAGTATAAACACTGCTGAAGGTAACTTACCCTCTTCCCTGGAGGAGGCTGCAGCACGCTGGGGCCTTCAGCACTGAATCAGCAACTGCACTGACATATGAAGAAAACATAAGAATGCATGGAATTTTTTCCAAATGGGAAGCAACCCCCTGGCGTTCAGTCGAGCCTGATTGGTTTGCAGGGTTCTGGGCCAGCAAGGGCTCTGTTTATTTGCTTCACGTAGAAGTTGTTCAGGTAATTGCATCGGTGACTAAGTGGAAACACAAAACAGGAAAGATCATTTTGAAGGAAAGCACAAAGCTCTTTAAATCGTGTGAGAAACTAACAGGGGAAACTAGAGGGCACACAGAGGGAGAGGAGGACTAAGCTAGTAAGAACCGAGTCCAGCTAAATCAATATAAGGTGATTGTCCATGCACATGGGTTGCAACGATTTAACTGAAGCAGTTTCCAAATTGAATTAAACTGGTACAATTTTCACATGCAGACCAGGCCTTACTCTCAGGCATTTAGCTTGGAAGAACTAGGGAAAGACTGCCTGTGGCAAGCTGTCCCATAAAGATATAGAGTAGGAGCTACTCCCTGTTTGGCTCCACAGAGGAATATGGTCTGGCTCTGGTTTTTGTACATTTTAGATTTCTGCTACCTCAGAAGTCCAACACTTGAGATAACGGGTTACATCATCCAACATCATTCAGTGGGCTTGCTGAATGCAGGATTAATGTGGAGAACTATTCTAAGGAGAGCTAGTCACACTATTTGTTTTCCTTTTTGCTATACATCTGCAGTAGCTAGTACAGTAGGTTTTTAATGAGATTTGATAATATGCTCTCAGCCCTGTGTGTTGTAGCACAGACATAAATGGGTATCTAGCTCTATCTCTGTAGGATAAATCATGTCAAGATGGTGGATCTTTTCATTCCTTAAAAATGAAAAGAAGATGCAATTGGAAGTGTCCTGCATTGGCTAGCTGAGCTAGGTTTCCATTATCAATCATCCAAAAGAACCTGTGCTATTCTCATAGCTGTCTTTGCACATGTGGTAAGCTTTAGGTTAAGAGCTGCGAGGCATGCAGATGGCAGATATGAGGACGGCAAAATTCCATTTGTGCTCCAAATAGAGATCAGGTGCTTGTCAGATGGAACTTATCTGGGGCCTTACTGAAGAAAATCAATAGCCACATTTTTCTGAATACTCAGAATGGCAACAAAAGATGTGACAGGAGAGTGGAAAAAGTACAGGATTTGTTACTTTCAAATAGATTTTTCCCGTTTGCCAGCTTCTATAAAGGAAGCTTAAAGTGTCACCTGCCACTGACAATCCAGCCAGCTACCATCCAGGATTGATCCACCCATTCTTAGGTAAGATTATTGAGTGAGACATCTCTGAGTACCTAGGTGGCTCAGATCTCCTTGACCCTGGCCCTTCTGGGTACAGACCTGGGTTTGGCATGGGGGCAGCTCTGTCTCAATACTCCTGATCACAAGATGTTGTTCGCCATCTTGCAGACACCAGTGGAGGTTGCTTTTCAGTGGTTTGGCTGCAAGGGTTCTTGTCTGTGGGGTTCTGTAGAGCTCCAATTTGTCCCCGCTCTGCTCAATATGGATAAAGAGACATGGGCTATGACATATATACTGGTTATTACAGCTCTTTATTTTTCTCTCCTCCAGTCCCACAGTGCTTGGTAGAGACTGGGTCATCGATAAATGGTGGCTGACTGAAGCTCAGTCTAGATAAACCAGAAGTGATGTGGTAGGATTTGGGAAGATATGGACAGGAAGCAATAGCATTGTGCACCTTCAGGAAATCCTGCAAATATTTCCCACTGTTGCTAACTTAGGGTTATGCTCCCCAAAATCCACAATTTATGGCCCTAGTGTAGACATGTGTGACGAAGTGGGAATGTTCTTAATGTTTTCTCCAAATACTGTGTGGGTGCCTCAGTTTCCCCTATGCCTTTCTTAAGTATGTAGGTGGTGGGATAAGGGTGTGTGATTATTGCAGAGCCCTAGGCAGATGTGATGCTGTCTGCAAAGAGAATCGCCGACACCCTGTCTCCTGGCAACTGATGGCCTGGACCCCTCCCCTGCAAAGGTGCCAACTGAAGGTGTTGGAGAACAAAGATCAGGTGGCCTCCTGGCCTGGAAGAGGGACAAAGGGTCTTCAGTCTGGAGCTGGTTGGGGAAAGAGAGGGAGGCCCAGAACCAGGGTCTGGCCTCCCTGCTCCCAAAGATGGACCTGACTGAGGGGTCCTGTTTTCTATAACTACAAGCTCTGTTTTGGATTGTGTTCCTGTTGTCTAATAAACCTTCTGTTTTACTGGCTGGCTGAGAGTCACGTCTGACTGTGGAGTTGGGGTGTAGGGCCCTCTGGCTTTCTCAGGAGCCCCGCCTGTGCATACTCGCTGTGGGAAGCGCCCGGTGTGAAAAGGGGATGGTGAGTGCTCCGAGGTCAGACCCAGGAAAGTCAAAGCTGTGTAAGCTTCTTGCCCTGGAGACAGTATGCTCACAGAGAGGAGGCATGCTACCTCAGAGTCCTGACTGGCTTCATGTGGAGTAGTTCCAGAGCATTGCCCGGTGACTCTGTGACAACAAGTCATGTAACCTTGCTCAGAGCAGGTTTATTGACATACAGGTGATTTAAGAGCTCAGTGTTGCTTAACTTTTTTCCCATTTAAGTCAATGGTAAAACTCCCACTGATTTCAAAGAGAGCAGAGTTAAGCCAGTGCTGAGCACTTTGGAAAATCTCATCTCTGTTGAAAACACCTGTGGACTACTTACAGTCGTGCTTCCAACATTGCTACCACCAGTGGTGATGCAGTGTGGAGAGTTTGCAAACTGGGAGGAATTTTGGATCACCCAGCTGCTTTTAGATGGTCATAGAGCAGCAATGACTGGGGTCAGCTCTTTTTCATCTCCATCAGACCAGGAGGTTGTGATCACATGAAGATTAGATGGTTGCTTTAGAGCAATTCAGGAAGTGAAGCTTGAACAGAATGCAGCAGCTTGAGTCTTAAGTACTGATAGTCTTTTTTCACCATGACCTGATCCAACGCCTATTGAAATCATCACTGTACATCCACTGACTTGGGTGGGTGCTATATCCGAGAGGTGTGGTCTTTTGCGTGTGAAATACAACACTGGTCCTGGCCGCTTTTGGCCATTAAAGCCTGTTGTATTGACCAAATTCCAACTAGGGTAATGACATGTTGTCTGTAGTACTTACTGGTCAATTCACCTTGCAGTTTCACTTGGATATTGTAGTGTTACAGTACACTGGTACAGTTCACACGAGAAGTGGCTGCATTTTAGATAAGGATCAGTCCCTTTGTGTAATTCCAATATGTAATCCCTCCCTTAGCTAAAGTTAAGATGGCTACAATAAGTATCAAAGACAAGAAAATAAGTGCCAAGAACATTACAGGTTAATAAAAAATCACAACAACCTTTACAAGTAATCATTAAATGCCATTTAAACCTAACCATTAAGTAACTGGTGAGAACATGCAGATGATAAGATAAGGTAATGTACATGGAGATTTGAATTCCTCTGCAGTAAGTATGTTCCATAACACAAATCTAGCCATGTAAGTTCTGAAGTAATATAATGGATGTGTCATTTAGCTTCATTAGAAATGCAGTAAGATTGTTCATGAGGAAAGGAGTTCTATAAGTCCTGATCCTGCAACTGGATCTAGATATGCAGATCCCTGCTCCTGGAGCCCTGTACTGGGACAGGGGACAGTCCATGTGGATGTGATAAGCAGGACTGGTGCCTGAATGTAAGATCAATATCTGCCAAGATAAAATTCATATGCATGAGCTATTTCTTATTCATGCCACAGAGTAGATCGTTAACACTGCAAGAGTGTTTAGAAATCTATTTTGTTTTGTGCCACTGATGCTGTTCTTTCACATTTTGCATTTCCCATGGCTAGGACAGTGAGGCTAAGAGGGTCACTTTCACTTTTGTTTTTTAGTCACTTTTGCTTTCTGATACCTTGGTTTTCCTGTGTGCTCAGGTGTTGGGTGTACGTTCACACTTGCAGGGCAACGTTGAACTTAAAAAATAAATAAATCTGATTATTCATTGACCTGAAAAAAAAAATTCAGGAAAACATTTCTTGCCATAGTTTGACATCTTCCTCGCCCCCCCCCAAAGTCTGCCATATACAGTCTAGATAGTGTCTCTTTAACTGTATTTTAGAACCTGATTTGTCTGAGAGGGAAGGGGAAATGAGCACATGTAGCTTATTTCAGAAATTAGAAAAAGCAAAATAAAACAGCCTCTCAGTTCTTCTTTAAGCAATTGTCCACGCAGATTCCTCTCTTGGTGCCTATGTACGTGAAGTTGGGTTTTATAACGGGATGGCCTGACCCTTGAGGATGTGTCTACAGCGCAATGAAACGCCCACGGCTGGCCTGCGTCAGCTGACTCAGACTTGCGGAGCTCCAGCTGTGGGGCTGTTTAATTTCAGTGCAGACATTCAGGCACAGAATTCGTGGGAGGCAAGGCTTGAGGCCTTTCTGCTTGAGAAATCGATGTAAGCCTTTTCACACTCTGGGACTTATGGAGAACCCCCGTCCCTCTGATGAGCTGAGACATCACGCTGAGCGCCCGGGCCACTTCTCATAAATCTCATTTGTCCACCACACCCCTGACAGAGGCAGGAAGGAGCACTGTTTCTTGGAACCAGGGTAAACACGGATTTATTTCCCCATCTCCAAGCAAAAAGCATAAGTCCTCTCTTCAGACGCCTTCCACCAACAATCTGAAAACTGTGTCCTGTTCTGGTACCTCTGTACCAAAAGTGTTAGTCAGCATCAGTGGTTCCTACTGAGAATAAGCACTGACCCTTGCTCCAGGAGCCTCAGCACTGAGTGATTTACATGTGGCACAATCAGCTGCTTTGGGTCTGACCAGCTCCGTGGAGGAAATGCCCCTAGAGTTCAGGGCCTAGAGCTTCTATTCCCATGCTTAGTCCCAAAGAAGAAAGGAGACTAGTGACTTATCCTTGATTTCGGCATCTCAATGCATTTATTCATCGTTTTGAATTCTGCATGGTTACCCTGGCTTCTTTAATCCCTTTTTTGGATCCTATGGGCTGCTTCACAGCTCTCTACCTGTTAAATGCATATTTTCACATCTCTATACATCCAGCACACAAAGTGTCTGAGATTCCTGGGAAGCAGGTCAGTCACACTGCCAATACAGAGTCCTGCTCTTTGACTTCTCCACAGCTCCATGGGCCTTCACCAAGGTTCTGGCCAAGCTCAACTGAGGAGACAAGGAATCTGGATAGCCCCCTATCTAGACATCCGGCTAGTTCAGGCAGAAACCCCCACAACAAATGACCAACTGTAGCAAGGTAGTTACCCGCTCCTGCCCTATGGGGCTTAAAAGCCAGCCCTGGTAGAGAGCCAGGGCTGAGGGCAAGAAAAGCTAGGCTGATTGGGGAAATGGCCGCAGCTGGGCCATGCCCCAATCAGGCCGCAACTGGGCCTATAAAGGGGCTGCTAGGCTGAAGCTTAGCCAGAGTCTCTCTTTGCATTCGGAGAGGGAAGGGCCTGGCTGCAGGGACCTGAGGGAGTACCGAGATTGGAGCAGGGCTGAGGGGGAAAGGCCAGGGGAGCTCCGGCCTGGAAACCCCCAGGCTGCAAGGCCTAGATTGGGGCCTATTAGGTACTGGGGTTGCAAGGAGGCAGCCCACAGGTAGACAGAAACAGCAGGTCCAAACCCCCTCGCCTGTGATGAGTGGCTGATACACTGCAGTCTGCCCCAGGGAGCAGGGCTAAGCAATAACTAGCAGTAGCCAAGACTGAGGCGAGGTTGGGGGTAGTGGGTGGGGGTTCCCTGCGGAGGGGAGACCCTCAGGGATTGTTGGGGTTTACTGCCAGGGGGCAGCACCCTAGTGGGAGGAGGCACTGGGAGGGACTGAGGCCGGCGGTAAAGCGGATCACCAGACGGCAGAGGGCGCTCCAGAGGCTGACGAGCTAATTCCCAAGGACAACCAGCGGGAGGCACCGCCGGGTGAACCCGACTCTATTACACCAACTCACTTCCACTCATGCTAATTCCCTTTGCTTCAGTGACACTCAAGGTCAACAGAGAGAGATCCACATGAACCCCAACCTGGAGCAGTGTTGGATTCCAGATCCCTGGTGGCATGCTTTGTCGGATATCTCTGTTGAGGAATGACCAAACCTCATTAGGCAGCTCCAAACACCTCCCAGAACACCAATGAGGACATGCCTCATGCTCATAGTGCACATGGTGGCATGCAGTTAATGTCACACCACATGTTAGATTTCATCTTCATTCTTTGCAAGGTTAAGATCAGTATACTGCATGGACCAGCTGGTTACAATTCCTCCAGAAGTCCTATAATTAAATTGGTGGACAGAATCTTTCCATGTTTGCAGTGGCATTCTCTTTTCCATACCCCTACCTAGGAAGACTTTAGGAACAGATGCTTCCACTCAGGGCTGGGAAGTGCATCTCAATCAGCTAGGCTGTTTTACACATCAGCATTCTAGAACTCAGAGCTAAACAGTTCGAGTGCAAGGTTTTCCTGTCCCATCTTCAGGGATTAACAACTCAAGTACTGACAGACAAGAGCACAACAATGGACTACATCAACAGACAAGAGGAGCAGGATCCTCCCTACTCTCTCTCAGGAAGCCATACATCTTTGTGAATAGTGTACCCTTATCACACCACACAGGTAGTTCTACATCTTCCAGGCCTTCAGAAGAGCCTGGCAGACCAACTTAGTAGGGCCTTCTCTAAGAAGAGTCAATGGTCTCTCAAGGATCCAGTTCTCTACAAAATCTTTTGCAGGTGTGGTGTGCAATGGTACACCTATTTGTGACATGCCACAACCACAACAACAAATGTCAGAAGTTTAGCTCTAGAGTGGGTGATAGTCCAGGCTCTCTCAGAGGCCTTCTTTGTTTCGTGGACTCCAGAATTACTGGCTCCCCATTGAGCTCATGGCTGCCTGCTCCCTTTGCCATCTATTAATGAAGACAGCCATGGTGGTGGTGGTAGTAGTAGTAACAATAATAACAGCAGCAATTACATATAGTGAGGTAGCGATTACCTCACCTATGAAATCCAGGCCTTCACGGCAGGTCCCTTGTACATGGTCTTTACAAGGACAGAGTCATCCGTAGGCCTTGCCTAGAGATTTTACCTCAGGTGGCTTCAGACTTCCCCATAAATCAGTTTTTTCTCTCCTAAGCAACCCTCTTCCCGAGGTGAAACAAAGCTATACACATTAGATGTGAAGAGAGCCTTGTCCTTTTACGTAGATGTAACTACTTTGTTCAGGAGAACACACAGACTGTTTGATGCATTTGCTGAGAGGGTTCTGGGGCAACCCGTGTCCACCCAGAAATTGTCCAAGTGGGTCTCAGACTGTATAAGAACTTGCTATGAGTTAGCTAGGAAAGATGCCCCTGGTCATATATGGGCTCATTCCACTAGGGTTCAGGCACCTTCAGCTTCCCGTTTGGGTAATGTGCCTGTATCAAAGACATGCTGAGCAGCACCATGGTGCTCAGATCACATGTCTACCACTCGGTATTCCCTAGTGCAAGCTTCTAGATCAGATGCTAGTTTCGGTAGGTCTGGCCTGCAATCAATATTTAAGTAGGACTCCTCTTTCTCCCTCCAAGCAAACAGGAGCTGCTTGTTAGTCCCCAAGAGTGGAATCTGTGTGGGCAATCACTCAAAAAAGAGAGAACAGTTACTTACACTACAGTGGCTGCATCCTTCTCCCCTTTTCTGGAGTCCTGCAACTATGAGACTTTTTACTGGCAAAGGAACTGAGAGATGGTTGAGGCCATGCCACCCTTTATGCCCTCAGTTATGGGGGGGGCAGGAAGGGGGGCACCCACTGTGCAGGTGTGGTCCCAACAGCCACCGCTACTAAAAATAATCTAGACTGGCATATATGGGGCACAAGCAAACCACGAGAGGAATCCAGATGGACAACACATTGTGAAGAACCATAGTTACAACAGGATAAATAACCATTCTTTCACTTCAAACTACTCATGGCAAAAGACATGCCAAGTGGAAAATGCAATAGTAATGTTGCTTTGCATTTACACAGTGCTCAAAGGGCTTAGAAAGATGGAGAAGTGTCAGCATTACCAGTTTACAGAGGTGGAAACTGAGGCAAAGAGAAGCTGAGTGACTTGCTCAGGGTCACATAACAGGCTAGTGCCAGAGCCTGGAATGGCAGAGGGACTAAATTCTGGCCTGCACTGAGGCTGCTCTGATAGCACAAAACCGATGCAAGCTGGACTGGAGAACTGTGAGGGTAATCTGCTGGGTAAAGCAAGTGGCCAATGGAAGCATATGACTAAAAGAACCAGCCAGAGGAAAAGACTGGCTAGTGAAGGAGAAACAGAGCTCAGGAACAGGTTTGCTGAGGTGGAAAAGGAAGAAGGGGCACAGCAGGCAGTAACAGAAGGTGGGAGGGCAAGGAAGAAGAGAAGAGCAGTTAGTCCTACAAGAAAAGGGGAAGAGTCAATGGAGAAAGCCAGAGTTCAGAGCCCCAGGAGGACAGAGGATGTCTCGCAGAAGATTTTAAGCGAGAACACAAGACAAGAGGACTTGCCGCCGGAAAGAACAGCAGGAGGAAGGCTAAAGAATCACACCAACACCAGGAAGAGGCAGGTCTATGTGATTGGGACTCCCTACTAGAAGAACAGACAGGCCTGGCACCAGAGCTGAGCTGGAGAACAGAAGGATGTGCTGTCTGCCGGGAGGTAAGATACAGGATGTGGGACCTGAGGCTGAAGAGGATCCTAGTGGGAGCTGGAAAGACTCCACTGATTGCCCTTTATGTTAGAACAAATGACACAGCTAGATTCTCACTGTAACGCATGAAGGGAGACTGTCTCAGGCTGGTGAAGATGCTTAAGGAAATGGAGGCTCAGGTGATCTTCAGTGGGATTCTACCTGTCTCTAGAGGAGGAGAGCGAAGGTGAGGCAAGATTATGGTGATCAACCGATGACTCAGGCAGTGGAACGATAAGGAGAGCTTTGGGAGGCATTCATTGACAGACGACTGTTCTTATGGGATGGACTCCACTTGAGCAGGGAGGAAAATAGACTTCTGGGATGAAGGTTGGAGCTTTAAATTAGGAATTTGGGGAAGACAGTGGGGAGATGATTATGTAATCTTCATGCCTGATTCTAACATTGAGTGGGAGGAAAATCAAGTAATGGAGAAAAGAACAACAAAGGATAGGAGAGGAAAGATAGTGCCAATACCAATGACAGTAACAGTCAGGTAGGCGACACTAGCAGTAGAATGATTGTACCCAATCAGGTGAGGAATCTGGGCTAAGCGAAGCAGAAACAATGAAGATGTCTGTACACTAATGCAAGGAGCCTGGGTGACAAAATGGAGGAACCTGAACTACTGGTGCAGGAAGTGAAACCAGATATTATAGGGGTAACAGGAAGACGGTGGAATAGCAATCATGACTAGAGAATAGGTATTGAAGGGTATGTGCTGGTCAGGAAAGACAGAAATAAAGGTAAAGGTGGTGGAGTGGCATTGCATATTAGTGAGGTAGGCTGTAAAGAAATTAGAAATGGTAGAATGGATAAAGCAGAATCTGTTGGATCAACATCACTTTGTGGAAGAAAGCTAACAGAGGCTCTACTGCGGTTGTGCTTGGGGTCTGCTACAAATCCCCAGGATCTGATTTAGATATGGATAGAGACCTCTTTAATATTTTTAATGAAATAGATACTACTGGGAATTGTGTGATTATGGGAGACTTTAATTTCCCAGCTATAGATTGGAGGAAAAGTACTACTAATAATGGTAGGGCTCAAGTATTTCTGGATATGGTAGCTGATAGATTTCTTCATCAAATAGTCGCTGAACCAACAAGAGGTGATGCCATTTTAGATTTAGTATTGTTAAATAGCAAGGACCTCATAGAAGAACTGGTGGTAGAGTTCACGTGATCATGAGCTAATTCAGGGTAAAGTAAATGGAAGGATAAACAAATATAGGTCTGAAACTAGGGTCCTTAATTTCAAAAGTGTAAATTTAAAAAATGAAGGGAAATAGTTAGGGAAGTGGATTGGACTGAAGAACTCAAGGATCTGAATGTGGAGGAGGCTTGGAATTACTTTAACGTTGCAGAAGCTATCTCAAGCTTGCATCTCAAGCAAGGGGGAGAAATTCACAGGGAAGGGTTGCAGTCCAAACTGGATGAACAAGCCTCTCAAACAGGTGATTAAGAGAGAACCTACAAGGAATGGAAGATGGGCTGGGTCAGCAAGGAAAGCTACCTCCTGGAGGTCAGACAGTGTAGGGGAAAAGTGAGAACTGCCCAAAGCCAAGCAGAATTGGACTTTGCAAAGGGAATTAACCAAGAGTAAGAGGTTTTTTTTTAGCCATAAAAATAAAGAGAAAACAAGGAAAGAAGACATGGGACCATTAATCACTGAGAATGGGGTGGAAATTAAAGATAATCTGGGCATGGTCCAACAGCTAAATGAATACTTTGCCTGAGTTTTTAATAAAGGCAATGAGGAGCTTATGGGAAGTGGCAGGGCGGCTAATGGAAGTGAGGATATGGAAATAGAAATTACCACATCTGAGATGGAAACCAAACTGAAACAGCTTAATAGGGCCAAATCAGGGGGCCAGATAATCTCCACCCCAGAATACTAAAAGAATTGTCATATGAAGTTGCTAGGCCAATGGCAAGGATTTGTAATGAATCTGTAAACTGGGGGGTCTTACCCTATGTCTGGAGAATTGCTACTATAGTATCTATTTTTAAAAAAGGGGAAAAAATTGATATGGGAAACTACAGGCCTGTTAGTTTCACCTCAATTGTACGCAAGGTCTTGGAACAAATTTTGAAAGAAAAGGAGTTAAGTACATAGAGGTAAAGGGAGTGGGGATAGAAATACAACATGTTTTTACCAGTGGTAGGCTGCCAGCCCAACCTGATCTCTTTCTTTGAGAAAATAATAATTTTTTTTTTTAAACAAAGGAAATGCAGTAGATCTAATTTACCTGGATGTCAATAAGGCATTTGATACAGTTCCACATGGGAAATTATTCATTAAATTGGAGAAGATTTATATGAGACCTGAAAGGTGGATGAGGAACTGGCTAAAGGGGAGACTACAATGGGTCATACTGAAAGGTGAATGGTCAGGCTGGAGGGAGGTCATTAGCAGAGTTCCTCATGGATCAGTCTTGGGACCAATCTTATTTAACATTTTCATTCATGATCTTGGCACACAAAGTGGGAGTGCGCTAATAAAATTTGCAGATGACACGAAGTTGAGAGGGATTGCCAATACGGAGGAGGACCGGAATATCCTACAAGATGATCTGGAGGACCTTGGAAACTGGAGTAATAGAAATGGGATGTTTCAGAGTAGCAGCCGTGTTAGTCTGTATTCTCAAAAAGAAAAGGAGTACTTGTGGCACCTTAGAGACTAACAAATTTATTTGAGCATGAGCTTTCGTGAGCTACAGCATCTTTCGTGAGATGCATCTGATGAAGTGAGCTGTAGCTCACGAAAGCTTATTGTCAAATAAATTTGTTAGTCTCTAAGGTGCCACAAGTCCTCCTTTTCTTTTTGAGAAATGGGATGAAATTTAATAGTACAAAATGCAAGGTCTTGCATGTAAGGACTAACAAGAATTTTTGCTATAAGATTGGGATGTATCAGTTGGAAGCGACTGAGGAGGAGGAAGAGCTGGGTGTATTGGTTGATCATGGAATGACTATGAGTTGCCAATTTGATGCGACGAATGCAATCCTAGGATACATCAGGCGAGGTATTTCTAGTAAAGATAGTGAAGTGTTGTTGCCATTATACAAGAAACTGATGACCTCACCTGGAACACTGTGTGCAGTTCTGGTCTCCCAGGTTTAAGAAAGATGAATTCAAACTGGAACAGGTGCAGAGAAGGGCTACTGGGATGATCAGAGGAATGGAAAACATACCTTCTGAGAGGAGACTTAAGGAGAGTGGCTTGTTTATCCTAACCAAACAAAGGCTGAGGGGAGATACCATTGCTCTCTATAAATACATCAGAGGGATAAACAACAGGGACAGAGAGGAGTTATTTAAGTTAAGTTCCAATGCTGACACAAGAACAAATGGATATAAACTGGCCAACTAAAAGTTTAGGCTTGAAATTAGACGAAGCTTTCTAGCCATCGGTGGAGTGAAGTTCTGGAACAGCCTTCCACAGGGGTACTGGAACAATTTTAATAGTGGGGGTGCTGAGAGCTATTGAACCAAACTGTAAACCCTGTATATGATGGAAACCACTTCACGCCAGAGGGTACTGCAGCACCCCCATGCAACCCTAGTTCCAGCACCTATGGCCTTCCAAGGGGAGCAGTGGGATGAAAAAAACCTAACTGGTTTCAAGACTGAGTTTGATAAGTTTATGGAGAGGATGGTATGATGAGATTGCCTATAATGTCATGTAACCAATCTGAGACTGCTAGTAGCAAATATCTCCAATGGCTGGTGATGGTACACTAGATGGGGAGGACTCTGAGTTACTACAGTGAATTCTTTCCCAGGTGTCTGACTGGTTGGGCTTGTCGACATGCTCCGGGTCTGACTGATCGCCTATGGGGTCAGGAAAGAATTTTCCCCTGGGTCAGATTGGCAGAGACCCTGGGTTTTTTTCACCTTCCTCTGCAGCATGCAGCATGAGTCACTTGCAGCTTTAAACTGGTGTAAATGGTGGATTCTCTGTAACTTGAAGTCTTTAAATCATGATTCAAGGACTTCAGTAACTCAGCCAGAAGTTAGGGGTCTATTACAGGAGTGGGTGGGAGAGGTTCTCTGGCCTGCAAAGTGCAGGAGGTCAGACTGGATGATCACGATGGTCTATTTTTGGCCTTTAAAGTCTGAGTCAATGAGATGAGAAATAGGTTTAATTGGCTGCCTAGGGATTCTCCTTCTGTAAAGGGAATCCCCAGGAGGTATTGAGGCAGCATATCGGCTCTACATCACACAGCCTCCTGGTCCTCAGCACAGAGGACATTCTCAAGGGAAAGTGGGGATGACAGGGTATTTCTGCACTCTAGAATAGCCCCTTAGGACTGTGGACACCTGGATGTAAGAGCAGCCTTTGGATTGCTCTAACTTACGCTGGAAACTGGGCTGGTCCCTGGGCAGTCCCAGGATCCAAGGCCAGAAAGGTGGTACACGTAAGGTCCATCCTCCCGCTTCCTATGCTGTGATAGGGCCCCAGAGAGAATCCCCTGTGTCCTAGTCTTGAATTGCATTTCTGGGAGTCTGCTGCTTTTTTCTTCTATTTACATTTTGTTTGATCTCAGACACTGAAAAATAATCAAGCTGAAAATACTTATAGCTGTATACTGCCTTTTCGGAACTGTTTCTCATTCCCAGCCAGTGGCAGAATTGCAGTGGGAAAATGTGAGTAGCTGGATTTAACATTGTCAAGACAGCTCTGATTGCAGCCAGGTTAAATTAACTCCCTATTTTCCTTGCCCTCCCCCTTTGTCCCTCCCCACTATAATTCACTGCATCTCTTTAGGTGTCTGACAACTGGGGGAGCAGTAAGCAAATAGTTAAACGTTTTGCTTCTCCACCCAGTGGTGTGGTGGGTGTTGCCTGTGTCAGAAACAATATAAGAACAGTCGGAAGTTGCAGCTGGCAAGTAAGGTTTGGAGTAGCGGTGGTGGGGCATTTAGATCTGGTGGGGACTGTCTTTTCCCTGAGACTGTAAACACTTGATCTGTGCAGAATGTCCGAAAACAAGAGAAAGGGGAGAGGAAAGGGCAAAAAGAACAAAGAAGGGAAAAAAAGGGAAAAAGAACCAGACCCAGGAAAAGGTACTTTCAATTTTTAACAAATTTTACTGCAATTAAAAAAAATCCCTCTAGCAAGAGAGTACTTGTAGATTGCATGAGTCAACTGAAATAATAAATAGCATCTACCAAGCAAATCTGTCTCCATCTCATTCATATTTCAGGCAGGTAGAAATCTTTCTTTATCAAATCCTCTTTATTCCTAACCCCTGCAAGAATTTGGGGCAGTGTGTTTTCTAGAAATAGCAACACTCATGATTTCATATACAGAGGTGACATGATAATTAGAGGTTTTCAGGCTAATAGTTTTTTCTTTTCTTAATGTAAATATCAGAAAGTCTCTAGTTAGTCAGGGATGAGGGAATAAACCTTGGGATAGATGATACTTAGAGCAAATCTGATTTAATTTGCATCATCATTATTAAAGCAACTGTATTGCATTTCAGCTAAAAGCACGTGTGCTGGAAACCTCTACTCTTGTTATTGGTATCGGATTGTTAATTACAGGCTCTGAAAGGTGTGACTGCTGCTCCCTGAACCTAGCACTGTAATCGCTTAGCTGATGTTGGGTAAACATTCATATTGGGTTTAATTCATACTGTTTTGCTGCAGAACAACTGTTTTGTGCTGGAGAAGAATGGAAATTATTTCTGGAAAATACAAATGTTCTGGTGGTGAGGTAGCAGAGTGGTGTCGCTCTCTCCCCGCCCCCCCCGCCCCAATTATACTGGGGAAACTATCATTCCTGGTGGTTACTTATCTGTTGTTTATCTGGCAATTTATTTGGACAGTGCAGCGGCTCTATATTGGTTTTGTTTTTTATTAGTGTGGAGAGAAACTAGAAGCTGGACTTTTGTACTGGGGGAAACTTTCAAATAGATTAGATCTAAAGCTGGCTCCCACCTTATGGGCTACATTCTGCTCTCCTTCACATCTGGGGGAAATTCAGAGTAAGGCCATTGACCTGAACAGACTTGCCTGGGTTTTCCCTGGTGTAACTGACAATAAAATTTGTCTCTGCCCTTCCTCATAATCTTTTTGGTTTTGCTCTCCCCCCTCTCCCCCCCCCCCCCGCCCCAGTCTGTGTCCGGGCTGTGTGACCATATCATGTAGTCAGGATAGCGGGTGTTAGTGTGATGTCAGATGTCCATGGTGACATGTTATGGTGTCATAAACAGAAGGGTTTGTATTTGCTGCAGGATTAAAGGCCAGCTGGTCTGGGAGGGAGAAAGTTCTGATTCACAAATAAAAAATCTCATGAAGGGGAACTCACCAGAGACAGCTGCTTTGGAGCAATGAGGGTGGGGTGGTGCCTGCCCCAGGGGCAACTGGGCAACGGCAGGGGTGGGGCCTGGGTAATTGGGTTGCGATAGGTGCGGGGGGCAGTTCCTGACCCCTTAGTCATTGGGCTGTGACGGGCGGTGGGGTGTTGCCTCCTCCTGAGTAGTTGGGCTGTGACGGAGGTGTGGGGGGAAGGGTGGTTTCTGGGTGGTTGGGCTGTGACAGGCATGGGGGCGGGGGTGATGCCTCCCCCTGGATAGTTGGACTGTGATGGGCAGGAGGGGGCGGTGTCTCCCCGAGTAGTTGAGCTGTGATGGGTGGGGAGGGCGGTGCCTCCCCCTGAGTAGTTGGGCAGCAGTCGGTGGGGCAGTGGTGCCTCCCCCTGAATAATTGGGCTGTGATGTGTGGTGGGTACATGGGCTGCAGGCATGGGGAGGCTGCCTGGTGGCCCTTGGGTAGGTGGGCTGCAGGCAAGGGGGGTGCCTGGCCCTTGGGTAGGTGGGCTGCAGGCAAGGGGGGTGCCTGGCCCTTGGGTAGGTGGGCTGCAGGCAAGGGGGGTGCCTGGCCCTTGGGTAGGTGGGCTGCAGATGGGGTGTGTGTGCTTGGCCCTTGGGTAAGTGGGCTGCTGGCTGGGGGGTGCGTGGCACTTGGGTAGGTGGGCTGCAGCGGGTAGGGTGGGGTGGTGCCTCTATTGTTTTGAACCATCCTGTGGAAAGCTCAGAGTGAGACACAGGGAAAAGCAAAGAAGAAAAGGGACTCAGCCTGGAGAGATCCAGACGCTGCTCTGGGCTTGCCTAGTTCCTTTCAGATGCCCCAGACTTGCCTTCCAGCAGGGTATGTTGCTTTCTGTAAATATGTCTGCATTGCAGTGTATACATTGAACGGCAAGTGGGGTTCTCTGGCGAAACAGAAACATGCCCCTTGTTACTGATCTGACCATGGAGTTGGATGCAGGAAAGTTCTTCCCCTTCCCAAGCTGTCAACTTTCAGAGAACCCAGAAACATCTTTTGGAAGACAAAGGAAGACACTGTGCAGCCTGCTAAAAAAGGGGGTGGCAGGGGTGGGTGGGGAGTGCTGGACACTTTTGACCCATTTCCTCAGAGGTATTTAGGCTCCTAACTCCCAGTGAAATAAGTGGAAGTTAGGCTCCTAAATACTTCGGAGTATCTGGGGTTTGGCCCTCTTTTCCACAAGGAATATTTCTGAAGGTACCAAATTCAGCTCATCCAGCTCTGGCTCTCATCCAGTATCAGCAAGTTAGGGAGTTGGCCTTTGTCAGTCTGTACTGACCAGATGTCTTATCTGGTCTAGAAAACTAGGCCTGATTCTCCTCTCATACAGCCCAGCTCAACGGAGCCAGGGGAGTTACTCACTCTCCCCAGCGTGAGAGGAGAACTAGGCCTTTGGAGGGGCTAGGCTCAATGTTCATGTCCGTGCATCCGTAGCCAGAGCCCCTCACTGTACAACCCCAGGAAGATGTCGGCAGAGATCAGTGAGGCCTGATGGGATCCAGGGGAACATTCTTTCTGACCACAAATGACGTGACACAGGCGACACAAATGACTTTTCCAGGGCTGTTTCCTCAAAAGAACCTACGGTGCCTGCTGAGGAGAATGGGACGTGAACGGGAGGGTTCTGATGGGACTGTTGAGTCATCTGAGTTCTTTGGGTAGAATTCTGCAGTCACAGAAATGTCATTGTAACTGGGAAGGAACCAGGGGATTTAGTCTTGGAGAGAAGAATGCAGAGCTCCAGGGGAGCTCCACGGAATTTTTAAGAATAATTGCAGGGTGGCTAGTGCTGCACACGCACTGGATACTGTAACTCGCTGAGTCAGTCAGGCGTGGGGCATAAGGAATATGGAGAAGATTAAAACACATTAAAAAACCCTGGAAAGTAGCCGATTATTTACTCTGGTTCCCATTTATTGAGCACATAGAAGCTGATCTTACCTAGCAGATGATGCAGGTCGATTTGAGTCCCTTCTCTAGTTCTATTCAGTTTGGTTTATCCTCTTTTTCCCTCTCAAGTGAATGTGCTGCTGGTGGAAGGTGCTAGACTGGCAGCCCTGGAGAATGAAGTCCTCTGACTGTTTCCCTGAGCCATCCTGAGACTGTTTAAAATTCTTAAGACTGCAAAGGTTGAGCATCCCTGTGTCTAGATAACTACAGTCCAACTTCTGTGAGACAGAGACCCACAAAGTATCAGGTTCAGCATGCAACAGTAAAAATCTAACTTAGAACAAGACTAGAGGGAGATCATTCTGAGGATGAGGAGTCTAGATAAGGCACACCCTGCAGTTTCTACTCACTACTTTTGCTGCAGGCTGGAACAAGAGAGTTGGGGAATGCACCAGTAACGCTGAAGGAGTTCAGATCTTGAGGAAAATTCTTCCCTGGAAGTGGAGCTGAGACTTAGCTAGAAGACTAGACAAAAGAAGTTGAGAGGCGTTTGGGTGCCAAGGACCAGACATTTAAGCAAGACTCTGGTAAGCAGGGAAGCTGTTGCCAGTCACCCTTCCCCACCGTGACACTCATGTGATGTACCTTGGAGAACAGGGCCAAAGTAATTGGTGACCGGGGAAAAAATCTTCCCAGAGCTGGGAGAACAGATGCCAGAAGAGCCATGATCAGGGAAGCTTAAGCCTGCGTGCAAACCTCGTTGCTAGGATGAACAAGAGGGAGACGAGCTCTGATGCCAGCATGCTGGAGAGCACCTCGGTGCCTCAGGGGTGCAAGGAAGCCTTTATAGCATCATAAACAAGGGGAAGAGAAGCCAAACATCCAGAGGGGACAAGCCCTGAGAAGTTGAAAACACTGACTGTTTGCTAAGAAGATTGTAGGGTAGTTTGTGAGGGAAAGACAAGAGAAATGTGAAGTTCCTTGTAGGCTGAGTTGCTTAATAGTTCCATGCATTCTCTCTTACCTTTAGCTGGCTGCAAGGAAAATGTTGTGTGTGTGCAGAATTGGTTGTTATTCACTATTGGTGATCAGGTAGGGGGCACAGGAATCATGCCATTCTTGTGATTAGCTACTGGTACGGGTTAACTCTGAAAACCATGGTGTAATGGGAACGAAGAGGAAAGGTTTCCAAAGGTCCCTGCTAAAGAGCATTGCAACAAATGTGTCTTTGTATGTGTTTGGCCTTCACAAGAGTCAGGATTTGATTGTAATTTCCCTCTGGGAGGTGTTAACATTAAAAGACATTCTGAGATTAGAGAGTAAGTATTTCTGAGGCTCTTGCGGGCTATGGTAAAGAAGTTCAGGTTATAAACAGCCAATAGAAGGGTTAATCTTACTGTCAACATTATGAATCTTCAAAGTATTGAGTGGATAATCAGACCCAAGTACAAAGGTGAACTGATGATTTGCTCAGTAATTCTTGAATGATATGATTTACTCTTAATTCTGACGTAGGTAAGAACGCCCTCTTGCTATAAGTGTTATCCTTGGCTAGGCTTAGTTCTAAAGCATTTAGTTAGCTACAGTGAACGCTCTAAGCCTGAAACTGTCCAGTGAAGATGGGAAGAGACAAGAGCAGGATATATTTCAGGAGTCATGCCTCAATTTGTTCCTGGTGGAGCAGTACTAAGGATGAAGTCTGTCCGTAGCTCCTTAGACCTATTCTGCTTTTACCTCTTTGCAATTTCACTGGACATTATAAGGGGGTTCAGCAGATTTTTCACCAGGAATGAATTTGGCCCCATATTTATTGAATTTTAGGGAAAGCCCCAGTCTGATTAAGGGCTAGTGTTTCTTCTTGGTAACAAAGGAGGCTGTTTGTTTGTGTGGAGCTGAAATCCATGCAGGATCCCTGTTTTGTGCATTTCCTCATTCTCATCCTGAAGTGAAGCTCTGTGTAAAGCACTGTGGTGCCTGAAGAGAAGCTGGAGAAATTATTTCCTAGTAGTATGCAGTGTCGAAGCCAGCCCCAGCCCCAACTCCAGCTTCTTTGTGCTGCTGAGGTCTTGCAAAGGGACAACTGAGAATCCCCCTGAGTCCTAGACTCAGCATAGGCAGCCCTAAACTACTCGCTACTCCTCTCTTGTGTAGGGGGTAGAGAGGGGAGGAGGAGAGGGCATGCCAGGGGCAGGAGGGTGGGGCAGAGAGTATCGTGCCCCCACCAATAATCCTGTCCTAGTGCAGCAGTCCACATGAGCCTGCTCCAGACGACATCACTTAGAACAGCCCTTGGCTGGCTCAGGACAGGGGGAGCAGAGAGATGGAGCCTCTTTTCTCACCTGCTCGTCTCAGCTGCCCGAGTGTGGACTCAGCACAGCTGAGGTGTTTAAACACCCTCCAGGTGGGATTTAGGGGTAACAGGGAGCTGGTTTGGAAGTTTGCCTGTGCAGATGTTTACCTGATACCTTGCAAGTCTGTACAGAGCACACGCCTACCGTGCCCTCTGCCGGCTAGTCCATGGGGACGTCTAGCCAGGTCATCCAAAGATCAGATGCTATTCAGGCTGTTCCTGCATTTCAGACAGAAAGTTGGAGGGGATGACCGAACCAGAGAAGGTGGGGCAAGATGGGCTTCCCCCATCAGGCCAGGAGAAAATGCTGGCCTTCCGAAAGGGCGGAATAAGGAAACACATGGTTGTGGGCCAGCCCCATTTCTCTATCCAAGTGGTTCATTCTGTTCAAATGCCTGTCGGTGCTGATTTGGACAAATCTTTCAAGGTTCACCGGTCCCCACGCAGAAGGCTCTTGACTGTATGTAAGCCTCATTTCTGGGATCTCTTGGCTGGACAGAGAGCCCGTTTTACCCGGGGCTTGTTTTGGAAGTAGGAAGTTATTGAAACTGTAGCAAGAGCACCTGGAGCAGCATCTCTTCCCTGAGATGAGGCTGATGTTTCTGTTTCTGTTTTTCTTTTGTCGTGGTTAATAAAAAAATACTTGTATTAAACCTAAAAGTAAATATTTAGATAATTAACAAACTGGTAATTATCTTTGGCAGAATCTCTCGCCAGTTCTTATAAAGGATCTCTGGGCAGGTATGCCTGGTGTGTCCTGGTTCTTCAAGAGATTAATGGAAGCTTCCTCATGATTTGTTGTACTCTGCATGTGTATAGGCAATGATAGTGAAGTTCAGATGTCTGTGGAGCCTTCAATTTGAGGATCTCAAAGCCCTTTACCAGCTCCAGCTGATCCTCACAACCTCACTGGGGGACGTAAGTTGAACTTGTGACTAAGGACATTATTTAGACTGCAGAACCCAGCTTGGTCTCAGATCCCAGGCTGAAACTACCTGTCTGGTGGTTAGGGAAAAAAAATCTTTCTACCTGCTAACTGATTTGAGACAGAGCAAATATGGAACTCCAGAATGTTCTACAGAGTCATTTTTTGGGATAGAAATAACTTTAAACTCTGTTAAAACCACACTAAACACAGGTGATGTGAGGGTTTGTTACAAACCCTAGCTCAAAGAAAGTTTGTTATATCATTTGCTAAGGTTTACAGACATTTCAAACAGACTTTGTGTGTGCGTGTGTGTGTGTATCCGGATTTGCATGCTTGTGTAATTTCACTGTAAAATCAGGTTAATAATAATATGCCAGAGTCTCAGTGGATGTAAATTGGCTTAGCTCTGTTGCCTTCAGTGGAACTATGCTAGGTTGACACCAGCTGAGGATCTGACCCACTGGTTTTCAACTGAGCTTCACTCTGAGTTTTGGGCTTCATTTAAATCTGAAGCTTGGTGGGTTGAGTGGAGGGGGTGTGTATGTGGGGAAAACCCGCTCTGATTGAAACACCAAAGACACTATTGCATGAATCCGGGGCATTGGATACATTTCTAATTGCTGTTAAAGGCAGCAGGTGTCACATGGCTAAACTTTTCTTGCAAGCACACTGGTCTTGGGAGCCCTTTCTCTGTCTCTCATTCCTCCTTCCCCATCCCTCCATGCAAAACCTGTGAAACCACTTGTCAGCTGAATCGGCTTTCCAAAATAAAGACTGAAAAGAATCCTCTGTATCTGACCTGATTTCACGACCTCTCCTGGAACTGTGGCCAGCGGGGTTGAGCCCACTGCCGCTGAACTCCATAGCAAAGTTTCCAGTATCTTTCCCAGGTCTTGCTGAGTCACTTGCATGCTCACCCTCCCTCCTTCCCTCTTAATAACTTTCCCATTGTGAACCGTAATGCTATTGATTAAGTGGGCAGCCGGTGACAGCCCCTGGAAGTGTGCTGCTGTGTGTGGGATGTGCCATTCATCTCTGGCTCCCTCTCTGCTGTGACACTCACGTGGCGTGTTTGCCAAGCACAAAGCCCACTACACCACCAGCAAACAGCTGCCTTCTGCTGCTGGCAACTCTGTGAAACTGCTCGACTCAAAAGGCAGGGCCTGCCAGCTACTGCTCCTAGAGACTGCTGCCTTAGTGCTAGGCAGAGGGCCCTGGGATGTCAGGGGTTGTAACTTCTCTGTTTTCAATTGACATCTTCCATTTTTTTTACCTGAAAGCATATTCCTAAAAAGTCAGCCCATGTGTTTAATATTTCAGTGCAGAGCTATGGATTGTTTTTCAGACCCTTGCAGCACATATATAACCCTCCAACACTGTCAAATTCACCAATGAGAAAGTTTTGCTGTTGTCCAAAAGCGCTTCCTCTGCTGGCTCCAAAGCATCGGAATGATTCTGTAGACACATGGCCTAGCCAGGCTTATTCAGGGAGGGGCAGACGAGCACCTAATGCTGTCCGCTGCGGGCCAGCCTGACAAAAGAACTCAGCTCCCAATATGCACCCGACCTGTTGAGCACTTTTGAAAATCTGGTGCTACTTGCCAACGAATTGATGCGAATGTCTCCATGAATTTCCTTGCAGCTGGCTGCTTCCCTCTTGTAGGTTCTGCATTTGTGTTCAGAGGCCAATCCCCCAATTTCAGCTCCAGTCCCAGAAAATGCTGTCAGGGCTGGAGAAGAGGAGAGCCAGGCTTGGGCAGAGGAAGTGGAGGGAAGGATATTCTTGATCCTGCTAGCTAGTGCAGAATGTGTCTTAACACTTGCTTAATGCTGTTAGCATAGAACTCCGGTTTTTGGAAGGCTGCACTGGCTTCCTGCTTCCAGGCGCAATACCAGTTGTTGAAAGCTTCACAGAATAAGCTCTATTGTTTTGCTCTTGGCTGCTTGAGAAATGGCCTCTGTGTCTTCAAGACAGTTAACAGCAGAAGGCTTTCTTGCTAACAGGTCCTGGATTTGTAGGACTTGGTACTGCAGGTGGGATGCTACAAATATTGGGAATTTTCTTCCCCACTGCATCCATCAGAAGCAGTTCGTTGACCTTCCATGGACTGTACATGTCTCATCTGCTCATTCAGGTTTTTGCCTGCGGGGTGAACGTGAGGAATGTGATGAACTTTATTATGGCATGGTATTTTGTTTAGCATTTGTCAATAACTGGTTTCAGGTTCCTGTATATGAGCCTAGCAACTGCGTGATAGGCACATGTAATAAATCCTAAAATAAATAAAATGAACGTTCCAGCTAGCTGGTGGGTAACAAACAAAGTAAAACATGCATCAGGAAAGAGGTTCAAATGTTACAGAGATGCTAGTTATGTGACCAGGAAAAAGGGACTCTGCCCAGAAGAGAACCCTTCCTGGATCTAACATGGAATGATGACTGAGTACCAAAAATACTGAATTCTCTACAGTAAGGAGTAGGTTTGTATAACAGAGCAGGGCAAGAGGGTGAGATTTCAGAATGGCAAATTTAGGAGAATTTAGAAATGTAGTGAGTAAACTGCAATGGAAGGAAGTATTAAAATCTGTGAGTATGGAAGAAGCTATAAAATGCACCATAATGGAGGTTCATTAGATCACTGTTTGTCAACCAGGGGTATGTGCACCCCTGGGGGCACGCCGAGGTCTTCCAGGGGGCACATCAACTCATTTATGTTTGCCTACCTTTACAACAGACTACATAAAAAGCACTAGTGAAGTCAGTACAAACTACAATTACATACAGACAATTACTTGTTTATACTTTTCTATATACTATACAGTGATATGCAAGTACAATATTTATATTCCAATTGATTTATTTTATTTTATAATTATATGGTAAAAATGAGAAATTTTTATATATTATAAATATATAATAATATAATAATTATATATTATATATTAATATATATAATTATAAATAATATAATAATAAATTTATATTCCAATTGATTTATTTTATTTATTTTATTTTATAATTATATGGTAAAAATGAGAAAGTCAGTGATTTTTCAGTAATAGTGTGCTGTGACACTTTTGTATTTTTGTCTGATTTTTGTAAGGAAGGAGCTTTTAAGTGAGGTATAACTTGGGGTACACAAGACAAGTCACACTCCTGCAAGGGGTACAGTTGTCTGGAAAGGTTGAGAACCACTGTATTAGATAGTGATTCGCCTGAAAAAGGAGGATGAAAAGAACTAGAATTAGCCAGGGTGGCTTCATGAGGAACAACTCAAAGATCAGAAACTAAAACCAAAAACTTGTATGTGGAACTGAAATGGAAGGAGGACAAAGCCCCCTAATATGGATAGATTTGTAGGAAAAAATAAGAGAGCAAACATAGAAAAAGAAATACTAGAGAGAATCATAGTGCTTTGCATCTGATAGCTCCGTCCATCTGAGGATCTCAAAGAGCAAACATTAATAAATCAAGTCTCATTAACATCCTGTGTGACGGGTTCGGTCACAGAGACCCCATTGGGACTATTACCTGATGTGCTGAAATGACCTCTGAGCTCGTTTTCCCTGCCAGCTTGGGACTTCAGAACCCTGGCTTGTCGACCCAGACACGCTAGCCTGCTGCCACACAGACTCAGGGTCTGAGTCACACTCCCAAAGTGCAGACTTTAACCAAAAACAGCTCAGCAGGTTACCTCTCCAGCACCCAGACACCCAGTTCCCAATGGGATCCAAACCCCAAATAGATCCATTTTACTCTGTATAAAGCTTATATAGGGTAAACTCATAAATTGTTCGCCCTCTATAACTCTGATAGAGAGATATGCACAGCTGTTTGCTCCCTTCAGGTATTACTCACTTACTCTGGGTTCATTAATAAACAACAGTGATTTTATTAAGTATAAAAAGTAGGATTTAAGTGGTTTCAAGTAAGTAACAGACAGAACAAAGTAAGTCACCAAGCAAAATAAAGCAAAACACGCAACTCTAAGCCTAATACATTAAGAAACTGATTACAGGTAATATCTCACCCCCAGAGATGTTCCAATAAGTTTCTTTCACAGACTGGACTACTTCCTCGTCTGGGCCCAGTCCTTTCCTCTGGTACAGTCCTTGTTAGTTGCAGCAGACATCTCAGGTGGTAAGCAGGGGCTTTCTCATGCCTGGCAGCCTTTGCCCTGATTCACCCCCTTTTATAGCTTTGGCACAAGGTGGGAATCTTTTGTCTCTCTGGGTCCCCACCCCTCCTTCTAAATGGAAAAGTACCAGATTTAAGATGGATTCCACTATCATGTGATGTGGTCACATGTCCTGTGAGACCCCCAGCCTCCATTCTTCCTGGGCTGGCCCGCATGTACACGAGAAGGTTTGCAAGTAAACAGAGCCATTTACAGGTCATTGATTCTGAAGCACCCTTAATGACTTCCACTTAATATGTTTACATCAGTAACACAAGTGTATATCTTATTCTCCTAACTCTAGACATAGAACTAATACATGCCAACAAATAGAATGAACACACTCAGTAGATTATAAGCTTTGTAATTATACCTTACAAGAGACCTTTTGCATAAAGCATATTCCAGTTATATCATATTCTCAGTCAGAAGCATATTTTCATAAAGCATATGGAGTGCAAGGTCACAAATACTAGAGAGAATCATAGTGCTTTGCATTTGATAGCCCCATCCACCTTAGGATCTCAAAGAGCAAACATTAATGAATCAAGGCTCATTAACATCCTGTACAATAAATTAGTGTTGCCATCTCCTTTCTACAGAGGGGAGAGCCCAAGGAGGTTAAATGACCTAGCCCAAGGTCAGATAGGAAGGAGGGAGCAGATTGTGCCCCCTACAGTGTTCCCTATACAGTGCTCCAGAGGCATATAGGGGCCCAAAATGTATTGCAACAGGCTAGTGGAGAACTCCTGGTTTAGGGAGTGGGCCCACAGTGCATGGCAGTAGGTGGTTCTCAGGGGCACTGCAGCCCACAATCAGCCCCGGATTGGCTGTCATAAATTAGCCCAGTGGGGAGCTGCTGTAATTTATGCAGGCGGCTGTTGCAGTCCCCAGAGCGCTCCAGAATCCAGAAGGCACAAAGATGAGGGTACAGCCACCTTCGCGTCCTAGCCTCCTGTCTGGCTTGCAGCTTCTTGCTGTGCCTCCTGGAGATGCATCACAGACTCAGACCCCAGATGGTTGAGTTGGGAATAGAATCCCCATCTCCTGTCTAATAGCTGTGTCCTCTAATCATGAGCACTGAGAGGTCTGTTGATCATGGGCGGAAGACTAAAATTAATCCTTACACAAAATGACTGGGATCAGAGCTTGAAAAGCTCTCTTGCCCTTGGTGACTAAGAAGCTTTCTCAGGGAAGTATTATCAACTTCTGCAAAACCTGAGCTTTCATTTTTTAAAATTATGACTGTCGCTCTTCTGGTTGCAAGGTTAAATTTCCCAATGGGACCCGAGGCAAGGCTGTCTTCCTGAGTCTGTTGACAGCTAGGAAGCTCCAATGTCTTTGTTGCTGCTCACAGCTTTCATAAGCTGCCTTGGGGGGAACTGACCAGAGTCTTGTCAAGTTTTGTTGCTGTTAACAGGAACCCTTTTGGCAGAAGAGAAATCAACAAGAACAGTAAGGTTCCATTTTAAAAAGTGAATGAAAGAGAAATCTCTTCAGATCAGTTTTTCACAGTCATCTCTATTCCCAAAGTATGAATTCTGGTTGGTTGGTTGAATTGCTTCACTTGTGGTATCTGCCTTGTTCATGCTACTTTTAGAAACTTCTGTGTGGTGTATATGCTCTAAGAGCAAACTCACCCCATCTGGGCTCCCACCTCTTGCAACGTTTTGACTCCTTTGATTTTTAGTAAGATGTAATTTGTTGTATTTTTAAATCTCATGATTGGCCTTACGATCTCATGACTTTCTGTGGGGCTTCACTCATGATTTTCAAACCGTTGGGCCTGGCAATACTGAATCTACCTCTTCTTCTCCTTTGTTCCTAGATATTTTTGTTCATTCATTTACCTCATAGTTCTTCTTCTCTTCCCTCTGACATCTTCCTGTACACACACACATTCCCCCCTCCCTGATGGGAAAACATTATGCCTCATCTCTCTTATTCCCCCCGTCACTTTCTCTCTTCCCTTTCTGCTCTCCCTAAGTTCCTCTTCACTCCCCCAAACCTTTCACCAGCCTTCCCCTCCCCAACTCTCAGATCCCACCCCCTCTTTTCTGCCCCATGCAGTCTTCACTTGCTTGCTGTCCTCGGGAACTTCCCTGATTCAAGGAAGCACTTGATCATTTATTAAGTGCTTTCCTGAACATGGATGCTTTACTGAATTGAAGACTTAGAGGGTCATTCTGTTCCCTGCAGATGCACACAGAGACCTGGAGGTGGGAAAGGGACCGAGATTAATAGAGAAAATGCCAATAGGTGCGCTCTCACCCTGAATGCTGTGCTCTGTGCCAGTTACACTAACCCTACAGAGAAACAGAAGAGGTCAAGAGATGACCAGTGAAAATGCTTACAGACCCAAGGAAATTTTGGTATGAGGTCAGAACGAAAAGACTGGAGATGTTTTGAGTAGAGCAGGGTCCTCAAACTGTGGCCTCTGGAGCACTGACAGTCTTTAGAGCTGTTGAAGATGGTCTGCAGCTCACTGGCTGGCCACATAACGCTATGTAACACATAGCTGCAGTTCCCACAAGGTTGGCATGTGATTGTGATCTGGAGGAGAGGTGATCTGTCCTACTGGGAATGCAAGGGACAATAGCCCACAAAGCCATCTCTCTGTGTCCTTGTGAGCCACAGGATGAAACTTTTGCAGCCCCGAGTTTTAGAGAAGTGACAAATCAAAAGGGACATCATAAAAATGGATGGTGGACAGAAGGTAAATCGGGATATCTTTCTTTACCCCTCTCCTAATGCTAAAGAACAGCCAATGACACTGAAAAGGAACACATTTAAAACTGATAAAAAGTTTTTACATAACTATCTTGTGGAACTCTTTGCTACAAGATACAATTGAGGTCAGGAGTTTAATAGGATTCACAAGATTTTACATTATATGAAAAATAACAACACCCATGGATCTATTAATTAGGATAAAAGTGTGTAGGGGGAATATAAATTCTCCAGCACTGAGGCATACACAACAGTTAACTGGCTGGGGCTAGGAAGAACATTCCCTTACAGGCAGGTTATTCATACCATTCATTAGAGGATTTCTTGCATCTTCCTCTGAAGCAGCTGATGACTGGTTTGCTTGGCCACTGTCAGAGACAAGATCCCTGTCTAGATGGATGTCTGGTCTGATCCAGCCTACCTGTCCTACGTTCCACAGGCCCTCTCTTCAGCCTGGTAGAGTCTCTTCTCACTTGCTTTCTGTGCCTGCCCTGAGTCTCCCAGGTGACCCTGTTCTTTCCCTGTGTGAGCTGCACAAAGCTGTCCTTGCTGGCATGGCTTGGGCACTCCTCAGGGCTCTGGTACCTGGGTGACTCTGCCTCTCAGGCAGACAGGCAGCCAGTCAACAAATCACTGATTCCTCTGCTGGATCCAGGAAAAATATACCAAATGACCTCTTCTCTCTGAATCTACTTTAACCCAGACAGCTCTGTGTGGAAGTGATCATGGGTCTCCGAGCCTGTGTCAACTGGAAGGTTTGGAAGATGTCTTCATTTCAGTTGACCCCAAAATTCATGACACAACTTAATGTATTTTAAAGGTAATTTTGGAAGGTTGGTAATTCCTAAACTACTTGGCACCTTGGAACTCTGCCAAAAAATTCTTCTCTTGGCCTAACTTGAGCACAAATCTCATACCAATATCTGGTTCTTATCAAAAATTAGGGGACTTGGGGGAAGTGGGTGAAAATAAGGCTTATTGGTTTCAGTCCTAACCCTGGAATTGTGACTGGTGCCTCCATAATAGTGGCCCATGCATCACTGACAGAAATATCACTAAAATGCAGGAGGAAATGGAGCCATGAGCTATAACCAATATGGGGTTATAGAATACGAACCAGAAAAAGGGTGATGGCTTTTTTGATAAAATGACAAAATAGCTGCATGAAACAAGCTGGAATGCACAGATTTGGATTTTAGTAAAATCCTCTGGTACGATATCTCAGGAAACCTTAACGCTCCAAATGAATTCCAGCTGACAGGAATGCTGTCCCACAATTGAAAACTGGGTGGAGGCCCATTCACAGTGGGTCATGATAAATGGCAACGTGTCAAATTTCTGGAGGGAATGTACAGTTGTGGTACTTGAATGTTGTCAGTTGCGTTACATTACTAAGATTTGCCGCTAGCTAATCTCCACAGTATGCAAGGTGTTTCCTATGGTAATTAAAGGGAGCAAACAAGGGAATGCTGTGGACACTGAGGTAGTTCATCTTAAGTAAACTTGGTAAGCTTGTCAGTACCTCCTCTGTCACAGGATTGACGTTAGGTCCGTCCAGCTCCCCTTAGAGTGAACAGACAAGCTCCCATTTAGTTCAGTGGTGGTTTAATTGTCTTTCTCTGCTAAATAAGGGCCCAAAGGGACAGGTTGATGTTAGAAAAATGAGATTTTTTTATTATCCTGCCCCAAATTATAGAATGTGCCTTACAACACCTTTAAAATGCCCCACTTCCCTGTGCACCCTAATGGGACGGAGGAGGTTTCAGCCCTAACCTGTAGCACAGAGTGGGGTTCCTGCCCAGAAGGACAATTCAGAAGGCAGCCTTCAGCAATATAGAGGCAGTGCCCCCCTTCAATGAATGGAGCAGCTGAAATAACAATTGCATCTAAATAAGGTTTTGGAAGCTTACTTTTTCTATATATATTCCTTATGAGAATGGAGGATAAATATAGGAAATTCCACTGATTCGTTATTAAGGAACCTTTTTTCTTTCAGGTCAATTTCTTGAGGCTCTCTGTGTGTGTGTGTCCCCTTCTAGTGGCTGGTTGCAGGCTGCAGCGAGACCAAGTCGTTGCTGGAACAATGGCTATGAATAAAGAATCTGCTTCAGCTCATGTGGCAGAGGCTTGTGTATTAGGAGCTGGTGTTCCAGTGCTAGACATGCGTCTCATGGGGCACCTTGTTCTGGTGCTAGTACCCTGGGTTGCCTTATGGCATGCATTAGGGCTCTGTGTCCTATCCTGGTCCTGATGAGATCAGCCTCAGCCTGTGACTGTTCCCCATAGTGAGCATTGGGCCCTGCTTACCTAGCGGTGTGAAGTATCAGTGGACAGACCCGTGGGCAGCCTGCTATTTTTCAATGATTTGCAGCATGAAACATGCTCGATACATAACACTGTGAGTAAGGCAGCCCCTGGCCATATTTCCTGTTTGGTGCTGGTGCCAAGGCACACAGGGCTGGTCCTGCCCTACATGCAGCCCATGCATTATCTAGGGCAACAGGATTGAGGGGGCAGCAGCAAGTAAACCTGGCAAGGAAAAAACAACAAAACCCTTCCCCTGCTGCTCCTTGCTCTGCCTCCCTCTGGGTCCTACTGCTCTTCCTGATTCTTGCCTTCCCCTACAATTTCCGAAGCAACCACCACCCAATCCCACCCTCGCTGCATCTCCTGCCCTCCACCCCGCAGCAGACTAGACCCAGCAGAGGAGTCAGCTGAACCCTGATTGAGGTGCTCAGCCAGGTCAGAGCCTCTCCCCTCCAGCTTGCGGGAGGCTTGCCACCCTCCATTGGGCTCCAACCCACTCCAGCAGCAGAAGCTCTTCGGCCCCAGGCCATGCTTTAGCGCAACATCTGTTCAAGTACTTCAGCACCATGCTGAGTCAGGGCCCCGTTGAGCATGAGTGGACAGCTGTGTGCATGGGCATGTTTGTATCTGAGGGGCACTGCAGGGAGAGTCTGAGTTGTGGGGTACCGTAAGGAGGGCGGGTGAGTGATGGGATGCACAGAGTGGATGAGAAAAGGAAGGGGTCAGCGAGAGAGAGAGAAGGAAAGCAGAGAGGTCAAAAAGGCAGCACAGAGAAAGAGGAAGTGGAAGGGTTGGGATGGGCAGAGAGAAGCAAAGATTAGAAAGTTCTGCACTTGAGGAAAACCAGTCTGAGAGGAAAACAATAAAGGAGGGAGTAAAAGATCCCCCCAGATCCAGTCGGTGGAATGGAGTGACGGGAAGGAGGAGGAACAAGCTCAATGGAGCTGGAATGAGTTTTAACAAATGTGGCATCAGCAAAAGTTGAAACTGAAACTAAATAACCCTATTAAAAGCAGTGAAAGCTGGGACAGGCCGGAGTAGATGGATGTGTATGGTAGGGAGAGAAGGGAGTCAAATACACGGTGCTTTACCTAGGGCAGCCACTGCCGAGCGCGGGCCCTGAACACAAGCATTTGGCGAGCATGGGTGAGCTGTGTGGGAGCAAAAAGAGCACACGAGATGTGACGCTGAGCACCAGAGAGCACACTGTGTGTCAAAGCACTGCCAGATTCAGAACCAAGTCGCCCTCGCCTTCCAGCCCCCCACGGGAGGAAGATATGGAGGGAGGGGGCACTGGTGGAGTAACCACCCTGTTTTGCTGGTGGGAAACTTAGAGCTTGAGATCAACAGTTTCAAACATGGCCTGATGTTTTAGAAGCCTCTGCTCTGGGCTGCCCTGCTTGAAATACACTGAACCTGGGTTTCAGAGGTGCTGAGCGATAGCAGTGCCCATTGACTTCAGCTGGAATTGTGGGTGCTCGGTATCTCTGGGCCTTCATGCTTCCTTGCCATGTGTATTGCTTTGCTCAGTGGCACCATCCTTGACTTGGTCTCACTGGAAGTCAATGGGACTCAAGAACCAAAGACACTTGGAAAAAAGAAGCTTAGGCTTCTGAGTGGAGCAAGGCTTCAATGCCTTTAAAAATCGGGCCGTAGGTGTCTTAAACTGGGCACTCAGCTTGAGATCAGTTGTGACCCGCACAAGGTTGGGACTGTTTGGGAGCTGGTGAATCCCTAAATACTCCTCCAAACAGTCCATAAGGCCGGCACCTGTGATGGGGCCTACTGCAGTGGGACACCTTGGAGGAAGTGGCTCTCATTCTTGTGCATGAAAGGGAGAGCCCTGTCTGATGACTACCTTTTAGCGCGGCTTGTAGCCGGGTGGGATGTTGTCCGGGTTTCTCTGTATCATGCATGTTGGGGAGGGTTTCTGCAGTTGCAAATGGCTATCCAGTGGGTCTCTTGGCATAATGGAAGGGGGAATGAACCCAGGAATCCAGTTGCATGAGCTTGGGTGACACAGCAAGGATGCTAATGGTATAGGGAGAACAATGTGGGAGATTTTCCAAGGCAGAAAGGGCAGTTAGGCAATAAGAGTTGGGCCCCATGTGTGCCTTGGAAAATCTCCCCCCTTAGTCTTGGAGAAACACCCAGCCACTAACAATCATAGAAATGTGGGGCTGGAAGGGACCTCAATAGGTTGTCTAGCCCAGCCACCTGTACTGAGGCAAGACCAAGGCCACCTAGACCATCATAGAATCATAGAATATCAGGGTTGGAAGGGACCTCAGGAAGTCATCCAGTCCAACCCCCTGCTCAAAGCAGGACCAATCCCCAACTAAATCATCCCAGCCAGGGCTTTGTCAAGCCTGACCTTAAAAATATCTAAGGAAGGAGATTCCACCACCTCCCTAGGTAACGCATTCCAGTGTTTCACCACCCTCCTAGTGAAAAAGTTTTTCCTAATATCCAACCTAAACCTCCCCCACTGCAACTTGAGACCATTACTCCTTGTTCTATCATCAGCTACCACTGAGAACAGTCTAGATCCATCCTCTTTGGAACCCCCTTTCAGGTAGTTGAAAGCAACTATCAGATGTCCCCTCATTCTTATCTTCTGTAGACTAAACAATCACAGTTTCCTCAGCCTCTCCTCATAACTCATGTGTTCCAGTCCCCTAATCATTTTTGTTGCCCTCCGCTGGACTCTTTCCAATTTTTCCACATCCTTCTTGTAGTGTGGGGCCCAAAACTGGACGCAGTACTCCAGATGAGGCCTCACCAACGTTGAATAGAGGGGAACGATCACGTCCCTCGATCTGCTGGCAATGCCCCTACGTATACAGCCCAAAATGCTGTTAGCTTTCTTGGCAACAAGGGCACACTGTTGACTCATATCCAGCTTCTCGTCCACTGTCACCCCTAGGTCCTTTTCTGCAGAACTGCTGCCGAGCCATTCGGTCCCTAGTCTGTAGCGGTGCATGAGATTCTTCCGTCCTAAGTGCAGGACTCTTGTTGAACCTCATCAGATTTCTTTTGGTCCAATCCTCTAATTTGTCTAGGTCTCTCTGTATCCTATCCCTACCCTCCAGCATATCTACCTCTCCTCCCAGTTTAGTGTCATCTGCAAACTTGCTGAGGATGCAATCCACACCATCCTCCAGATCATTTATGAAGATATTGAACAAAACCGGCCCCAGGACCAACCCTTGGGCACTCCACTTGATACCGGGTGCCAACTAGACATGGAGCCATTGATCACTACCCGTTGAGCCCGACAATCTAGCCAACTTTCTACCCACCTTATAGTCCATTCATCCAGCCCATACTTCTTTAGCTTGCTGGCAAGAATACTGTGGGAGACCGTGTCAAAAGTCAAGGAATAACATGTCCACCTCTTTCCCCTCATCCACAGAGCCAGTTATCTCGTCATAGAAGGCAATTAGATTAGTCAGGCATGACTTGCCCTTGGTGAATCCATGCTGACTGTTCCTAATCACTTTCCGCTCCTCTAAGTGCTTCAGAATTGATTCCTTGAGCACCTGCTCCATGATTTTTCCAGGGACTGAGGTGAGGCTGACTGGCCTGTAGTTCCCAGGATCCTCCTTCTTCCCTTTTTTAAAGATGGGCACTACATTAGCCTTTTTCCAGTCGTCCGGGACTTCCCCCAATCGCCATGAGTTTTCAAAGATAATGGCCAATGGCTCTGCAATCACATCCGCCAACTCCTTTAGCGCTCTCGGATGCAGCGCATCTGGCCCCATGGACTTGTGCTTGTCCAGCTTTTCTAAATAGTCCCGAATCACTTCTTTCTCCACAAAGGGCTGGTCACCTCCTCCCCATGCTGTGCTGCCCAGTGCAGTAGTCTGGGAGCTGACCTTGTTCGTGAAAACAGAGGCAAAAAAAGCATTGAGTACATTAGCTTTTTCCACATCCTCTGTCACTAGGTTGCCTCCTTCATTCAGTAAGGGGCCCACACTTTCCTTGACTTTCTTCTTGTTGCTAACATACCTGTAGAAACCCTTCTCGTTACTCTTAACATCTCTTGCTAGCTGCAACTCCAGGTGTGATTTGGCCTTCCTGATTTCACTCCTGCATCCCCGAGCAATATTTTTATACTCATCCCTGGTCATTTGTCCAATCTTCCACTTCTTGTAAGCTTCTTTTTTGTGTTCAAGATCAGCAAGGATTTCACTGTTAAGCCAAGCTGGTCGCCTGTCATATTTACTATTCTTTCTACACATCGGGATGGTTTGTCCCTGTAACCTCAATAAACATTCTGGAAGGTTTGGAGCAACAGCTATCAACCCTGCGTTGCATAAGAGAAACTGAAGATTTCCTGGACAGACATCAGGATATGCTTCTACGGGCACAATGCTCTGAAGATTCAGAGCAGGCTGTGCAGCGGGGACAGGAGGACGGTGAAGAAATTTGGGAGCATGTGACCTCCAGAAGAAGAAAGGGGAGCGTCCATGTACCACCATCCTGACAGGTGTTTGTCCAACCTCTACTTAAAAACCTCCAATGATGGGGATTCCACAACCTCTGTTGGTAACTATTCCAGAGCTTAACTACCCTTAGTGTTAGAAAGTTTTCCTAATATCTAACCTACCTCTTCCTTGCTGCAGATTAAGCCCATTACTTCTTGTCCTACTTTCAATGGACATGGAGAACAATTGATCACCCTTCTCTTTATAACAACCCTTAATATATTTGAAGACTGTTATCAAGTTTCCCCTCGGTCATCTTTTCTCAAGACTAAACATGCTGCATAGATCAGGCTTTCTAAAGCTTTTATCATTTTTATCACTCTCCTCTGGACTCTCTCCAATTTGTCCATAACTTCCTTAAAGTGGTGCCCAAAATTAGACACCAGCTGAGGCCTCACCAGTGCCGAGTAGAGCAGGACAATTACTTCCCATGTCTTACATGCTACACTCCTGTTTATACATCCCAAAAAGAGAAAGAAAAATCTCATGTTTCAATTCCAAGGCTCAGCTTGAGCAAAAGGTAAAGACTGGAAGACCGGCAGTGAAAGGAGAAGTCCCAGTTCCAAAAATTCCCCACTCGACAAGAAGTACAGAGAAAAGTAATCAGTGGAGGAAAGGAGGAGCAGAAGGAAAATGCTCTTCATTTATGAAGATGAATAATCATTTTCCTGCCAGTGCATGTCAACAGTAAAATCTGAGATGCAAGGTCTACTAGAAAGAACTAATACAAAAAACCCACCAGTGGTAACATTGGTAGATTTGAAATGTGAAAAACGAACAAACGGGGTTGGGTTACAAACCTCAAAAGCATAAGTCAAGACCATAGAGCACTAACTCACCCAAGCAGATGTGCAATCTCAGAGCAGCAATTGAGTTACCATTCAGAAGGTCTCATACTTGAGTGTGTAGAAGATTGGGCTCTGAGAATGCTGCTTAGAAGTGGCAGAAAACTTGGGAGGGACTAAGAATATTCAGTTTCCCTGGCTAAACAGATGACTCCGACCCATAAGAATTCCTGGAGAAATGGTTGCTCGGGGCCCTTCAGTTAGATGTGGAAAGTGACCAGTTGTTACAAAAAGCGGGGGTGGGGGAGGGTGGGAAGAAAGTTGGTGGTGGAAACCATAGGCACAAGCTTGAATTTAGTAAAGTCCTGATTTCAGAGCTAGAAAAATATACCTGTGCAGCCAGAATGAAGCAAGGCGTGAAATGCAAAGAAAAAACCATTTCATTCTTTTCTTCCCTGAGTTATCTCTTATACCTTTCAATGTGATCAATGGGGCAGAGGTGAGGGAGGCATGGGAAGGGAGAAGATGAAGGGTCTAGAGTGAATGACTGAAGGGAACAGAGAAAGAGGGGGATGAAGGAACATGATGCCATCTTACTTCTGAATGGCTTCCAATAGAGTTAGTGGGGGCAAGGCATTTAACTGATTTTAAGATGGAGCTGGATAAATTTAAGAACAGGGTTATGTGATGTGGTTGCCTGCGACAGCAGGGGACTGGACTTAATGTTTCATCCAGTCCTATGTTCTTAGATTCTAAGGCCAGAAGGGCCCACTGTGACCATCTAGTCTGACCTCCTGTATAGCATAGGGCAGAGAACTGCCCCCAAATAATTCGTAGAGCAGATATTCTAGAAAAACATCCAATCTGGGTTAAAAAATGGCCAGTGATGGAGAATCTACCACCATCCTTGGTAAATTGTTCCAGTGGCTATTTATCCTCCCTGATAAAGAAAATTGTGCTTTATTTCTAGTCTGAATTTGTCTAGCTTCAGCTTCCAGCTATTGGCTCTGATTATGCCCTTCTCTGCTAGACTGAGGAACTCATTCTTTTGTTCCACATGTAGATACTTATAAACTGTGATTAAGTCACCCCTTAGCCTTCTTCTCTCTGTTAAGATAAACAGATTGGGTTCCATGAGTCAACCCTTTAATCATTCTCATGGCTCTTCTCTTGACCTTCTCCGATTTACCGACATCCTTCTTGAATTGTGGACACTAGAACCGGACACAGGATTCTGGTAGAGGTTGCGTCAGTGCCAAGTACAGAGGTAAAATAACCTCTACTCCTACCAGAGACTTCCCTGTTCATGCATTCAAGGATTGCATTGGTCCTTTTGGCCACAGCTTCACACTGGGAGCTCATGTTCAGCTGATTATCTACCATGACCCCCAAATCTTTTCAAAGCCACTGCTTCTCAGGCTAGAGTCCCTCATCCTGTAAGTACGGCCTGTATTTTTGATCAAAGAGGTATAACTTTACATTTGGCCATATTAAAACACATATTGTTTCTTGTGCCCAGCTTACCAAGAGATCTAGAATGCTCTTCATTAGTGACCTGTCCTCTTCGTTTTATTGACCACGCCCCAATTTTTGTGTCATCTGCAGATTTTATCTGTGATGATTTTATGTTTTCTTCCAGGTCATTGATAAAACTGTTCAATAGAAGAGGGCCAAGAACGGATCCTTGTGCGAGCCCTCTAGAAGCACTCCTGCTTGATGGTGATTCCCCATTTACAATTACATTTTGAGACCAGTCAGCTAGTTTTTATTCCATTTAATGTGTGCCATGTTAAGTTTGTATTGCTATATTCTTGTGTCCTGAGTGGTTGCCCCCCATTACTTCTCCTTAGCTGAATTTTTTGAATCCATAAAGAATGATTTTGTAGACTCTGGAGATGGAAAGACCCTGGATGAACTCTAATAGGCCATATTCCTGCCACCATTGCAAGGATGTTTCCTTTTGCACAGTTACAAAAGTTTGTCCAATCAGGTTATAAATGCGCCCAGCAATGAGGTTCCACCGCTTCCCCAGGGAGTATTCAACAGGAAGATGGATCTCATGCTCTGGAAGTTTTCCCAGATAGTCAGCTCAGGGGCATAACAGCATTTGGATGCCCTCTGCGCTTCCAAGCACAAAATGCAAAATTCTGCCTTCCTTCCCATGCCTTCTTCTTTTGCCACCCACTTCATCCGTACTTCTGTTGGTTGGTCTCTATTATTATATTCTCCTTTGTTTGCTTGCACTTGTTACTCGAAAGATCTCTGAGAAGATTCCCTACATTTTCCCCACCTTCATTTCTCTTCCCAGATCCCTGAACTGGTCATACTGATTTGAGCAAACAACATTTGCAAGCATTTGCTCCATCAGAAACTGAATTTGCTTTACCTGCTTCCCTGCCTTTTTTATTCCCTTTCAGTTGATGTTCTAGCAAATGAGATTGCAGAAAAGAATGTTTATGGAAACAGCAAATTTTAATCTAACATAAGACATGTTGCTGTAGTGCCTTTGGTGGGCTTCCCATGAAGTCCCAGTTGGATATAAAAGCTACCTTCTCCCGGTGTAACTATTGAAGGGTGATGGTAGTACTGTTCGCTGCTCTTCCACAAGAGTCCATCCCTCCTCCTACTCAGCTGGTGCAGATGCTACAAATCTGAGGTTTGGATAGCTCCTATTGGATAGCCAAGCTCTGCTTCCCTGACTCTCACAAGTAGCCCCATTGACTTCAATGGGGAGACCATGTAAGGAAATCAAGCAGGATTTGGCCTGACGTGTACTGTCAGTCTAAGATTGTCAGAGACCTAAGGGAGTTAGGCACCCAAATTCCATTTAAATTCAATGGGATTTGGAAGCCTAAGTTGCTTAGGCTCTTTAAAAGTCATTAACTTAAGGGACAATTTTGTTTACATTCCTTTTTCTTAGTTTGGAAGGTAAGTGGAACCCCAAGAGGATGGCGAGCAGGTTGGTACTGGAGGACTCTTTTAGTGCCACTACTTAAAGCATTTCTAAAACTGATAGAGGGACTTTTCATCTTTCTGCTGGAAAATTACCGAGAACAAGCAAGCCTTTAATGCGAGCCCCAGGTCCCTCCTGGGGAGAGCCTGATAAAAAGTGACATGCCTTTTTGGAAATACCTTGTGGTGAACATGTCAGGAATTCTACTAAAGATAGTGCCTGAGTTGAGAGACTGGCTGAAAAAAGTCTTTGGAATGGAGTCTGAAAGCAGTTGGTACATATCATGGAATTCTATTGTATGTGGTTTTATAGATTCCTCCTCTCCACCCCCACCCTGCCGATAATGTTAGAAACTGTTAGTTGGGTTTCACTTATACAGACTGTTGAGCACTTACTTCATTTCAGAGGTTGCTGAACATAGATGTTTCTAGCTATGAGATCACCTTATAGGCTTGTACAAACCATTGCGGATGTTCTGAGCCACATAACTTCTGGAGTGATGCTGAAGTCATTTCAGTTAGGCCACCTTCTTTCTCCCCCACCTAACCTGAAAAATTGCCAGTACAAAGGGGAAACTTGTTTTAGGAACTCCACTAGAAAGCTTAATATTTACTTCTCAGTTACCTCGAAAGGCTGCAAGCCAGTGTGCAAAGAGGAGAATCCTGTGTTGGGCATTTAAAATATGTGACCTGGTCTTGAACACTTCCTAGCCTGTGAGGTGTGCAGGTTGTGCTGTGTGCATTACGGTCTTGACTTGACCTACGACCTTCAGGTCACAAGAGTACAGGGACTGATAACCTATCCATTCCTTGGACAGAGTCCCAACTCAATTTTGACATTTGTTGGTAATGTGAAAAAGCACCCGAAAATCTTGGTGCCTCCATTGACGTAACCCTGAATGTAGACTTGGCTAGGGCGGTGGAAGAATTCTTTTGTCAACCTAGCTACCGCTTCTCAGAGAGGTGGATTAACTACATTGATGGAAAAAACCCATCCATTGCTGTAGGAAGTGTCTATGCTACAGTGGCACAGCTGCACTGCGGTAGCTGTAGCAGCTGTAGTGTAGACATGGCCTACCCGTGACGGACATGAGTGCATGTCAGGCACACAAAAGGGAGAAGAGAAGGACAAGGCTGATGATAGTGTCTTTCAGTTATGCTGTAAGGCATGTGCACACCTGATGGGTCCATTATATGTATTTATTTCTGTTCTCCTTATAGACGAGATGGGAGTTTTTAGGCAGGGATGAATAATTTGAGGGACTTGGTGGACAAGTTTGGAGTGGATATTCCATGCATATAACACAACATAGGCTCTTATGTTTGCACATTTGTCCCTCAGTCTGCAGAATTCTCCCGCCCATGCCCACACTCTTTCACTTCCCTGCAAGAGAATATAACTTTCGCAGTTTCTTCTAATTATCAGCACCCTCTAGTGTGCTAGTCTGTGCAGACACCATTTCCACTAAGAGGATTATTTTTCCCCTTCAATTTACAGCTATCCTACATATCTCCCCAGCTTTAGTGCTAGCACCTATGCGACTAACAGTGCTGTAAAAGACCAAATGAGCAATTGGATAGGAAGGGCCTGATTCTCCTTTCTGTGTAATACTGGTGCAACTCCAGTGACTTCAGTGGTGACTTCTGATTTGTCCTAGCGTAAGTGAAGGAAGAATCAATCCCCAAAATTTGAAATGTAACATTCAGTTTCAACAAATACAATGACAGAATCCTATGAATAACTGACTAATTGACCATTTAATTCCTAGGTCACATAATGGGCTTTTTTATTTGTTTGTTTCAGTAATTTGGGTTGTTTTGTCTTAGATTGTAAATTTCTTGGGTCAGGGATGATAGGCCCCCATGTTTGTACAGCACTAGAGCACAGTGTTAAATGAAGTGTAGCTAAGGCCATAAGGGACCACCATGATCATCTAGTCTGACCTACTGTATAGCACAGGCCAGAGAACTTCCCCACATTAATTTCTCTTCATACTAGAGCAGATCTTTTTGGAAAAAACATGCAATCGTGATTTAAAAGTTGCTGGTGATGGAGATTCCACCATGGCCCTTGTTGTTTCAGTGGATAATTACCCTCACTGTTAAAAATCTGCACCTTATTTCTAGGCTGAATTTGTCTAGCTTCAACTTCCAGCCACTGGATCTTGTTATACCTTCTTCTGCTAGACTGAAGAGCCCCTTATCAAGTTTTTGTTCCCCATGTAGATATTTATAAACTGTGATGGTCACTCCTTCTCTTTGTTAAGCTAAATAGATTGAGCTCCTTGTGTCTGTCATTATAAGGCAGGTCTTCCAACCCTTTAATCCTTCTCAAGGCTCTTCTCTGAACGTTCTCCAATTTATCAGTGTTCACTTGTGGACACCAGAACTGGACACACTATTCCAGCAGTGCCAAATACAGAGGTAATAGAACCTTCCTACTCCAATTTGAGATTTCCCTATTTATACATCCAAGGATTGCATTAATGGACTGTTTCACCAAGTGACCAGTACTGATTCTCTGGTCCCATGCTAGTGGACTTGTGCAGCTACTCATAGACTTTAAAGGCTAGAAGGTACCATCATGATCATTTAGTCTGTCCTCCTGCACATTGCAGGCCACAAAACCTCACCCACCCACTCCTGTGATAGACCCTTAACCCATGGCTGAGTTACTGAAGTCCTCAAATCATGATATAAAGACTTCAAGTTGCAGAGAATCCACCGTTTACTTTAGTTTAAACCTGCAAGTGACCTGAGCCCCATGCGGCAGGGGAAGACAAAACCTCCCAGAGTCTCTGCCAATTTGACATGGGGGAAAATTCCTATCTGACCCCAAATATGGTGATCAGTTAGACCCTGAGTATGTGAACAAGACCTACCAGCCAGACACCTCCCTGTCTAGTGCCCCATCTCCAGCTGTTGGGGATATTTGCTGCTAGCAGTCACAGATTGGCTACATGCCATTGTAGGCAGTCCAATCATACCATCCCCTCCATAAACTTATCAAGCTCAGTCTTGAAGCCAGTTAGGTTTTTGCCCCCACCTTTGAAAGGCTGTTCCAGAACTTCACTCCTCTGATGGTTAGAAGCCTTCATCGAATTACAAACCTAAACTTGTTTATGACTCTTCAGGATTAGGGTCCTTCAGGGAACTCCTTTAAGGTCATCTGGAAACTGAGCAGTTCATAACATCTATCTCTTAGTAATCAAACATAACTTTGTTAATAGAATATATTCCAGAATCAATCACATACAGACCAGATATTGCCTTTAGGAATACGGACATTGTTCTCTATATGGACAGCAGAAACTGCTGCCTCTGTGCTGGATACTATATTGGTTTTAATAGGAACAGCATGGATGCTGCTCTTCCATCAGATTGCTTACATTTGGCTGCACTTCTCTCTCTCAGGTGCTTGGCTGCTGAGGGTCTCACGGGTATGCCTGACCTTGGCATGCACAGGGTCTAAGTGAACCCCATATGTGGGGATGGGAAGGAATTTCCCCCAGGTCAGATTGGGAGTGACCCTGGGGTTTTTTCACTTTTCTCTGCAGTGTGAGACGCAGGTCACTTGCCAGGATCATTTGGGCACATCTCAGTTAATCCATTCCTGCCATTGCAGGGACCTGGGGCATTGGTGCACCTCGGTCCCTCCTATTCTTTGACTGTGGCACATACTAGTTTAGTCTGTAATATCTGGGTCTAATTTTGGTTCTTGGGTGTAATGTGCAGGTACTGGGTGGTGCTGGTGGTCTGTGATATGCAGGAGGTCAGACTAGATGATCTGGAGGTTCCTTATGGTGTTACATTCTATGACTCTGACTTCCAAGTGAATTTCCTGGCAAAACACATTCAAAATTAAACACATACAATTAAAAATATGCTGCAGTTATATTTTATGCAAACCAGCTCCCATTAATTCACTGCTAAAATAGAGAAATCAAGCACTTGGGTCCAAGATTTTTAGAATTTTGCATGCACAATGCAAAAATGCTCATGCATTTGTTGCAGTCATGATCACTGCGTGTGCAAATGGCCAGGTAAACATCCAACTGGTACTGTGCCTGCACAGGTTTTGCACTTGTATGTACTGTTGTGTGGTAAAAGCACGTGCTAATCCTACATGCACATTTTTGAAATCCTGGTCCCATGGAAGTCAATAAGTGTTTGGCCATTGGCTTCAGTGAGGCCAGGATTTCAACCCAGGACACTATCTCAAATCAGAAACCTACATAGGAACTTTAATTTTGGTAATGTGACCCTTGGAGAGAGACAGGGAGAACCAAAGAATGAGAATGGGAAAGATGGAAAATGCACAACTTAGCAACTATTCTTTTTACAGCACTTACGGAGCTCTTGTTTGCTAGGATAACGAATATCACAGAGTTGGTCATGTTGCTTACATCACCGTAGACCCTTGTTAACTTTTCTCTTTTCTGATTTGAACTGCCAGGGTTTGACCGACAGCATTAAATAAAGAGAGAGCTGAGCTCTACAGCTTAGATGGTGTCTAAGGACCAAGAGATTTCCGATCTAATTTTTGCAAGGCGTAGAGCTGCTCCTGTGAGATGCCCAGTGGGGAATCAGGTCCTCACCACCTCTTTGATGCCCTTAAGCCCTTGAAATATTCCACGTCATTGTCCCTGGTATCTCCAGCCCTCCTCACCAGCACTCAATATCAGCCAGGCCTAAGGACGCAGTGCTGTCCAATTTTGTAGCAAGGGTCTGGGAGCTGAAACTCCAGAAGTGCCAAATCACACCTTGGAATTACTAAGATAACAGGCTGTGACAGGGCAAGGCCAGATGGCTATAGAAAAGTAGTGGGAGATAGATATATTAGCTCCAGGTTAAACAGATCCCTGGTACCAGGATAAGTTAAATGGCAGCTGCTCCAGGTCAATTAAGACACCTGGGGTCAATTAAGAACTTTCCAGAAGGCAGGGAGAATGCTAGGTTGATAGGGACACCTGAAGCCAATCAGGGGCTGGCTGAAACTAGTTAAAAGCCCCCCAGTTAGTCAGGTGGGTGTAGATGTCAGGAGCTGTGGGAGGAAGTTGCACTGTTAGAGAGACTGAGCAGTATACACCATATCAGGCACAAGGAAGGAGGCCCTGAGGTAAGGGTGAAGTGGATTTTGAGGAATTGGGGTCTGCTGTGGGGAAGTAGCCCAGGGAATTGTACACATCCTGTTTCTAAAAAGTCAGCTACCATAGCTGATACTGTTAGGGTCCCTAGGCTGGAGCCTGGAGTAGAGGGTGGGCCTGGGCTCCCCCCTTTGCCCCTGCCCCCTGATTAATCACTGAGACTGGGAGATAACAGAGACTGTGCAAGGGAGGATAGCTTCTCCTCATCTCCCTTGCTGGCTTATGATGAAAATGGCTCAGTAGAGTGTCACCCTTGTCTCTAGAGAGGGAAGGGTTACTTGGAGGGTCACAGTGAGCCTCTGAGGCTAGTGAAAATCTTCAAGGAAATGTGGGACCCATGGAGACAAGAAAAGAGCTTTGTCACAAGGCATAGCTTGAGAGAGACCTGGTCAGGTGTTAATTAAAAGGCCTAAAGATGAGCATAGCAGAGCCTGCCAGTCGTCAAAAGTTGCCCCCAGGAAATTAAAATTGTATGTTGCGGTTTACCTGGCATATGCCCTGCTGACAGCAGTGGAGTTCTGAGGGAGCCAGTGCTGTTTTCAAAGACAGTTGAGTTAAATTCTGTGAGGAAAGTCTGGCCATCCTTTTCACATAAATGGGAAATATAAGTTGCCTAAAGCATGATGTATATTACAGACACTGGATTACATTTAATGTTCTCTATTTGAACTCAGAGTCTGTAATTACCCACTGATGGGTTACAGCAGGATTTGGGAGAAGACTGCGTAAGTTTAATACTGAACATCTCTTCCACATACACTGTGAGGATTGGGTAGATGTTTACTAGGTGTATGTTGGGTGAGGAGTGTGCTTTGCATCGCCACCATTTTAGAAGGCATTACTTAAGGACAGTGGTAGTCAACCTTGCAGAAGTGCAGAGTCCTACCCTAAAATTTTGGCATCAAATGCCATCAGTCATCCCGCTGCAAAGTAACATCCTGCAGCATTTGCAGTATGACATTGCTTCGTTGTAACATGGCATCATGTATTGATGAAGTCCTTTAACACATGGGTTCCACAGCCTGAGGATTGCAGCCCTAATGTGGGGTGTGAACAGGTCTAGCAGGTGGCAACCACCCTCCTTTTCTTTATGCCCTTCTGTGGTAACAGGGTCATGATATGAAAGAGGTGGCCTGACACAGACGTTGCAACAGCACATCAAGGCATCGTCCATGACTGTAGCTCATAACTTGCCTCTCCTCTTTACCCATGCTCCTGCCTCTCTGACTGCTGGAAGCCAAGCTAAACTACTTCTTCCCAAGCTGCTTGGAGAGCTATCACCCAGCCACCCAGATCCATCTGCATAGTGCTTCCTGCATTGTTTCTTGTGCATCAGGAAGTGGGGAGAACCTTCCTGTGATTAGTGCTCTCCTTGATCTGCTGGAGATTAGGCAGGATGAAAGGAGCTCTCATCAAACTGGTGGGCTACGTATATTGTCCTAAAAACCAGTGTGTGGCTCTAGAGTCAAAGGTTGAGTGCTGCTGTTATAGGATCTCCCACAACAAAGGATGTTTGATTTTCCCCTTTTAAAATGGTGGCCGTGGAGTATATTATGAACTATTTCTTAATTTATAAAGCACCTTTCCTGGGACTCCTTCCTTCTGCTTTATGCCTGTTGTGGAGTTGTTTATATATTGTACATTGTAGGTGGGGTGTGGTTTCATTTATGCATGCTGCCCATTTATGATTGTTTTTGGTGAAGGTACCTAGATGCTTTTGGGCAACCTCTAGGTGCCTGAAATATATGATGTGTTTTTATCAAGGCTCTTCAGTGCAACACCAAATATAAACAACTGTAAATTAAACATGTCTGGATAAGACCTTATAAGGTGGATCTTAAAGAGATCCAGGCAACTTAGTTAGGGCTAAAATTTCAGTTTTGTAACTGACGTTGTTTGCCATTGAGCAGGCAATGGGTATGCAAATCCTGGTGTCTTGCTGCTGTGCGAGCTACAGGTGTTAACAGTAAATCTGGTTTAGAATGCAGAGAATGACAGCTGGAGCATGACCACACATTCAGATGGGTTACAGAACTGGATGTGTGTGTTTTTCATATCTCGGTTGGTTTTGGTATTAGCTTAGTTCTCTAGGCCTATGTTGGTGGTTGTTTGAGCTATTTAATTTCAGTGACTACAGAATGAGCGTTCCTTCCATGCAGCTTTTGTGGTTCTCCACAGCCTCTTCTCCACCAGGTTTAAAGTATGATTTTTAGGATCTTTTATGGGGAACTTGTCACCTTACTCATACCACAAGTAGATTTTGTTGAATTTCTGTGCAAAAAGCCCTACAGGACTAGTCTTAGTGCAGCTAAACCTATTTAGTCCCAAATCCTGGGCCTTTTGAAACTTAACAGCCAAGCTCCCATTCATTAATGTACCTGTAGCTACTTACACTTACCCACTAGAGCAGGGAAAAAAATGTCAAGAAAGATTTGTGAAATTCATGCAGCTGAGTACCATTAATTTTATTCAATATTTGCAAGCATCGTATCGTCAACCTCATGTATCCAAAAATCATTAGATTTCAAAAATAATAAATGTGGGGCTTTTTTATTTGTTTCCTGGATTTTGAAATTTTCAGATTGACATTTTCCAGCTTTTCTCTGCGACCACAGGAGCTAGAAACTTACTTATTTCTTTTTTAAGTGAAAGCAGAGAGTCTCACATAATCACTTGATTCCAGGAGCTGGGTGTCACAGGCTCATCTGAGCCAATGGAGCATCTAGTGAAACAAGCTCACCAAGTCTTACAGAAGTCAAATTAATAGTCAACTCAGGATAGTCCACCTGGGCCTTACATTCCTCAAAGTAAACAAAACTCATTCACTGACTCAAACAAAAAAGTGCAGAATTATCCCAAGAGGCCTGGTCAGGGGCTAAGTTAAGGAGCAATCCTTTCTCCTCTATCCTTGCTTCACCCAGAACCTTTTATACAACCTGCTGGGCCTTGATTGGCTTCTGCCTGTTCCAGCCTTTCTAGCCAGTGGAGGACGATACTTATTGGTTGTACCTGCAGCTGATTCTTCTTTATTCTCCATGAACCTCTGTATTGGCCACAAGAATGATTACAGAAAGCTAAAATCTTACAAATATGTGTCCAGACACCCATCACAAAATGTTTTTGATTTCCTTCCCCTGTTAATAAAACTTTCAGGTGCTGAATCAGGGAGCAGAAATAGTAGCATACAAGTTAGGTGAATAGTCACATACCATGAATTTGGAGTACTCAAAGACCTAGTTGAAAGAAATTGTTTGTGACCAATCCAGATCTGAAATATGCTCTTGCAGGGAGTGTCCATCAAATACCTTTGAATAAAAATTAATGTGTAGAATTCAAAGTATATGCATGAATAATTATCCCAGCTTTACCTGCAAGCAGTGTTGTTCTGCTCTTCCATTTGTACTTGATATTGTCACCTGGTGGACTGAGGGAAGTGTGTGTTTTTCCTTGGGACTTGGGGACATTTAACTTGCCTCCATCATCTCCTTAAATGTTTGTCACTGCTCATTTTCTTATGGCATGAAGTTAATGGGTTTGACCATCCCAATCTGTGCAGGGAAAAACCCCCGTTCAAAGCATTGAAGAAGGGGAGCACAACTTACTTCATACTGTTCCCAATAACTTCTTCAGCCATAAGTGGAATTTCATGAAGTAAATTGGTTCAAAAAATGGGAACCAGGCTATCGTCAACGCTGTAAATTAATTAAAAGTTAATGGAGGCAGCTATGATGTAAACGAATAACCCTGCTAAGTGAGAGACCAAGCAATCGCAGTCTATTTATTTTGTCCAAGAGGAAACTAAGAAGTGAATTGATCATGGTCTAAAAGTAACTACATGGGGAAGAGATTTCTGATGGTAGATAGCTCTTCAATCTGGTAGAGAAAGGTTTAATGAAAACCAATGGTTGGAAGCTGAAGCTAGACAAATTCAGACTAGAAATAAGGGTCACACTTTTAATAGTGAGGTTAATAACCAGTGGAACACCTTCTTGAGAGAGATGTTGGATTCTCTATCATTTGCATTCTTTAAATCAAGACTGGATAGCTTTCTAAAAGAGACGCTGTAGCTCTAAGAGATGTTATCGGCTTGATGCAGAAATGACTGTTTGAGATTTTGTGGCCTGTGTAATGCAGGTCATCAGATATGATGATCCCTTCTGGCCTTAATCTCTATGAATCTATACACAAACAGACTTGATGATCCTATTTTTCACAATAACCTTTCACAGTGCAAGTTCTCTATATACCTGCATTCTGGGGAGAGAATAGAGCTATTTCCCTTTAACTTGCATGCATGCTTTTTGGTGTATGATTCACTTCAAAGCAAAGATCAGTAAAAGAGAAGGTTTTTTGAGTTTGCAAAACCAGAGGTGCCTGGGATGCAAGTTCCAGTTTACTGGAACTCCCAAGTTTGAGAAACGTGAGGGGGCATTTGCCCCATTTCTAGTTGACATGAATCTCCATAGCCCCGTCACACTCCTCTGTCATCCATGCTCTTTGGGCTTTTCCCAGGCTTGAGATGAACATAGCCAGAGTCACAGTGCCTGCCACACTTGAGGAGAGGCCACTCCTGTAGCCCTTCCTCTAACTGAGCAGCTCAGGTGCACCTCCCCACCCCCCGGCACCGTCGCTCTCCTCAAAAGGATCCTTTACTTCTCCTCTGAATGGATGAATTGTAAGGCAGGTGTCTAAAACCTTTTCATTCTGTAAACCACCTCTTAACTGAATGTTTTAGACCTCCACTGCCATTCATGATTGCATAACTTCCTGATGACCACTACCACGATTGCTGCTGACATGCAGAACTAATGCTAGGGAAGTATTTCATGCATTTTGTTCTCTCTTTCTTCAAAAAGCGCAGAACACTTATTGCACTAAATGCAGTGCCTGCTCCACAGCTCTCCATTTATTCCCCCTCCCAGCTGTGCTGGTACTCTCTCTCTTTCCCTGCACACGTTTCTATGTCTACGGCTACACTGCACAGCTCCTGTGGCAGCGTCTGGGGTATGTGTGGCTACGTGCTGCAGTGAAAAGCAGGCTGCACCCACACTGCAGCATGTAGCTACCTGTGTCGGAGAAAGGCTTCAGCAGCGGGGAAGCTCTCAGAACCCTTCCCTGCTGCCTCCCTGCTCCCAGAGTCTTTCCTCGCCACTGGCGCTTTCCCTGCAGTGGGTGAATACTCCAGCAGCTGGATGCTGCATTGCTAAAAATAGCAGGGTAGACATGGGAGGTGCTGCTGGGGCGTGTACAGAGCTGTGTAGGATCTATACCCAGATCCTTAACCAGAGGGTTCTGGCATGTCTCTACTTGCCTAAGCAGTGCCTCACCGTCTACACTGCTATTTATACCCATGTCATGTATGTATTCTACATGCTGCCGAAAGGAGTCTGCAGTGTATACGTACCTTTTGCCACCTGCTCCGTTTCCCTTCCTTTCCTCCTGCACATGTTTTCTTGCGCCCCTGGATATACTGGATCAACTCCAAGATAATCTTTAGACTTTTCTGTACATCAGTATATGTCTCTGTTAGTGTTGTTACTCTGCCTGTTTTCATTTGTATATAATAACCTTCAATAAAGAAAGCATTTAAAAAACCCCAACAGTCTAGGATTATTTAGCTTGGCAAGACGAAAGAGAGGAAATATAACAGGTCTGTAAAATGATGACTGGCTACTCCCGGGGGAATTCTGCACCAAAAAATTCTGCACACAACATTTTAAAATTCTGCAAAATTCTGCTTATTTTATTTGTCAAAACAACACAATATAATCATGCTGGTTTCAATTATTTTGTTTATTTATTTAAACTACAATTCAGTGGATGGAGAATGGGAGTGGGGAGCATTGGAGGAAATCCCCAACCCCCTCTGTCTAATAGTAATGTGGCTAGAACTGACCCTTTACTTCTAGTTATTAGTCAACAAAATATATGCAGCCATATGCTCAGTGTCACATCATAGGCAACTGAAGAACAAGTGAGGGCTGGGGACTCGAACTCACAATTTATATTGCAAAAAGAAAAGGAGTACTTGTGGCACCTTAGAGACTAACAAATTCATTTGAGCATAAGCTTCCGTGAGCTACAGCTCACTTCATCGGATGCATTCAGTGTATTCACGAAAGCTTATGCTCAAATTTGTTAGTCTCTAAAGTGCCACAAGTACTCCTTTTCTTTTTGCGAATACAGACTAACACGGCTGTTACTCTGAGATTTATATTGGCTACTGACCATCTCCAGAAAGGTCAGTAGCAAGCAGTTCATGGAGCACATTTTGATAGGAAATTTTTTCAGTCCAAAAATTTAGACCAGTTCGAATCCCTAAAGCAACATAAGCATGTGTAAGGCCATACTGTCCTTGACAATAAGGCTCCTTCACACCACTCTGGCAACGTAAAGAAGCCTTACATTTTTTATACCTGTTTTATTCTGCAGGAGGAATTCACTAAGCAGGCAGGCTGCTACATTCTCCTCTGCCTGAGGGGACAGAACCTGCCCCAATCCTATCTCCTCAGAAAACACCCAAAGCCCTTGCCCTCCATGCCAAGCATGCTGCAATAGTGAGCAAGAGGGACAGAGTGTGTGTCTCTCGCTCTCTCTCACTCTCACAACTGCCCAGCCCCACCCCCGGACAGTGATTTACCTCTCTCCTGACTGCTCTGGGCGCCAAATTTACCTGCCTGCACTGCCGGGGAGGGGAGTATGACCGGTCTTGCAGCTTCCCTTTGCTTCCCCATCAGAAGTCATTTTTCTGTGGGGAAGCAAAGAAATCTGTGGGGGCCATGAATTCTGCGCACATGAGTGATGCAAAATTCCCCCAGGAGTAACTGGTATAATGAAGCCCATCTGATTCTTTATCTCTTATTGCTGTCCCATATCACAAGGATAGGCCACTCAGTGAAATTCAAAGGCAACCAATGTATATTTCAGAGTGGAAATACTTTATCTGCAACATATAATTAACAAGTGGAACTCACTGCTGCAGGATTTTAAGACAAATATAACCTACTGACTTTCTTTTAAAAGGTAAGATTTAAAATAATACATGTTCAAAGAGAACAGACTGCAGTTACAGCTGTTAAGACAAAAATTGCAAAGGTTGCTGATCCTCATGCTTAGGGCATAATATAATCCCTGGCTGTGGGTTGTTAAGAGCGAATGGTACAACCTTATCCAATTTTCCAGATGCATAGTTAATTTATTTCCCTCCTCTGAAGCATCCAGTAAAGGTCACACGCAGAGGCAGGTCTCATACTAGAAGTCAACCTGTCAGGTGTTCCACTTCTAGGGATTTGTAAAGATCTTTCCCAGTCATCTCTATTCTGTCATGCCTCCACCTGTGACCCCAGGAACTGATGCCCCTCCGACCTTAGCCGTTTGCAAAGGTAGAGTTTTCAGTGTAGGAGTCCTGTTTGGCTGTAATGTCAAATGGCAGAGTGACCACTTGTACCAGCACTTGTTTCCCCTGCTAGGACATGTTTCAGCCTTCCCCTCTTAGCAGCAGAAGAGCTAATGCACAGTACATCCCCAGATTGTACAGGCAGGCACATGAGCACCAGGAAATCGTCAGTGCACGCAGCTAGAGGGGAAGAGAATGACCCCCAGCCCATTTCCTTCTCCTTCGGTAGTCAAATAGTACAACTCTGAGCAGCAGAGGTGGTGAGATCAACAGCGTGTCTGTCAGCAGCAGCAAGGTAAAAGAAGATGTCATAGCAAAACGGTTAGCAGCAGCAATGGCAGAATGAGAAAAATCCATCGTGAGCTCCCGCTGCGCTATGTTCAGCCTGGCTTGCCGGTCCGGGAAGCAGAATAAAACCTCATCTCTTTTGTGCACCTGGAAATGCACAGAGCCTGCCTTCGTGCATGAGAAAAACAGGAGCTATTGGTCTGGAAATCTGCAGCAGATGTGGGGAAAAGATGGAAACTGGTGAGCCCGCCCTTCATCTGAAGTTAGGGGCCTGCTTCCTTCCCAGCATATTCAGCTGTGACAATCCACCTGTTTGCTTTTTTTAAGAAATAATGATGCTAATGATAAGTATTTAGACAAGGATCCAACCCCTGAGTCACTATATAGTAAATGCAGCTGCAGATCAGCTGCAACTCTTAGAGCCCCAGCAGAGGGAAACTCAACGGTATAACTTACCTTGCCCTTACAGAGGCAGGTTTTCACACTAGTCTGTCTCTCTTCACAGCTGTTCCTCCAAAACTGAAGAAACTGAAAAGCCCAAATGTTCATGTTGGGGAAAAGATTTCGCTGAAATGTGAGGCTACGGCAGGGAATCCCCAGCCCTCCTACAAGTGGTATAAAGATGGCAAAGAACTGAAGAAGAGCAAGGACATCCGAATAAAATACGGGAATGGCAAGTAAGTATAAAACTTGATTGCTTTGCACCGTAATAATTAACAAATGTCTGGTATAAATGTCATACATCAGACTGCCTCTTGTCAGCATTCAAGTAGCTGTATCTATTTATCGTGCACCCATATCCCCTTCTGCAGGGATGCTGCTGTCAGATTTCACAAGGTAAGTTGGTCTGGTTTGGTACTTGGACAGGAGACCACCAAAAAATTTCTACAGTGCTGTAGGTGGCATCCTGTTTTCAGAGTTAGTATTAACTGAGGTCCTGAGATGGTGTTTGAGAGCACTGTGCTGCTGGAAGAATGAAACTGACCACTTGCAATCATTTTTACAAGAGTAGCATTATGAACCGCAGTGTCCTGGGCAAATTCCATTTCTGATTTCCTAAATCTGACTTGCTGTTTCAATTGGATGTACTATTCCTCTTTACTTCCTGTCCTAAACTGTTGTGTACTATTGCAGAACCTTCTTGAGTAGGAGAAGGGCACCAGGGGTTCCACCTGTACAGCTCCTTTCCTGTGGGGAGAAGGATGGAGGAGTTTATGAAGGCTAGTGCTGAGAGCTCTCTTGCTGGGCTATTAAGCATCACAGAAGTCTGAGTCCCAGCGCTGGAGATTAGTAGGAGCATTGCCAGCAGACCGAGGGAAGTGATTATTCCCCTCCATTTGGCACTGGTGAGGCCACATCTGGAGTATTGCATCCAGTTTTTGTCCCCCCACTTCAGAAAGAATGTGGACAAATTGGAGAGTCCAGCAGGGGGCAAAAAAAATGATTAGGGGGTTGGGGCACATGACTTATGAGGAGAGGCTGAGGGAACTAAGATTGTTTACTCTGCAGAACAAAAGAGTGAGGGGGGGATTTGATAGCTGCTTTCAACTACCTGAAAGGGTGTTCCAAAGAGGATGGATCTAGACTGTTCTCAGTGGTAGCTGATGACAGAACAAGGAGTAATGGTCTCAAGTTGCAGTGGGGAAGGTCTAGGTTGGATATTAGGAAAACTTTTTCACTAGGAGGGTGGTGAAGCACTGGAATGCGTTACTTCGGGCGGTGGTGGAACCTCCTTCTTTTGAGGTTTTTAAGGTCAGGCTTGACAAAGCCCTGGCTGGGATGATTTAATTGGGGATTGGTCCTGCTTTGAGCAGGGGGTTGGACTAGATGACCTCCTGAGGTCCCTTCCAACCCTTATATTCTATGATTCTATGAAGGTGGGAATTAAATCCTTCCTGCCTTCCCTTAAAATTGCTGCTTCCTTCTCTTATCTAATCCTTTTCAATGCAAAGAGGAAACTGGCCTCTTGTTCTACCTCTTTTGTCCCCTACACGTACAGTAGCTAATTCAGAAGGTCCAGCAGCTGTTTTCTCCTAGTGTGGCTAAAGGTGATGATGAGAAAACCATCTTCCTAGTTCTGTAGCAGGGAAAGGGATGGGGTTCCCCAGGGGTCCCTTTGGACAACACTTGGTACATCTGGGATGAAGCTCTTTTAAAGGGGAGTCAGTGTTGAGCCAGCCAGGAGCAGGTGGAGTTGGGTAACCAGTGCGAGGATGTGTGTTGCACAGTCGGTGATGCTTGGCATCTCCGATCAACTCCAGGCGCTAGAAGCCTGAGCTGCTCTAAGGCCAGCATTGTCTATTGCATAGCACCAAGCAGGGTGAGAAGATGAAGATGTGGATCCTTCTCCAGTGAAGTGGCCACAGTGACATCCACCTTTCCGCCCAATAAGGGTTTAATGCTGCAGAAGGAAGGGTCATAGTTTCCTGCCCTATATAGATGGAGGCATACCCATGTCAGGAGATATATCAGCTGCCACTAAGGGTGATGGGCCTGGGGACCCTGCCCCCCATTTTGTGCTGCAGGAAAGAATTCTCCTGCCAGGCCACAGTTCTGTCATGTTAGCCTCTATCCCAGTGTCCTGGAGATGAGTTTTTCTATGGGTGGGAGCCCTGTGCCTCATCTGCAGTGTGTGTAAGTGATGCAGCCTGAGTCTTGTGAATCAGGTGCAAGGCACAATGTGGACCCAGCGCTTTAAGAAGGAACTGCTCCAGCCCACCTGTGCCCATTAACAGCCTTAATGGGCCCTGCCAGAGGACAGGTGTCCCCTATAAAGGGCAGCAGGAAGTTGCAAGTTCAGGAAGCTGTAATAGATAGTGAGGAAAAGTTCTTGCAAGGCAGATCCTGAGCTTGGGGGAGCTGCCCCAACTAGGAGGGCTGGAAGTAGCCTACTGAGGTAGGAAGAAGACCCTTATGCTAGGGGAATTTGGAAGTCAGAGCCTGAAGACTAAGCTCCAGCCAGGTAAAGCCTGGCAGTGGTGATTCAATTGGGACCCAACTCTGGGAATGAGGGCTGGCAATTCCCTACCAAATCATAGAATCATAGATGATTAGGGTTGGAAGGGACCTCAGGAGGTCCTCTAGTCCAACCCCCGGCTCAAAGCAGGACCAATCCCCAACTAAATCATCCCAGCCAGGGCTTTGTCAAGCCTGACCTTGAAAACCTCTAAGGAAGGAGATTCCACAACCTCCCTAAGTAACCCATTCCAGTGCTTCACCACCCTCCTAGTGAAAGTTTTTCATAACATCCAACCTAAACCTCCCCCACTGCAACTTGAGACCATTACTCATTGTTCTGTCATCAGATACCACTGAGAACAATCTAGATCCATCCTCTTTGGAACCCCCTTTCAGGTAGTTGAAAGCAGCTATCAAATCCCCGCTCATTCTTCTCTTCTGCAGACTAAATAATCCTACTTCCCTCAGCCTCTACTCATAAGTCATGTGCTCCAACCCCCTAATCATTTTTGTTCCCATCCGCTGGACTCTTTCCAATTTTTCCAAATACTTCTTGTAGTGTGGGGCCCAAAACTGGACATGGTACTCCAGATGAGGCCTCACCAATGTCAAATAGAGGGGAATGATCACGTCCCTTGATCTGCTAGCAATGTCCCTACTTACACAGCCCAAAATGCCATTAGCCTTCTTGGCAACAAGGACACACTGACTCATATCCAGCTTCTGGTCCACTGTAACCCCTAGGTCCTTTTCTTCAGAACTGCTGCCTAGCCATTCAGTCCCTAGTCTGTAGCAGTGCATGGGATTCTAAACTGGGAGGAGAGGTAGATACGCTGTACGGTAGGGATAGGATACAGAGGGCTCTAGACAAATTAGAGGATTGGACCAAAAGAAATCTGATGAGGTTCAACAAGGACAAGTGCAGAGTCCTGCACTTAGGACGGAAGACTCTCATGCACCGCTACAGACTAGGGACCGAATGGCTCGGCAGCAGTTCTGCAGAAAAGGACCTAGGGGTGACAGTGGACGAGAAGCTGGATATGAGTCAACAGTGTGCCCTTGTTGCCAAGAAGGCCAATGGCATTTTGGGATGTAGATGTAGGGGCATTGCCAGCAGATCGAGGGACGTGATCGTTCCCCTCTATTCAACGTTGGTAAGGCCTCATCTGGAGTACTGTGTCCAGTTTTGGGCCCCACACTACAAGAAGGATGTGGAAAAATTGGAAAGAGTCCAGCGGAGGGCAACAAAAATGATTAGGGGGCTGGAACACATGACTTACGAGGAGAGGCTGAGGGAACTGGGATTATTTAGTCTGCGGAAGAGAAGAATGAGGGGGGATCTGATAGCTGCTTTCAACTACCTGAAAGGGGGTTCCAAAGAGGATGGATCTAGACTGTTCTCAGTGGTAGCTGATGACAGAACAAGGAATAATGGTCTCAAGTTGCAGTGGGGGAGGTTTAGGTTGGATATTAGGAAAAACTTTTTCACTAGGAGGGTGGTGAAGCACTGGAATGCGTTACTTCGGGAGGTGGTGGAACCTCCTTCTTTTGAGGTTTTTAAGGTCAGGCTTGACAAAGCCCTGGCTGGGATGATTTAGTTGGGGATTGGTCCTGCTTTGAGCAGGGGGTTGGACTAGATGACCTCCTGAGGTCCCTTCCAACCCTTATATTCTATGATGATTCTTCCTTCCTAAGTGCAGGACTCTGCACTTGTCCTTGTTGAAGCTCATCAGATTTCTCTTGGCCCAATCCTCTAATGTGTCTAGGTCCCTCTGTATCCTATCCCTACCCTCCAGCGTGTCTGCCACTCCACCCAGTTTAGTGTCACCTGCAAACTTGCTGAGGGTGCAGTCCACGCCATCCTCAAGATCATTAATGAAGATATTGAACAAAACCAGCCCCAGGACTGACCCTTGGGTCACTCTGCTTGATATCAGCTGCCAACTAGACATGGAGCCATTGATCACTACCTGTTGAGCCCGACGATCTAGCCAGCTTTCTATCCACCTTATAGTCCATTCATCCAGCCCATACTTCTTTAACTTGCTGGCAAGAATACTGTGGGAGACCATACCAAAAGCTTTGCTAAAGTGAAGGAATAACACATCCACTGCTTTCCCCTCATCCACAGAGCCTGTTATCTCATCATAGAAGGCAATTAGGTTAGTCAGGCATGACTTGCCCTTGGTGAATCCATGCTGACTGTTCCTGATCACTTTCCTCTCCTCTAAGTGCTTCAGAATTGATTCCTTGAGGACCTGCTCCATGATTTTTCCAGGGACTGAGGTGAGGCTGAATGGCCTGTAGTTCCCAGGATCCTCCTCCTTCCCTTTTTTAAAGATGGACACTACATTAGCCTTTTTCCAGTCTTCTGGGACCTCCCCCGATTGCCATGAGTTAATGGCCAATGGCTCTGTAATCACATCCGCCAACTCCTTTAGCACCCTCGGCTGCAGTGCATCCGGCCTCATGGACCTGTGCTCATCCAGCTTTTCTAAATAGTCCTGAACCACTTCTTTCTCCACAGAGGGCTGGTCACCTCCTCCCCATGCTGTGCTGCCCAGGGGAGAGAGACACGGAACTGGGGCTGGGGCCTGGAAGGTCAGACTGTGTAGGGACTAAATAAACTGAGACTTCCAGGAGGGGAATGTTTTCAATGACCTTTGGACTGCAGGTGCAGGCTTGAAGAAGCCCCTGCTGCAGGGGCGACTGGCAGGGTGCAGCAGACTGTTTGGGAGGCAGCTGTCCTGGTACACAGCTCTTTGCTTTTTTATAAATATGTAAAATCAGGAAGGGCTTCTCTGACCATCGCCACACGCCTGCCCAGCTTGCTGGATAAATACCCACCTGCTTATGCAGGCCAAGGGCAAACTCTCAGAGGCAGTAAACCACCACTTTTTTTTTTTTTTTTTTTTTTTTGTATTTCTCTGTGCAGATGCTGTAGGTGAAAGGGAGATGCTATGGCATGGGCCAGTGAGTGTCTCGTAGCATCTCAGTGTGAGAGGTGTGGAGGTAGTGGGAGCTCTGTGAGGAAGAGGGGAGATGACAGTGCCTTCCTACCCAAACACTGTGGTTGAACATAACACCCACAAGGACTGTCTGGTGATCGGATCATCTTGCTCCCAGCCTTGCCTTCCACCTAAAGCACCTCACAGGTTTACTCTGACATTGCTTTCCTAAAGGTTCACCATATTGTGGAGAAGACTGTTCTCCTGTGGGGAAGTCCTTTACACACTCTGCTCTACATATCCTGTGTAGGAGAAGAACTCTCCCCCCACCAATCCTATGGCCTGTGCAATAGGCTACCAAACTGGGCAAACTCATTGTATTATAACCATTCTGTATTCGGTGAGAACTTCAATGTAAAGATCTTTATCAGCCACCATTATTGCTTCTGCCATGAGATCGCCTACTCCTTGGGCAAATCTTCATCTTTCTGTACCTCAGTTTTCCCATGTGTAAAATGGGGATAATTACACTGACCTTTGTAAAGCACTTTTGAGATCTGATTCAAAGCTCTACAGAAGCTAGTTGTGGTTTATACATGCATGATAACATTTCGGGGGTCTCATGACACCAGACAACATATCCCCCTGCATAATTTATTGGAGTGAATAGAATAGGAACATTGATTCATTTTCTGCAACATCATGGAAGTATTGGATGTAAAATATTTTCCATGACATTTTCTCCATGTATAATCCTTTACATGACAGAACATCCGACCTATAAACAGGAAATAACTGTAAAGAGTTGGCAAGAGACCGTAGCTATGGAGAAGCTTTCTCTTCTAGGAAGGCTTGGGAATGTGGTAGCAGAACAACACGCCCCGCAGGCACTGATTCATAATGATTTGACAATTAGTCATTTTTCAGAGAAGTGTTGACATTTGATGTATCACGTAACTCCCCAAGCCATCCATTTCTGACTTTGTATGTCCTGACACAGCTGACAAAGAAACAGTCTATAAATCTAGGACTGTTTGGTCACTTGGAAGTCTGAAAGTTAATTTTCTGCTATCATATCCAATGCATAAGAGTGTGAAAAATATTACATCTATCCTTATTAGGGCAGGTATAGAGTATTCATTTTTAAAATTAGAAGTGACTAAAAGAAATCAATGACAACACATTGAGCCATTTTACCACGTTACAAGGTTGATTACTTGCCATTAGAACAATTTTAATCCTATAGATTTCAAAATCACCCCAAAAATTATTGGTCTCACTCATCACCGATCTTTCTGTGATTAATGTAACACCTCCTTCCTATGGAAAGTTACAGAGTCGGTCAAGAGAGGGCTTTGAATGGACTTATTAACACAATCAAACCATGGCACTGTAACCAGCCCCTCTGTAATTGCATATGCATACAGTCACACAGGGCAGATGGTGTTGGCTGTGAATGGACTTGTGTTAACAGGGGTCTAGGATGTTATGTAGAAATTACCCATGAACATCCTAGGTAGGCAAGAAGGATTTATATGGCCCTTTTTAGTGTAGTATCTGAGCATGTCACAATCTTTAATTTATCCTCACAACTGGCCTGTGAGGTAGGGCAGTGCTGTTATCCCCATTGCACAGCTGGGAGAACTGAGGCCCAGAAGGATTAAATGACTTCTCCATGCTCCCCCCAGAAGATCTGTCTTGGAGCTGGGACTCCTATGTATCAGGCTAGCACCCTAACCAGAGATCTCTTCCTCCCACCGGCTGTAACATCTTCCTGCTGCTGTCCCTGACCCGAGAGCCCTCTGCCTCCTGCCTGGCACCCTCTGACAGATAGTGAAGCTGGCTTGCTGGAAGAAGGTGGTTTCCCACCTACCCAAAGAGTGCCTGGGTAGCATGGTGATGGGTGCCCAGTAATTCCCGAAACAGAAGTAAAAGTGTGAGGAAGAACCAATCCTCTTCCCTCAAGACACTCCTGTCAAGTAACAATGCTGCATTTACTAGTTTCCATGGCACCAAGTTGGACTGCAGCCAGTGACAGGCCAGAAACATGTTAGGTGATAAAAGCTCTTCCTTCTGGCAGAATAAAAGTCCCAAATCTTAACACACCCTAAAGCAGGAGTCCTGCTATGTCACCAATGAAGAGCGTGCCTGACCTGAAAAGACACCTCAGTCCCAAGGTGCATCCCAAGTCCTCTCCTGACAGACATCCATCCCAGCACTCTGCTCCTATCCCTGCTTTCTGGTGAGAGAGCCTTGAAAGCACCCTGGCATTTCTGACTCTCCCTTCATGGGGCTGGTTACCTATGCAGAGCCAGGGACTTGTCTACCAAAGTGGTAATCAGGCAAACCTTAGGGCTGCTCTAAACGTGACTGCCCCTTGCTCTAACAAGGAAGATCTCCCCTTTCCCTCATTTGTCACACAGAGGGTGGGACAAAACTGCTAGCTCAGTTAAATTGTGACAGCAGGCAGTCAGGATTTTGGCAATGATTTGGTACTTTGCCTTCTGGCCTTGGCTGAAAGCATGAAACAAATTACAAACAGCCCTGTTCAAATCCCAGGTGAAGGATCCGGGAGCTCTGTTTGTGTCTGCAAATATCTTGCCCATCAGAGCTACAAATACTCCAAAACAGGCCCTAGTGGCAGCGGGAGAGACCCCGAAAGAAAAGACAGGGGGGACTGAAGTCCATCAGTGCTGAAGGGCTCCCAAAAAGGAGAGGGGGATCCTTACTCCGTGCTCCAGGGGAACCCAACCAAGATGGCCTTGGAAAAATGTCTGTCTGAGCCAAATATGGACATAGAACTGGAAGGGACCTCCTGGGTCTATGAGCCCGTGGGGTTCATTGCTTTCACAGGCAACCCTGTCATATTATCCTGTTCATGAACTTATCAAGCTCCAGCTTACAGCTAGCTAGGTTCTCTGCCCCACTGCTGCTATTGGTGGTAAGCAACCATCAAATGAGGATCTATTCAACTCTGTATGTGTAGCAAGAACCCCCATGGCTAAATACCTGACCCCACTCATACCCTGTGGGAATCTTGGTATCCCAGCGAGGTGGGGTGTCCCAGAACCTCCTGGGGCAGAGGATTCAAACCTCTGTTGTCCTTCGGAGGATAACGTTGGGGAGGGAAAATCTTGGGCAAGGAGAGCAGGGAAAACCTCTGTTCTTGAAGAAAGCACCAAAGACTAATGCTCCCACAGAGCTAATGGTATTGCACAGAGTTGGGCTTTTTGGTTTCTTAGAAATCCTACACATGTGACTGTGTTACTGTTAGATCATAGATCTAAATCTAATTCTTTGTGATCCTCTTGAAATATCTTATTCTCTATGCAGCAGGGTCCAGTGAATGGAGCACTAGAATGGGAGTCAAGAGACCTGCTCATTGACTTAATCTCCCTGTCCCTCCGTTTCCCCACCTCTAAAATGGGGGCTCACACCCCACTGTAAAGCCCTTTGAGATCTAAGAATGAAAAGTACCATATAAGAGCTAAGTATTGATAACTGAATAGAGTGCTTTTTGAATGGGAGACTTGCTATAAAATAGAGTGTATTGTACCAAGGAGACTAGCAACTACCTGTAAGTCAAAAGCTCAGATTTCTCATCCATTATCTATCTGCTTTGTTAACTACAAGCACAACCTTCCAGCGCCACAGGGCAGGGGAGTCGTCCTTCTCAGTGAGTTCATGGGAGGGAGGGGAAAAATCCTGATTCCTTGCTTCTGAACTGCATGTTCCATCGCTAATTAGGAACAGGCTTGGACAGGCCTGCCTGGCATAGAAAGGAAACCTACCTCTTGGGTGGAAGAAAGTATTGGCTGGTGTTTTATCGCCTGCTAAATTTAAATAACATGCCATTGATAGGAATGTGAAGAGATTACCCAGCAAGAAACGAACACAATAGCAAAACCACAGCAGAGTGAGTTAAGCTGTATTCAGATTGCCAGAGCAGACCTTCAACTACCAGTCCTGATCAGAGCATGTGAGATCTTTTCCAAAGCACTGGAAAACAAAGTTAAGATTGAGTTACTCTACCCATGGTGCTTTGCCAAACTGTCCAACCCTGACTATTATGGGAGTGTGGGGAGTTCACATTTGTCTAAGAGCAGAAATTTAGCTTGTATTTCTTCTAACCTGCTATGGTATTACTCATCACAAGATCAACTGGAGAGAGATGTGCATGTGGATCTTCCATTGAAGTCAGTGGAGCTGGCTGGATCAAACACCTGATGGTCTGCTGGTTCAGGTTGCTTTTGTATCCCATTCCTGATCTGTGCTTTTTTCTTTGACATGAAGAGAGATGACAGAGTTCGAGGTTTGCCCATCTCTGTAGTTAAACGTTTTGGATGTTCAGTTTCGATCTGGTTGACCATTTGATGAGCTTGTGGGACAACAGTCCTTCTTGCAGTGTCATCAAGCAACCCTGTTATTACCCTGTGGGATACCTTCTTCATCCCATTTCTGCACAGTACTCCCAGGAGGCTGAGACACAAGGATTGAATTCATCACTCAGGTTAGCAGGTGTTACCCCACTGTCCTGAGCAGAACTGCACCTCTTTACATCAGTGGTGAATTTGGCCTGCAGAAAAGTGTGCATCTTACTCTGCTAAAAAGAAACAAAAGTTATGGTAAATAAGATGGACAATTTCGTTGAGGTTGTTGCACAAACTAGAAGTTACACAGGCAGGTTTAAGAGAAGAGGGAACACAACTAAAGGAGAATTTAAAGGCAGTCCTACTCTAGAGTAAATTGGCATAAATGCCATTGAAGCAACAGCTGGATGATGATGCTTTTAATAGGTTGGTGGTAGGGTCTGAGCCTGCAAAAATTTGAACATCTGGATAACTTTCCCTACATGAGTAATCTCACTGGATGTGTCTACACCGCATTGTAAATCTGGGTTTGTGGAACACAGGCTTGCTTACTTGTGTCCACACTGCACTGTAAACCTGGTGGACTTGAGTCTGACAGCTGTGTTAATTCTTCCAGACTGCACTCAGCAGAGCTTCTCACTCAGGTCTGTGGCTTGAGCTGTGTCCACACTGCAAAATTACAGGGCATGGACCTGTCACAATGGGACTCAAGATCTGACCCAGCCCCTGCTGCTTGTTACAAGAGTTTGCAATCGGGAGGCTGTTTTAGATAGTCAGTCAGAGAGCAGCACTGACCAGGGTCAGCTCTTTTTCGTCTCCTTCAGACCAGGAGGTTGTGACCACCTGGAGATTCGACGGCTGAAGTGAAGCTAGAACAGAATGCAGCAGCTTGAGTCTTAAGTACTGATAGTTTTTCACCATGACCAGATCCAATGCCCATTGAAATCATCACTGTACATCCATTGACTTGGGTGGGTGCTATATCAGAGAGGTATGGTCTTTCATGTGTGAAATACAACACTGGTCCTGGCCGCTTGTGGCCATTAAAGCCTGTTGTACTGACCAAATTCCAACTAGGGTAATCACATTTTGTCTGTAGTACTTACTGGTCAATTCACCTTGCAGTTTCACTTGGATACCATTGTGTAGTGTTACAGTGCACTGGTACAGATCACACCAGAAGTGGCTTCTTGAAAATGTGACACGAATGCACTGTTAAGCTTCCAACACCAGAAAGCAAATAAAAGGCACACCAGCCCAATTGTCTATTAAAAACCTTGTGATTTTGGTGGAGCCTGACTCATGAGTGTTGAATGCGTGAGGCTGGCAATACTGGAGCTGGGCAGGGGGGCAAAAGGTACCTACAGGGCTGGTGGGGTGTCAGGACTGAGCACCTTCAGCTGAGCTTGAGGACTAGCCGGCCCAGCCTCCAGGCAGATTAATGAGCTCAGCGGGGTTGTGGTAGAACTGCCTGATTGGCTGAGGCCTGCCTTTAAGCTCAGCAGCAGAAGCAGCTCACTGGCTGCTCTACACTCCAGCTACAACTGTGATTGCTCTTGCTTCTGTCCTGTTCTGATCCTGTTCTTGCCTTGCTCCTGATTCCTGGCTTGGGCTCCAGCTCCACACCTTGGCTCTGGTTTCTGGCCCCCACATTGAACCATGGAGCTGGACTGCTACACGTTTAGGAATTGGTCAGGATATGGGGCTCCCAAGCCGGAGGCCTTGTGCGGTTCACTAAAGCTGCATCCAGAGCATCTGACACAAGGTGCAGTTCTTCTCTCAAATGAGATTGGGAAAATGGCATTATGGTTTTCAATCTTACAATATCTCATTGGCTGCATGTCAAATGGGCTCAATTTACCAACAGATAGTTCCCTCTAGCTGCCAGCCCTGAAAACTCCTCCAAAGAGCTAAAAAATCTAGCTCCCACCTTTCTATCTTTAATACAGATCCTGCGAGCCCACTGTTTTGTCCTTATTTACATCTGTGCCACCCCCATTGCTCTGCGGCTATGTCCTCCCTGACATCTGAGCAGCCCTCTTGTGGCCCAAGACTCTGCAGCCAAGGAGCACAGTGAACAATCCACCCTGGGCCTCAGAGCTGTGCTCCAGAATCTACATTTTCTTTCAAAGTAATTGCCGTTCTAGCCCTTCTGCTTGGGAAGAAAACCTTCCAAATGCGTAAAACATCTGCGGGGAAGGGTGACACCAAGTCAATTACATATCCGACTAAATGATGCAAGGGAGCCCACCCTGATTGTATTTTCCTGTTAAACACAGTAAAATAAAACTTGATTTTTTTTGTTTAAATGTACTTGAAGCCACCCCAGAATTTCCAGTTTCCTACATGCAAACTGAAATGTGTGCTGCTGAAACCAGGGGCCTTGTCTCAGAACTTAGTCCAACTTGTTGGGGAGTACATCGGCCTCTTCAATAGACTTGCACAGGGTCTAGCGTTGAGGGACTGTGGGGTTGCCCAAGTGGCCATGCAGCTGGAACTTATGTGTTTGTTGATTATTAACAAATTGGTTAGGATGCATGGCCCAGAAGGGAATCCAGTTCACTCTCTTGGATTCTGCAGGTCAGGGGGAAGTAGAATCTTGCTTTGTCTGCTGTGGCATCATCCTCTCCAACTCTGGATACGTCGAGAGAACGGAGCTGTGGAGTGAGAAGTCACTGTCCTTACACAGCTGCATATCAGGACAGAGCAGCACTTAATCTGAGGAGGTCCATAAACGTGCTTCAGTGGAAGAGAGTCAGTGCTGGAAGAGAGTAGGAAAGTGGGCTCAGGGGATGTCCGAGTTGCCTTCTGGGGACCCAGAAGGATAAGAACATAAGAATGGCCATTCTGGGTCAGACCAAAGGTCCATCCAGCCCAGTATCCTGTCTGCCGACAATGGCCAATGCCAGGTGCCCCAGAGGAAATGAACCTAACAGGTAATGATCAAGTGATCTCTCTCCTGCCATCCATCTCCACCCTCTGACAAACAGAGGCTAGGGACACCATTCCTTACCCATCCTGGCTAATAGCCGTTAATGGACTTAACCTCCATGAATTTATCCAGTTCTCTTTTGAACCCTGTTATAGTCCTAGCCTTCACAACCTCCTCAGGCAAGGAGTTCCACAGATTGACTGACTGCTGTGTGAAGAAGAACTTCCTTTTATTTGTTTTAAACCTGCTGCCCATTAATTTCATTTGGTGGCCCCTAGTTCTTATATTATGGGAACAAGTAAATAACTTTTCCTTATTCACTTTCTCCACACCACTCATGATTTTATATACCTCTACCACAGTGGTTCCCAAACTTGTTCTGCTGTTTGCGCAGGGAAAGCCCCTGGCGGGCCGGGCTGGGAGCTGCGATCGGCTGAACCTGCGGACACGGCAGGTAAACAAACCGGCCCGGCCCGCCAGGGGCTTTCCCTGCGCAAGCAGCGGAACAAGTTTGGGAACCACTGTTCTATCATATCCCCCCTTAGTCTCCTCTTTTCCAAGCTGAAAAGTCCTTGCCTCTTTAATCTCTCCTCATATGGGACCCTTGCCAAACCCCTAGTCATTTTAGTTGCCCTTTTCTGAACCTTTTCTAATGCCAGTATATCTTTTTTGAGAGGAGGGGACCACATCTGTACGCAGTATTCAAGATGTGGACATACCATGGATTTATATAAGGGCAATAAGATATTCTCTGTCTTATTCTCTATCCCTTTTTTAATGATTCCTAACATCCTGTTTGCTTTTTTGACTGCCGCTGCACATTGCATGGACGTCTTCAGAGAGCTATCCACGATGATTCCAAGATCTTTTTCCTGATTAGTTGTAGCTAAATTAGCCCCCATCATATTGTATGTATAGTTGGGGTTATTTTTTTCCAATGTGCATTATTTACATTTATCCACATTATATTTCAGTTGCCATTTTGTTGCCCAATCACTTAGTTTTGTGAGATCTTTTTGAAGATGCCTTTTTATCTCTCACTGTTTCTTTTACATGGTCGTTAAGCCACGGTGGCTCTTTTTTAGTTTTTACTGTGTTTTTTAATTTGGGGTATACATTTAAGTTGGGCCTCTATTATGGTGTCTTTGAAAAGTGTCCATGCAGCTTGCAGGGATTTCACTCTAGTCACTGTACCTTTTAATTTCTGTTTAACTAACCTCCTCATTTTTGCATAGTTCCCCTTTCTGAAAGTAAATGCCACAGTGTTGGGCTGTTGAGGTGTTCTTCCCACCACAGGAATATTAAATGTTATTATATTATGGTCGCTATTTCCAAGCAGTCCTGTTATAGTTACCTTTTGGACCAGAGTGGGAGAAGTGGCCTTGGCAGTCAGCTGTCACAGTTAACTTGTGGCAAGGGCGGAATGCTGGCCTGGAGGACAGGAAATAAGGACTCCAACCCGCCCTCCCCTGGGAGAGGCTGCTGCTTGTCTAACCACTTCCACACCTCACTTCTCTCTCTTGTTCTGTTTAGGTTATTTTATGTTTCCCGTTTGCTGTCTGTTTTTATCACCTAATCTTGACATAGCTAGATTATGCCCTGGAATACAAAACTGCATGCTTGGAATCATGCATGCTGTTTTGAAACACCCACAGGTGTGTCTGGCTTTCAAAATTGTATTCTATAAAAAGTGAATAAAATGTCAGGTTAAGGAATAGGTTGGTTCAAGTTTGCTTCTGAGGGTGGGAGAAAATTCAAGGTTGTGACTCATTTCTGAACCAGCTCTCCATACCTAATGCAATCCAGGTGCTTTCCTGTGGCCATATCCTCCACACAATCCATTATACTTCCTTTTGATGGACTCTTCCATTTGATCTCACTCATCCTGTTGTCTGCTTTGGAAGATGAATTTCCTTAAGTTCCTCAAATTTAGGGGACTGAGTGCAAATGCAAAGTCATACAGCTGCTTCAGATTCTTGGAGTGAGTACTGCGTAGGACAGCAGGTGTCTGCTTGGAGGACAGTTAATGAACTGACCATTCCCAATCTTCGAGCCAGATATTAAATTACTCAGTTTAGATGAGATTCACCCCATGCAGAGGACCAGAACAAGACTAGGCACCATTTAGCCCATCCAAATGGGACTTAAAGTGGGATGCAAGTGGTACATACATATGCCTTTGTGCTAGCTCTAAGCACAGAGGTGAATTTCACTCTCTCCCCTTTCATAATGTTATCAAAGCAGAGTGGAATTTAGTTAATATTTAACCATATCATCCTAATTAATGTCCTTTGTAAAGGTAACCTTTATGAATTTCCTTTCTAGTATCTCCTGATGGTAGTTCTTTTCTCTAGCATATTTAATATACACAGTACTCTCCTAATAGCAAATATAAGGGCCACCTTCAATGTAATCTTCAAATTCACACTATTAGAGAAGGATAAAATGAATTCCTTTATGGCCTTCTCTGTGTTCACTCAAAATGCATTATCTTCTAGGCAGAATGTCCAAAACTCCATCTTGGTAGTCTAGTTTTAGGAAGCTAATAATAATGGTGATATCTTTGTAATTTGATCTAATGATTCTCCTCTTGAAGGATCCCAAAGCAGTTTATAGCCTATCAATATATAGAACTCAGGCACTAATGCAGACAGCTTCGGGGTGCAGTGTGGTAGCTGTTTAACAGCTTATAGCAATACCACATAAGTAGTTTTATTAGGAGATGAATAGGGGTGGGGGGAAGCTGTTTCCAACTGGAAATAAGGAGGGGTTGGATTTAGGGAGGGGAAAAAATTGGAATTTCACCCGGACACTGCTGCTAATATTTCACAGCATCTTTAATGACCAAAAATGGTCTGGATCTTTTTGTCTCATCCAAAAGTCAGGAAAACAGGAGTATGAGTTGAGATCATTGAGTATATCCCCAAATATAGTATTCACTATGGCTAAGTAATATACAAAGAAAATATGTGACTAAATCATAGGTACTGAGGGGGAAAAAACAATAGGGTAGAATCTACCCCAGAGTAAGTTTAAAATCAATGTAGTTACACCAAGGATGAATTAAGATATAACCCTGTCCCCTTTGCTGAATGAAGCCTATATGGAGCCAGGATGACTGCTTTCCTCAAGAAGAATGCAATGGCCTGCCATGAGGGTAACACTTGTGACTAGATCTCAGTGGGAAATGGCTTTCCCATCCTGCAAAAAATGTTAAAATATTAGAAAAATGTTCCCATCCCATCTCAGGACAAAAGATCAGAATCTTGGAAACCTTGGAACTCCTTCTCCTAAACAATCAGTGTCAGCAATAACCTCACTGCTTTCAAAACTAAACACAAAACTCAGCTGTTTGACTTACATTTTCCATAATAATTGTATGATCATTTTAAAAACACACATACCAATCAAAATCAATAAACCCTTCCCTAAGGGAAATGTTAAATATGCCAAGAACTAATCCCTGCGGGACCGCCCTGGAAACCCCTCAGTCAATGATGATTCCCTATTTAGAGTTACGTGTTGAGACCTATCGGTTTGGCCAGCTTTTAGTCCATTTAATGTGTGCCAGGATAATTTTATATATTTCTAGTTTTTAATCAAAATATTGTGTGGTACCAAGTCAAAGTATAAAGAAAAGGAGTACTTGTGGCACCTTAGAGACTAACCAGTTTATTTGAGCATGAGCTTTCATGAGCTACAGCTCACTTCATCGGATGCATCCGATGAAGTGAGCTGTAGCTCACGAAAGCTCATGCTCAAATAAACTGGTTAGTCTCTAAGGTGCCACAAGTACTCCTTTTCTTTTTACGAATACAGACTAACACGGCTGTTACTCTGAAACAAGTCAAAGTATGTTATGTCAACACCATTTATCAGTCACACTTTGTAATCTCATAAAAAAAAATCAAGTTAGTTGGACAGAATCTATTTTCCATAAACCCGTGTTGATTTGCATTAATTACATGACCTTCCTTTAATTCTTTATTAATTGAGACACATATCAGCTGCTCCGTTATCTTGCCCAGGCCTGATGTCAGACTGGGAGGCCTATAATTATCCATGTCATCTCATTTACCCTTTTAAAAATATGGGCAGACTAGCTTTTTTCCAGACTTCTGGAACATCCCCAGTGTTCTAAGTCTTACTGAGAATTCTAATAGATCGGTGAGACATGATTTCTCTTTACAAAAACCATTGCAAGTTTCTGATTTATATTCATTACTATCAATTTTTCTTTTCTTTTTTATTTCTTCATTTAATCATTTATACATACAGATGCCTTCACTTCCCTTCTAAACCAGGTTATCCTTCTTTCTCGATTGTGGCTTTTGGGGCATCTAGCAAAGTGTTTTTAAACAATTTCTGATTATCATTCACATTTTTTTGGATTAAATTCTTCCTCCCAGCTGATTGGGCTCATAATTGTTTCCAGCATTGTAAAATTGGCTCTTTTAAAAGCACCAAATATCTAATTCTGGGCTGGACCTAATTCTGTTTACACACTCTAAATGTGATCAAGTCATGATTGTTTGTACATAAGCTACCATTAATTTTTAGTTCTATAATCAGTTCCTTTTTTTCTGTCAAGATGAGGTCTAATATAAAATTCCTCTGTGTTGGATGCAGCACTCTTTGAGTTAGGAAATAATTTCTAAATGTTATAGATGACAAACAGGGATGTTTTAGTATTGTCAGCAAGAGACCTTTAGCGTGCGTCCCTCCAGTTGAAATCCCCCATGATCTCGCTGCTTTTCCCGCCTGCATATTATAGATAGATGCGTGAGGAGCTGGTCATCCTGTTCTCTAGTGTCATTGGTGGTCTGTAGCGGACACCAGCTGCTGCTCCATCTTGTGCTTTATCTGTTGGGATATTATCCGTAAGCGTTTAAGATAATTTTCCTCCGAGTTATCAGTGACTCGGAAACAGATAATGCCATTTTTGAAATGGAGCGCCATTCCCCCTCCCTTTTTGCCCACTCGATGGGGTATAACCATTGATTTTTAACATTCCAGGTAGAATCAGCGCATGAAACGTGTACCTTGTTAAACAGGATCTTTCCCGAGAATGAGCACGATCTCACCCAGTTCTGATGCTAACACACTTCTCACTAGGAGCTCCCATGGTCCTCTCCCATATATCTGTTCCCATGCTAATTAAACTCAGAGTGAGGACAGATGATATTGTTAGTTGTCACAATGTATAATGTGGTGGTGGTTGTTTCCAGGTGCTTCTAGTCACTCGGAACCCAGGGACTCCGATGGACTCCAGACCCTGTGTGTTAGCAATACCCGGTGTATGGATGCTGCCTCTAGTTGCTGGCCTAAGTGAGGCTAAAACCAGCCACACCACTAGCTCAGATAGAAGGGGCTGGGGTTTGGGGGTTGAGAGCCCTGGATTCAAGTCCTGCTGCCAGCTGTATGCTGCAAGTTTGTGCTCAACCAGAGCACATTACACAACGGTGCCCACGTGGTACTTGAACCCTGTGGAGTTCAGAGTCAGTGATCAGGCTTGTTTGCGAGGAAGAGTATATAACACGCTGCTCTAGTTCATGTTTCCCTCTAGTGGCTGGGTCCGGTGGCTATCACACTTTGCTCCTAACAGGTGTGGGAATACTCACGAAGCTCCAGTAGTCGAGGCCTGTGCTTTTGCTGTTGAAGGACCTGAGTTCAGTCCACCTCAGATAACTCGGGTTGTCTGTAGGTATCATTACACATACACGGTGAGATAATTAGCTCTTTAGCTACTGGACTAAAGTATAACGCTGTTGGTTTTATGGTGCATCAGACAGCACTTCTGCGTCCCCCTAGCACCATTCTTAGGCCTCGGTTCATTGCTAACTCAGAGGGCAGAGCATCGCTTCCTGTATCGCACCAGTACTATTTCCTGTTGTGCTTGCACTTCTCTTGGCAGTGTCCCATCCAAATACTGACCAGACTTAACCCTATGTCATTTGTGAGCTCAGACAGCATGAGATCAGCACAAGGTGACCCAACTGTTTGGGACAGGTGGTGGGAAAAGGCTTTAATTTCATAAATATTGTTCATGGTTGAGTAAAAAAAAAATTCTTTATTTTTCAACAGAAAAATTTCCAGGCTGCAGTTCAATAAGGTGAAGCTGGAAGACGCTGGGGAGTATAGCTGTGAAGCGGAGAATGTTCTAGGGAAAGACACAGCAAAAGGCAGCCTTAATGTGAGAAGTGGTAAGTTGAGACACCAGAGACTGTCAGGAGACAGCTATTGCCTTTCTTACACTGGGAGAGCATGTTCTGCACATGATCTGTCTTGTGTATTGTTTAATACTTTCAGGATATCAAGTGAAACAATCTCGGGAGATAAAGAAAAATGCAGCCTAAGCATAAATGTTTATTATCGCCATCTGCCACTGGCAGAGTGGTTGATCTACACTTTAAATAAACTGCAGACTAAATATTATTTAAAAAAAACAATTGGAGATGGTGGGTTTATACTTTTTAGAAGCATTTCTGAGAAGCAAAGGAGATGACTAGTTAAGGTATAACTTCTCTATGAGTGAAATGCCGACTGATTTTCATCCAGCAAGGTCCCTCTCCCTGGGAGTCACGTGTGGGCTACTGAATGGAGCCTGTGGTTGGGTGTCAAAAGACTTTAAATTTTGTTACAGACTTGGTCATGGCACATGATCCTCCTACTGCTTACTACTACAAATAATAATGCTGCTCAAATATGATTAAGTTGTGTTGCTCACAGCTTTAAATGGAACCATTTTCAGTATTAAGCACTCCTTCGGTAGGATTTGCAGACTTGGGCCTCTACTTGTAACCTTGGGTAGGCTAATCAATCTCTCTATGTGTCTTAATTACCCCATCTGTAAAAATAAAAGGTGCCAATTCAGGTCTGTAAAAGCCTCCAGATGCAAAATGCTAGTTGCGTGTTAAGCATTGTGTCTGAAGAGAGCCCTCAGGCTCTGTTATATCTTTTCCATTTAGGAAAAGAATCCAAAGTTAGTTAACTGGACAGCACAGCCCCTTTAAACTGTTTGAACTGCATTCTCAAATCTAGACAGTCATTATGATAGCAACATGTGCATGCGCAACGGGTAATTGCGCCTAGAAATCAGACACAGCGCGCATGTATTTTATGGTCTCCACTTAGGCAGGTGTGTTTGGAAAATGTAGTCCTTTTATATGTAACCCTTCTGCCCGTCAGAATTGGCAGCAACAAGGGCCGGGTTCAGTATCTAGGGGCTCCGTTTTAATAGCACAAGGCAAAACTGGCTCGAGCCCCCACCCAGTGACCTGGGATAATTACATACCACCCCCCTGAGCGCCTCTGAGAGGCAATACTTCCCCTCTCACAAGCACGGAGTCTGAGTGTAGCAAAAGCCTTTTAATAAAGGAGGGAAACAATGCGCCATTATGTTGGGGAAACACCGCAACCAGGATTCATAACCCAAACCGTGAGCAAAAGACCCACCCCCAAAGTCAGTTTGGCAGTGTTCTTTCCCCCTCAGGGTCTTAAGTCCAGCAACCCACCAGTCACCCCACCCACAGTTTACTGACCGTGGTCAGTGCAGCCCCCCAGAGTTCAGAAGTTCCTCCGCAGAGTTTACCTCCCAGCCTGGGTGGAAGTGAGAGGAGGTATTGGGGGGGATCTCACGTGCTCCACTGCTCAGGTCGATGGCCGATTGCCACGCCTCTCCATGTGACTCTGCTGTAGTCTTCACCGCCTGCTGCTCCTCTCCGCCAGCTGCCTTGCTATCCGCTCCGCTTGCCACCCCGCTATCGGTTCCATTCACAACGCTATCCGCTCACCATGCCACTTCACGAACTGCTCTGCTCCACCAGCCACTCAGCAATATATCTTCAGCCCCTCCGCCCCCCACTACTTAACACAGCACTCAGTAATTTCAGCTCTTTAGTGATTTCAGCTTGTAGTAGAGGAGCCTCAGTGCTGGTGCACCGTTGGCCCAAAGTGAATTCAGCTCAGCAGCCTGTAACTAGACTCCAAATAAGCTCTGATATTCCACAGTAGAGAGAGAAGGAGGTGCAAGTGGTGTTTCAGACCCTCAAAAGAGACCCACACCACCAGATACAAATATCTATCCCCAACCTCTCTCAATTCACTGGGTTTTGGAATCCATGTCCCTTGTCTAGCGAGTGCTACTTAGTTGATGGTGAGTCCCTCTGTCATAAAACAGTTCCACTGTTCTTGATTCACATAATCAGGGTAACAACACTTTATCCTTCCTGCCCCAATAACAGAGAAACTGGGGATCCCACAGCAGCCAAAGTGACCATTTGGGCTGCTGTGGGCTCATGCTAGGTGGGGTGGGTGTGCCTATGCAAACAAAATCAGCCCCTGAAGTTCTTTTCCACAGCTCGCCACAATTCACCACCAGATGTCAGGGTAGAGCTCATCCTGACTCTGCTTACATATATTTCATCCATCTGAGACTGATAAGTCACTGACGATACTTTCCGCTCAATGAGGATGGAGTCCGCCTGTGTGGTTGTACAGCACCTAGCCCACAGAGCGCTGATAGGAATGCCAGTGAAATACAAAGCATAATTATGGCAATTTAATGCTGCTAGTTCCCACAAATTTCGACGGTATCTGCATTATGTAGCGTATAAATATTTCTTCAGATGACAGGTAGGGTATGATATGAGAGGTGTGTGTTGGTGGAAAGGGCAAAGGGTTTTCATTCATTCCTTGCCTAGCTTGGAGGTTGCATCTTAGACTGATGTCCACAATCTCACCTGGAATTTGCAAGGGCTATTCTGGCCACTGAAAACCAGAAATAACAAATGCAAAGTTCTGGTCTCTCAGCCTAATTCTCCGGGCTGTCCCCTTACTGAGTGGGAGTTGTAGATTCCATGGTGATGGAAGCACTAGAAATACAGAAAGACTGACTCAGTCGTACCTACTGTAGAGGTGTTAATCCACCACCAAAGCTTCCTCACAAGCATACCTTTGTGGCATTTAGCTGCATTAACAGTAACATCTTTACTCTTGCTGCTTGCCAGTCATCAGCATCAGTGCGGAATAGCTGATACTTAGTACGAAGCCTAGGGCTCTAATGGTCATCACTCGTGAAAGGTAAATATTAAGGTGGTAATCACTGTATGCAATCACAGTCCACCACTATTCTGACCTTGTCAGTCTCCTCTTTGAATCCTTTCATTGGCTCCCTCTGCTTCTGCACCAAGTTCAAACTTCTCGTTCTTCCCCACTGCCTACATCTTTGCTCACCCAGAGTTTCCCGGCTAAGCAGGTACTGCATGCTTCTCCCATTCTCATTTTACTGCCAAATTCTCCCAGCCTGCCCCCTCCAGCTGTCCTTATGCACCAAACAGTGACCCCCTCTTTCTTCAGATCTCTCCTTAAGGAACATGTCTTACGTGATGCCTTTCAGTAGTATGCTTTCCATGATATTTATTGCTCTTTGAGTCTGCATCTTCCTCTGGTGGGTGAACTCCACTGTCTTGTCTATGAATTAAATTGTAAGCTCCTTGGGGCAGGTCCTGTGCGTCTCTTTCAGCATGAACCTACTGCATAAATCTTTCTTATTCTATAAAGAACATGGATAAACCAGTAAAGAAAGCAGGAAACACAAATACAGCGAAATAGGAAAGAACACATGCATGTCAGAAGTTCACACTGAACAGTGGTGGCTGCACTACATAGACAGTCAAAGAAAACCAGACACAGGTTACCCATGCCCTGATCCTAGGTCTTTGATTCATAACGCTTCAAAATGGACTTCACCTGAGTAAAGCAAAGAAGAGAAAAGGAAGAAATAGGAATAAAACCCCAATCTGTGAGAACAATTGCTACAAAATCCTATGTCTTCTACAAGGGAAATAAATCGCAAAATTCTAGATCTTTTTATAGGTGATAAGACGGATGCCAAGTTAACTGATATGATAAAGGTAAGGTCTGATCCAGAGACCCTTGCATGTGGCAGCTCCATTGTGCAATATAACAGTGTGATACTGCTGTGGGTTTTTTGTTCTGTATTTTTAATTAAAGGGAGAGTTTAGCTCTGGTGAAAGGTACTGGATTGGCACCAGGCACTGAGATTCATAGGGCTGATCCCAGCTGCTGACCTCCTACACAGGGGTGCAGTCAGTGCTTAAGTTGTAATGAAAGAGGTACCGGGGCTCAAGCAATGATTTAATTTTAAATTTTAAACTTATGACTTTGAATTGGCAATAATAACACCGTACATTCAGTCCATAACACGTTGATTTGAAAGAGTAGCCCACTGTACTGTACTAGTGTTAGATGTTTACAACTTTGTATTCTACATCATGTACAAAGTAGTAGCATGTGCAGAAAAAAATGAAAAGCAACTGCAGGGAAAAAAAAGTCTGAATATATTTGCTAGCTACAAACCTCTCCACCTTTGCCCTGGCTCTCTTCCGAGTGTTGTTATACAATGTTATTCTCACACCTCTGCTGTACCCGTGCCCCAAACACACACCCATTCTTTGTTCAGTTGAAATTACAATAACTGTGGTATTATATTGTACTACTACTTAACAACGAGCTATGGTGCTGCACAGTAACAACTTTTAAACGAGTCACTGAATATAGTTAACTATGTCTGCTTTGTTTTCTATATTGTTAAGGAACATTGTTAAGAGCAATGAAAAATTATATTTTAGTCACTTCTTGGACCGAACAAATATAACCAAATTAAAAAATAAAAAGATTTAAGATCTTTCTTTACCCTAATCCTGCAGTGATTGGGAGAAGGCGTGTTGGATACAGCCTTGTGCTTTACTTCGCCAGAAAACACCAGCAAGTGTATTTGCACCCCCTATTAGAGCTCTGCATGGGACTATTTTTTTAATCCCGCTCCTGTCCCGCCCTGCAATACCCACTCCTGCATTGTTGGAGGTTTTTCCCACTCAAGCTATTATGGCAGCGGGTCCTGGGGATCCCAGTCCTGCTGCAAGGTCCTACTCCCTACTGGTTTTTTTTCATCCTCTCCATTTTTCTGCCCTTCTGTGCCCCAGCTTTGCATCCGGGGTGGCTGCACTGCTCGTCCCTCCCTGGTTACGACCCTAATGGATACAACTGTGTTGAGAATTTTAAGAAAAACACATTTCAGAGGAAAAAATAGAGATTTTTTTTCACTTTCCTAACTGATGCAACAAGCCCAGAGGTGTGGGGGCTCTGAACTGCCAAGCCCAGAAGTGCCGGGGCTCATCCCTGACAAGCCCCAGCACAAATTAAGCACTAGCTGCAGCATTATAAGTGGAGACCTGGGACCCACAAAGCTTGTAACGAGCCTCCTGGGCCAATGGGACTGTGTCACCCCCTCAGTGTGCACTCTGTCCCCTTCTAGCTATGGCTATGCTACAGGTGGAGGTTGATAAGGCTGCTACAGTCTTGGCTCACAGAGCAGGGTCTTTTAGCTCACGCTCTAGAGGCACATGCGTTTCGACCCATAAGTCTGAGGTTCAATCCCTGCTGCCCACAACCCAGCCAGGGGGCACTATAGTTTTTGCAAAGTAATTTTTACTCCTCCCCATCAACACTTTTTAAAATTTATTTCCTTTTGTGAAAGGTGTCTATTCCAAGTTCTAGGATCCTTTGCTAGGAATTGAATTGGAAATGTAATACATAACAAAGTCCAAAAATAAATAAGAGCAAAAAAGAAGGCCGAAACCGATGGCCACTCGTAACTCTCAAAAATGCCAATCTGCAAAAATAAACATCCTACCTCTCCTGTCCTCAATTCTCACTGAACCAAAACCTTCTATCCCCCACATCTGAGCCCTTTATAATGGATGGCCTTTTCAGGGCAACTTGTCCAAGCTACTGCAGACCAGGGAGCAGGGAATTCTAAAGTCCCTCAAGTAGCACATGCCCAGACAGCAGCCTTCTCTCTGATAACACAGGGGGCTCCAGCACAAGTGCTTCTGCCAAGCACAACCACAGCAGGACTGAATGGAACGTGGCCTCTCTCAGCCAAGCAGGACCATGTAGAACTTTATTGGCTGAGATTAGCCCCTTAAATGCATCCCAGGCAGCTGATCCATACACAGCACTAGTGAGATATGCTGATGAGGAGCTATTCCACTTCACAAGCGAGCAGCTATGCTCTGTACCAGCTCCGGTTTCCAAAGAAGTGCACACATCACACAAACCCTCGCCACAGGTAGCACTCATTTTAAACCCTGGTCGCAGCGGAGGAATCGAGGACAGAATGAAGTCTCCTCTCCATGGTACAGGTGGTGCTGGCAAGTCAAGGTCCAGGTGCACTGAGAGGAGTCTCTCACTGCTGTGTCTTTCACTGCATCTGCTCTGTGGGCTAAGGGACTGAATTCTCTAGGGCTGCTTGTTCAGCACTTTCAGCATTAATTACAGACACTGAAGGAAATGATATATGGAAAAGAGTTTGTATCTTAGAATAAAAAATATATGAGTTAAATGATGAGTCCATCAAAACTTCTTTCAACAAAAAGTTGGGTTTTTCATTTCCCAGAAAGTGCCTAATTGCCATGAAAATTTTCAGTTTTTCATCAGAAAAAGGAAAAGTCCCACAATAAAAAACTTTCAGATGAAAGTGATTTCCCCCAATTTTTGGCAGTTTTTAGATGAACATTTTCGATTTTCAGTCAAAAACTTGCAGTTTTCAGTTGCTGAAAGTGAAACATTTTCACTTTTTGGGGGGAACATTAGAATTTTCCAACCAGCTCCTTCAAGTAATCTACTCTTGAAGTGCCAATGGCATAGACTGTAGTGACAAGGCCACATCTAAGAGACAGAAATGCACCCCCCCTTACCAGATGCATGTGGAGAACCTGAGTTTCAAACCTTTTTTTGCTTTTGTTTGTGTTTTCCTTTAATTGCTCTTTCCCACTGTTCTCTTTCTGCTCATCTTTCAGAGAGGTAAGTGGTGGACATCCCAGTACTGCATCCCCAAGGTGATTTCCCAGAAGTGTCTCCTAGGCCTTGTGGTCCTGCTGATGTCTCCTTTTCCTTTTGCAAATTTTGAGAGAGATAAGGAGCTGTGCACTGGATAGTGATGGTGCCAGCTGGTGACACCTGTCAACCGTCTTGAGTATAGTGAATAAGGAATGTGCATGCCTAGAATTTTCCAGTATTCCTTACCCATGGAAAATTTCCATACCAAAGCAAACCACTAGTCTATCTAGTCTGATATATCTCCTTGGTTAGTGGCTACTATATTGCACAGAGGAAGGTGAAAAAGCAAACAGTCCGCCATTGTGAACCTGAGAAGTTTCTTCCTGTCTTCTGCAAACTGATCAGTTTAAGCCCTTCAGCATACATGCTGATCATCTATTGCATTACTTTATCTTGCATAGCTACAAATGTTACTTACAGTCATAAAATTATGCTACCTTTCTTAAACTCAGTCAGTGTTTGTCTCAGTGGCCTCCTGTGGCCCCATCTTTGGTTGCTAGTCACCATTACATCAAAGAAGAATCCATCATTCCACTGTCTCATCTATGTGTCAAATTCAGGGCTGTATATCCATTTCCTCCTGCTGCTTTTTAAACACAGGGATGATAAAAGAGTGAAACTTCTTACATCTGGAGGATTAACAAAGAATTGCACTGTGCTGGGCCACTCCTTAACATAACTGCTTTACCTGATTATTCAAATGAAAACGCGATTAGGCCAACCCCTACAAACACATTTAAAATCCTCCTTGGATATTCTGTAACCAACAAGTCCCTCAATACCTGTTCCAAAACATATCCCCAACATAGCTAATCCACCATGATCTTCAGCTGCAAATGGATATTTTGTTCATTACTTTCTACCTTAATTTCCCCAGGAACAACGAATGCACCACAAGTCTTACCTGCTTCAGAAACTAAATTAGTTGTAATGGAAGACAAGTGTAAGTACCTTCCCCCCAACACCCAGATTCTTTCTCTTTATTTATTTTGCTTTTACAACACATTTCACTTTAATATTTTATCACATGCTGGCATATACTTAATCTCCACTTCTGCTTTAGTTTCCAAGAAAGCCCTTGATCGCTAACTAAATCCTTCAAAGGAAATGTTTGTTTCTGACACCCAAGCTGCAGAGAGAGAGAGGAGCAATTAACGAATGTTGGAATCCTAACTTGACGATGAGGGTGCTTTAAAAGTTTTAGCCATGCTTTAAGAGATACAAACTCTTTCAGTGAATAGGTTTTATTTATATAGGTCAGGTACATACTTTATTTTCTATTTTCAGTTTGTGTTTTATTTTTCCCCAAGGATAAGTAGGAATATGGGAATATTGGGGGAGGGATAGCTCAGTGGTTTGAGCTTTGGCCTGCTAAACCCAGGGTTGTGCGTTCAATCCTTGAGGGGGCCATTTAGGGATATGGGGCAAAAATTAGGGATTGGTCCTGCTTTGAACGGGGTTGGACTAGATGACCTCCTGAGGTCCCTTCCAACCCTGATTTTCTTGCTTTCATAGAATCATAGAATAAGTACCTACGTAATACATGCATAGTATGGATAGTAGCAGGCGAATAGAGTTGCACTCCATCACTGCATTTTTATCATACATTTCTAGAAAGCAAGAGCAGATTTACTGAAATGTTTTTATCATTCATTTTTATTAGATTGTTTTTCACAAAAGGAATATAGAACATTAAAAATAGAACTACAAAAGCTAGCCACCAAGCAGATATATAAAAGCCTAATGTCTGACAGATATATTTATTATATGTTCAGTTCGTTCAGGAGTATAATGCTGTTTCTATAAATGAGTCCCTCTCCCTTTTCAAAGACACCCGACTAACCTAATACAAACAATAGACTGGGCATCCCATAATGATCTCATCTAAGATGGCTTCAATGCTTAGAACTGTAGATCAAACAATTTTAAGATCTTTAGTACATTTCCACTTCTATAGAATAATAATAATAAGTCCTGCAGTTTACAGTGCGGACTGCTGTACCTCTGTGGTGAAGATTTCAGTACTGGGGCCATAATCTTTTTCATTGGGAATACTGATGTGAGGAAAGTCAGTCTCTCATTTAAGTTTGCAGGATCAGGGCTTAGTTTCAGCCCTTAAATCACCTTCTGCCCCTACCAAATCTTCACGAAATGAAGTACTTTGCACTTGCCTTTAAAGTCATAAAAGTATCTGAGCTTCCTTATGCATCATCCTTTGTATTGCTTATTTCAGGGGTGTATGGAGTTAGGGCTTTTAATCCTAGGCACAACAGGACCCAGACACCAAGATGCTATGTTGAAACTATAGATAGAATATGATCGGTCCTATAGGTATATTAAAGATGAATGGCTGGAAAATGTGACACCTGGAATGGTGTGTGTGAGAGAATGAAAAAAGTTATCCTTGAGATATATGAGGCAGTTATATGAGGCTAGAGCAGGGAACTATAACAGCAGGGTGGATTGATTTAAATCAAATTTTAATAACGATTTAAATCAGCAAGCAGAAAACCTTGATTTGAATAATTAAATTTAATCTTATTTTGCATTTGTAACTTTTGATTTTTTCTAAAGAAAGTTGTATTCTCATTGGCTGGTAACCATTAAAAATAGTTCATTTGCAGCTAAATATAATCTTTACACTAAATTTGGTGGTACTTTGTGCTATCCAGAAGGACACATTATACCTACAAACATTTATTTAAGCAATTATATAGCTTAACTTGCATTTATTCAGATTCCTCATTTTTACTTTTTTTATTATGTTGAAAATAGTCAATGACACATTTCATATTTACTAGATGATGATTTGTGTCAAACTGTGTTGGAAATTGGAATTTAATTAAAAATTCGCAAACAGCATTTTAAAATTTGTTAGCTAAATAAAACTAACAACTGAGCTGGATACATAAGCAAAAGTTTATTAAAACATTTTGCATTTAAAACTGATTTTATTAAACAAACGACGTATTCTCTGTAGATAGTGAACTGATCTGATGGTTTCTGGTCACCAAGTCCTTCAAGATTTTAGAACTAGTAGATTTCATCCTCTCACACCTCATAGGAAAACAGGCTTTCCTTCTTTTTCAACTCCCAATTGGTTTTTCAACTTTAAATGAACTAATCTTTGAACCGTACTAGTTGAATAAACTGAAATGGAGAAAATATTCTCTCTGCACCTGCAAAAGAGGCTACTGCTGTCAAAAGCTGGGTGTAGCACTTCAGCAAAGTCTGGTGCCAGTAACTTCTGCTAATTCAGTCCACAGACTTTCTTTAGAACATTGGCAACAAACATGTACCATTTGACTATTATTATTTTTATTTAATTTTAAAGATTTTAATAGGTTCTAGTAAATTTAGGCCTTAATATGGGTTGTTGTTTAAAATTTAAATAGGTTTGTTTTTTAAAAAGAAAATCTATTGAATTGAAATTTAAAAATCCAATTTAAATACAAAAATATTTTTTGTTATCTTAGAAGAACTTTGTTTTAAATCAGTCCTGACTAGGAGTCAGGAGAGCTGGGTTGTATTTCCAGCTCTGCCATTTGACTGTTGTGACCCTCTCTGGGCTTCAGTTTCCTATCTAATAATGCACTTTAAGATGGCTGGAGGAAACAGGGTTGCCAACTGTCTAATCGCACATATCCAAACACCTTTGGCCTGCCCCTTCCCCAAGGCCATGCCCTGCCCCACCCCTTTTCTGAGGCCCTGCCCCCACTCACTCCAGCCGCCCTTCCTCAGTCGCTCACTTTTTCCCACCCTCACTCACTTTCACTAGGCTGTGTTTCACTGAGTAAGGGGGTTGAGATGTGGGAGGGGTGCGGGCTCTGGGCTGGGCGGTGGGGCTGAGGGGTTTGGAATGTAGGAGGGGGTTCTGGGCTGAGCCTGGGGCAGGGGGTTGGGGTGTGAGAGAGGGGTGAGGGCTCTGGGGGGGAGTTTTGGGTGCGGGAGGGGCCTGGGGCAGGGATTTGGGTTGTGGGAGGGAGTTTGGGTGTGGGACCGGGCTCAGGGCTGGGACAGGGGGTTCGGGTTCAGGAGGAGATGAGGGGTGGAGTGTGGGCTCTGGGAGGGAGTTTGTGTGGGAGGGGGCTCCGGGCTGAGCCTGAGGCAGGGGGTTGGGGTGTGGGAGGGGGTGAGGGCTCTGGGAGGGAGTTTGGGTGCAGGAGAGGGCTCAGGGCTGGGGCAGGGGGTTGGGGTGTGCAGGCTCAGGCCAGGCGGTGGTTACCTTGGGTGGCTCCCAGAAGCAGCGACATGTCCAGCAGCAGCCCCTAGACTCAGGGGTGGCCAGGCAGCTCCGTGTGCTGCCCCCGCCTGCAGGCACCACCCCCACAATGCCCATTGGCTGTGGTTCCCCATTCCCAGCCAATGGGAGCTGTGGAGTCAGCGCTCAGGGCGGGGGCAGTGCACAGAGACCCCCTGGCCTCACCTCCACCTAGGGGCCACAGGGACATGCTGGCTGCTTCCGGGAGCCGCACGGCATCAGGGCAGATAGGGAGCCTGCCTTAGCTCTGCTACACCACCAGACTTTTAGCGGCCTAAAATCTCCCAGAGATCTCCCAGATTCCAGGAGACTCCTGACCAAACTGGGAGGGTTGGCAACCCTAGGAGGAAAGCATCTATAGAAGCATAAAGTTGTTGGGGTATTATAAGGGTTCAAGAAGATGGATGCTGTAACATAAGAACAGCCATACTGGGTCAGACCAAAGGTCCATCCAGCCCAATATCCTGTCTGCTGACAGTGGCCAATGCCAGGTGCCCCAGAGGGAGTGAACCTAACAGGTAATGATCAAGTGATCTCTCTCCTGCCATCCATCTTCACCCTCTGACAAACAGAGGCTAGGGACACCATTCCTTACCCATCTTGGCTAATAGCCATTAATGGACTTAACCTCCATAAATTTATCCAGTTCTCTTTTGAACCCTGTTATAGTCCTAGCCTTCACAACCTCCTCAGGCAAGGAGTTCCACAGATTGACTGACTGCTGTGTGAAGAAGAACTTCCTTTTATTTGTTTTAAACCTGCTACCCATTAATTTCATTTGGTGGCCCCTAGTTCTTATATTATGGGAATAAGTAAATAACTTTTCCTTATTCACTTTCTCCACACCACTCATGATTTTATATACCTCTATCATATCCCCCCTTAGTCTCCTCTTTTCCAAGCTGAGAAGTCCTAGCCTCTTTAATCTCTCCTCATATGGGACCCATTCCAAACCACTAATCATTTTAGTTGCCCTTTTCTGAACCTCTTCTAATGCCAGTATATCTTTTTTGAGATGAGGAGACCACATCTGTACGCAGTATTCAAGATGTGGGCGTACCATGGATTTATATAAGGGCGATAAGATATTCTCTGTCTTATTCTCTATCCCTTTTTAAATGATTCCTAACATCCTGTTTGGTTTTGCTGTGATGCTGGCAGGTGCTTTTTGGGGCCTGGATGGCGGAGGAGAAAATAAAATCGGAAAACCTTGTGAGCTTCAAGAGATCACTTGAGAGATTCTTCTTGAAGCTTGACAAAAATACAGAATATTGCAGCTGTAAGCCGTTGAAACAGGCAGCCAGGTTATGTGTGTTAAGAAGCCTTAACGGCATAAAATGGACTGTAGTTGTGACTGTTCTGCAGTATCTGTTGTTTCAATTGAAGTGTCCTGAGTTCTGTGGTGGGCGCCTGTAGCCACACTACCTATGATCCAGGGCATGGTTCCCCTGCTTGTGTGCACCTACAGGTGCTAGCTCGCTTGGAGCGAGCCGGGCTATAAATAGTGGCGTATCCATAGTGACATGGGTAGCGGTACCGGAGGCAAGGCTGAGCCGGGCCAAATACAAATGCACCTTGAAACCATGGTCCGTACGCAGCGTGGCTCAGCTGCACCTCTGGTGCCACTGCCTGTGCGACTGCACCTTCACTACTATTTATACTCGTGCTAGCTCTCACTGAGCTTCCACAAGTGTGTTTGCACGGGCAGCAGCATCAGGGCCCGAGCTCGTTGTGCAGACGCGGAGCCTGTGTTGCACTGGCGTGCACTTAAATAAACCTGGCTGTCCCTCTGTTGTGCCCTCAAGACCCTTTCACAAACACAATGAGGTCATTTCAGGGAGCAATATTTTACAGAAGATCTAAATGTTGGGATATACCCAGATCAATACAAATTGCAGACACAGAATACTTCCAAAATCAGAAATTGTCCCCATCAACTGCCAGCCTAGTGCAGGTCTGCTCTGACTCGCATGGTTTGATTTAAGAGGCTCAGAAACATTCACAATACTTCGAATAGCAAAACCCCAATGTTAAGGATCAGTTCAGACATTAAAGCGATAGCCTTTTGCCGGTATTGCAGTGCCAGTTATAAGACAACCTTAGACTGAGAAGATGGTGAATATCAGCATAGAAACCCATGCTCTGCTACATCATTGTCACTTCGTGGACATAAGTGAGTTAATCCAGACTTACACCAGTGTAATTAAGAGGATAATTTGGCCCAGAGACCTCACTGTACTTCATCTCTGATGGAGGGTTGGGCATACTAGTTTGAAAGGAACCTCAGATTCTGTGTTTTATCAGTAAGTACATTAGGCATATACAGAGCAAGTGATTTGTATACACTCTCAAACCAGCTGAATTCATCTGTCAAACCTACTGTCTAAATATTGAGAGAGTGAAGTGTCTGTACTCTATGAACCCAGCGTTCAATGTTATTTAAAACAAAAAAAAGTGGTGAAAAGCAGGTCTTAACTGGCACGGTTCTCTTGCTCTGATAAACAGTAGCTGTGGTTCATAAAAAATAAAATACAATTTATAGTCCAAACTGCATTAATTAACTCTTTGGAGACGACAGATATAGCATCTCTATAACCTCCTAAGCATTAATTTGGTTAGCAGCATGCTGAAAATCAGTGGTCATAGGGTTAAATCACATCTGATGTATGAGCTATAACATTCTTTCTCAAGTTCCTGTGCATGCGGATCCCACTCATGGCTGTGCTCGCACCTGCTGCGCTGGAGCATGGTAGGTTTTTCTTTAGCAGTGTCCCCTAGGGGTTGCACATGTGATCAGCATGCTCTTGCGCACCCCTTCTTAAGAGCATGAAGAGCAGGGAGACCCCAACTGCCAGCCAGTTCTGACAGAGTGTCAGAACTTCTTCGTGTCCCTCTTAGTTAGATGGCTATAGTGTAGGATCGATGGACAGCTAGCTTTCACTTCATTAGATTTTTTTTGTTTTATGGTCTGCTGGCAAAAAGAAAAAAAAAGTAGGTAGCAGTGGTGGAGGGCTTTTGGGGCTGTTAAGTCTTGGTCATGCTCAATGGGTTTTAAATCTCCTGTGTCGTACAGAAGGGTAATTATTCCGGGAGAGCCATATAATGTCTATGTGTGAGTTTGTTAGGTATTGGAGAAATGCACACTGGAGTCCAGAGTGTCCTCAAGATTTTCCTCATGGAGAAATCCATGAAAGCAGCTTCTGAGAGGGTTCAAAAGAGATATTTCAGATCAGAAGGTACCTTGCCTCAGCAAGCTAAGGTCATTGGGGAAAAGATTTATTCAATTCCTTTCAGGTCAGTGTCTAGAATTACTGTATCAGGCAATGCTGGCTACATATAACTACATGCAATGGGACAGAATCAGAGACATTTATTATAAACTCCCAGCAGAGTTAGAAGAATTTACTTACATCTGCTCTGAAGGAATGTTGATTGCAAAAAATCTCTGCAAGCAGCTTTGGACTCAGTGGATGTGATCTATGGCAACTGGAACTGTCGTCATGAGAAGAGACTCTTGGCTTTCTGTATTGGGCCTGCCTAGGGAGGGCCAGACTATACTACTGGGACCTCCGTTTCAGTGGTCAAGATCTTTTTAGTGCTAAGACAGATGACACATTGCATTCTTTAAAGGACTGTAGAGCCACATTAAGGTTGTTTGGTCTCTACACTCTGTCCTTCAGAAGAAAGCAGTATATACCTCAAGCTTCTACCAAACAGAGTTCTCAGCCTGCCACTTTAAACTGTTTCTTCCATCAGAGACCTTTTGATCAAGGAAGACAGAGATCAAGATTCCAGAAGAGGAAATTGTTTGATCCATCTAATATCTTGTCACCATCTGCTTATCCTCAAAAGAAGCACTTTTGATGCTATGGTTGAGGATACATATACAATCTATTTGAATTTATTCCCCCCCCCACCAACACGCACACACCTTTTTTTTTTTTTTTTTAAAAGGATTGAGCTGGAATAACCATGGACCATGGGTTCTCCTGGTCATCCAGAAGGGTTATATTATAGAATTCCACACCATTCCAGAGATATTTCCAAGAATCTGCCAGTTAATTTCAGATCTGAGGACTCATCCTCAGAACCATGTAAGAGTCTCCCTAAAACTATTAGGCAACATGGCTCTTGTACTTATGTAACCCCTTTCTCCAGGCTCAGAATGAGACCTCTTCCATCCTGGATCAAATGGGTGTTTTGGCCAAGTGTCCACCCTATAGGGATAAGAATAAAGATAGCACAGCCAGTCCATAGAGTCCCTGAACACAAGCAAAATGTCCTGGGAACTCCATTTCAGACTCTAAATCCTACCAAGGTTCCCATCACCAATATATCCCAACAGGGGTGGGGCGCTCATCTAGATCCATTTCAGACGCATGGTGTTTGGTCTGTAAAGAACTCCTTGATGTACTGGAGCTAAGAGTGATTTGCTTAGCATTCAGGTCTTTCCTTCCACTACTACAGGGTCTGTCAGTTCAAGTGCTGTGGACAATTGCACAGCGATTGTCTAATATTAAACAAACAAGGACAGGCAAGATCAGACCCTCTTTATCAAGAAGCCATAATGCTGTGGAAATGGTGCATTTAGTATAACGTCAGTATTGTAGCACTTCATCTACCAGGACAGGACAATGTCTGTGCTTCATCTGGACCCTGCATCTTTGGACTTGACAGTGTGGAAGATTTTTGGTTAATACCCAAGTATAAGGAATATTCATTGTAGGTACCAATAGTCTTTTTGCAGAATAGAAAACCTTCTACTAGAAAAAACATACATGGCAAAATGAAAGAGTTTTTCAGATGGGGGTGAAGACAAGAAGATGTGTTCCTACCTGTTCTTCTATTCCACTCGTTCTGGATTACCTTTTACTTAAAACAGTTTAGTTTGTCTTAAGTTGTCTTTAGTTTGTTTTAAGTTCCATTAATATACATTTAGTATTTTTGGCTTGTCACCCACCGATTACAGGTTTGTCTGTCCTTTCCCATCAAACAGTTGTCAGATTCCTAAAAGGTTTGAATCTCATGTTTCCCCCAGCTAGAAATATACCTCCCTGATGAGACTTGAATTTAGTGCTTTCGGCTCTAAGGGAACTGCCTTTTGAACCATTATCACCTTTTTCTAGTCAACACTTAGCCACTAAAAAGCAGCTCTCATAGGTATTACTTCTGCCTGCAGAGTTAGCAAAATCCAAGCTCTCACCACCTCCTCCCACCCCCACCCTGGTACACTGTTTTTCATACTGACAGAATCAGATTTAGACCTCATCCTAAATTCATACCAAAGGTGGTGTCAGACTTCCATATTAACCTGTATATTCAATTACTGGTTTTCTTTCCTAGACCTCATGCATCTGACATGCAGTGTTTGAAGTTTTGATTCCGGAGGAGAAAAGCCCTCTTATACCACCTAAAGAGAACGAGACCATTTAGGAAGACCCTTAGGTTGTTTGTAGCTTATGATAGCAGAACTAATGGAAGCCCTCTCTCGACTGAAAAACTGTCGAGAGAGGGCTGTATTAGAACTGTTGTGAGCCGTATTAGAGCTGGCTATGAGGTCAGTCAACTGAAACTTCCTTTGAACATCTTGGCTCATTTTCCTTCAACAGCATGCTGCAGTAGGGCTCCGTTGATGGAAACACATAGGGCAGCTACTTGGTTACCAGTTCATGCATTTACTAGGCATTACTCATTGGAGGCTTCCTTAAGAGTTAATGCTCAAGTTGGAAGAGCCAGTCCTTCAATCTTTGTTCAGGGAAACTCTATTTCCCTCCTCCAAAGAGTCGAAAAGCTTGCCGATCACCATGAGTGGTATCCACGCAGACAGGAACTTGTAGAAGAAAGAGTGGTTACTTGACTTTCCATAACTGTGATCCTTGGGCATTTGGATCCCCGCTCCATGCCCACAGCTCGGAGTCCTATCACTGAGGCTTTGCGTGGTGAAGGATGTGGCTGGCGGTTGGGGTTGCCACACTCACTATGCTTTCAGGAGGGGAAGCTCGAGAGCACGCAGAGCGCATGTGTGACCCCTAGGGGACATTGCCAGAGAAAAAGCTTCCAAATTCCTGTGCAGAGGGTGTGAGGTATTTGAACATCTCAGATAGTCAGTTACTTGTAGGTTAAGTAATCATTCTTTTTCCTGCACAATTGGTAGCTACTTTTCCAAGCATATAGTTTGTGTAAGGGGAAGCTGGTAGTACCATGCGTAAGTCAATATGAGAGCAAGCAAACAACTGATTTTTCAATTCGGGAGCCAAACCAAAAATTCTGAAAAAAGAATTGATCTGTATCTAACCAAAACTGAATGTTTGTTTTTTTCCCCCCAGAGGAAATGAAAAATTGAAAAAAGAAAAAAAAAGGGTTAAATTGAAATATTTTGAATGTTGATTGAAATTGATATTTCATTCTCAAATGTTTCAAAATGACATTTTTGAAATTGTTCGTTTTAATATTTTCAAAATGGGATGTTTTGACATTTTTTTTGTAGCCAAAACTATTTGCCGAGTTTGATCCAAATTTGCAAATAGTTTCAGTGCCCCCAAAAGTGCATATTTTTTTGGCTAATTTACTATTAGCCCCCCCTCCCCCCCCAAAAAAATTTACCCCTTTCTACTCGGTATTCTTTCTTTAGAGCAGAGACAATTTTTGATTATTCTCTTACACTACATTCAGGAGTAGCAGATTTGGATTCCTAGATAATTCCATAAATAGAGCTCTGTTCATAGATGTCCAAAATACCACAATTTGAGCTGGGCAGGAAAGGTTTCCCAGCCCACAAATACTTTTGAGAGTTCAAAATTTTTTACCGTCCCCAATTGGGATGAAAACTTGAAATCTCAAAAAATTTCATGAACCAAAAACTAGGTCAATTAAAATGTTTTTGCATTTGCATTTCCATTTCAAGGTTTTTTCTTTGTAATATTTGTCATTCTAATTATTTAACTGAAAATTTTCTGACCAGCTCCAGCCATAATGTTCTGTTTGCTACATAATGTTAGTTTTTTTAAATTAAACCCTAAATATCTATATTTGATGTTGTTCTTATTGATGGGGTTAATAATAGCACTGGTAAAAGCTGGTCTCTAGCTCTTTCCAAATCTCATCTGAAAATACATCCTTCCTCCCCACTGTCACCTCGTCATTTCCCTCTCCTTTCATTGCTGGCTTTGTATCTAAATGGAGGTTTCTTGGGGCAGATGGGGAGGGTGCTGCCTGCGTTGCTTTGAATCAGATATATTACTGCTGTCAGTCGGCTCTAAATGGTGGTTTGTGTCCGTTTTTGCCTGCGTTCGTTCAGATCTCCCCTGCCTGCTGGCGTAGGCGTTCACTTGTATTGATTCTTCATGCTTTCGTTTCACCACTTTTTTCTGTAATTGACATCATGACTCCATGGAGCATTTTGGGACGCAGTTCATATGTGAATGGTGCTGCTATATAAACCTTCTCCTATCCCCCTATTTTAACTGAAGCATCCTACCACCTGAATTGCAGCCACTACTGCCATAAATTGTTCCCTCCATTATTCAGACTTCCAGTTATCTGAATGCTTTTGATGTCTCAAAAAGCGTTTTGGATAAAGAGGTTTGTACCGTGTACCAAATGAGGGCTCTCTCCTGTGAAGTGAATCAATGGGAGTTAGGGGTACTCCGCACCTGGGGGATCAGGCCTGAAAGTTGTATTGTGCTGTATGGCCCATCAGAGTGGAATGGTTCTGGAATTTCCTTTCTGGATCATCTGGTGTATTTAGAGACTAACCAATTTATTTGAGCATAAGCTTTTGTTAGCTACAGCTCACTTCATCAGATGCATACTGCATCTGATGAAGTGAGCTGTAGCTCATGAAAGCTTATGCTCAGATAAATTGGTTAGTCTCTAAGGTGCCACAAGTACTCCTTTTCTTTTTGCGAATACAGACTAACACGGCTGTTACTCTGAAACCTGGTGTAATTGTGAGGTGTTCAGAACAGAGTGAGGAAAAGAATGTAATTGGGGAAACACTTATGGCTACAAATAATCTAATTTCTGCGCCTGGGACATGTTTCTGCGCTCACTGAAATTAGTGGCAAAACTCCCTTTGAGTTCAATAACCACGCATCAAATGGCCCAAGGCAACAGGAGATATAAATACACGTGTCTAATCTAATGTATTTGCTTGTAAATCTGTGAATTATCCTGCCAGGTCAGAGTGTGACAGAAATGTGATTCTCATTTAAGGAGGAGATATCATAGAATATCAGGCTTGGAAGGGACCTGCTCCAACCCCGTGCTCAAAGCAGGACCAATCCCCAACTAAATCATCCCAGCTAGGGCTTTGTCAAACCTGACCTTAAAAACCTCTAAGGAAGGAGATTCCACCACCTCCCTAGATAACCCATTCCAGTGTTTCACCACCCTCCTAGTGAAAAAGTTTTTCCTAATATCCAACCTAAACCTCCCCCACTGCAACTTGAGACCATTACTCCTTGTCCTATCATCTGGTACCACTGAGAACAGTCTAAATCCATTCTCTTTGGAACCCCCTTTCAGATAGTTGAAAGCGGCTATCAAATCCCCCCTCATTCTTCTCTTCTGCAGACTAAATAATCCCAGTTCCCTGAGCCTCTCCTCATAACTCATGTGCTCCAGCCCCCTAATCATTTTTGTTGCCCTCTTCTGGACTCTTTCCAATTTTTCCACATCCTTCTTGTAGTGTGGGGCCCAAAACTGGACACAGTACCCCAGATGAGGCCTCACCAATGCCAAATAGAGGGGAATGATCACGGCCCTCTATCTGCTGGCAATGCTCCTACTTATACAGCCCAAAATGCTGTTAGCTTTCTTGGCAACAAGGGCACACTGTTGACTCATATCCAGCTTCTCATCCACCCTAACCCCTAGGTCCTTTTTGCAGAACTGCTGCCTAGCCACTCGGTCCCTAGTCTGTAGCAGTGCATGGGATTCTTCCTTTCTAAGTGCAGGACTCTGCACTTGTCCTTGTTGAAGCTCATCAGATTTCTTTTGGCCCAATCCTCTAATGTGTCGAGGTCCCTCTGTATCCTATCCCTACCCTCCAGCGTATCTACCACGCCTCCCAGTTTAGTGTCATCTGCAAACTTGCTGAGGGTGCAATCCAGGCCATTCTCCAGATCATTAATAAAGATATTGAACAAAACAGGCCCGAGGACCGACCCTTGGGGCACTCCGCTTGATACTGGCTTCCAACTAGACATGGAGCCGTTGATCACTACCCATTGAGCCCGACGATCTAGCCAGCTTTCTATCCACCGTATAGTCCGTTCATCCAGCCCATACTTCTTTAACTTGCTGGCAAGAATACTGTGGGAGACCGTGTCAAAAGCTTTGCTAAAGTCAACATATATCATGTCCACTGCTTTCCCTTCATCCACAGAGCCCGTGATCTCGTCATAGAAGGCAATCAGGTTCTCACTGGTTCTCTAGCTCCCAGGCTAATACAGCCTGTGCTGTCTCATGTCACCACACAGGGCTTCCGTAAATCCTGGCCTGGAGGAAGCAGTGGAGGAAGCAGTCAGTTATCTTGTCTTAGAAGGCAATTAGGTTAATCAGGCATGACTTGCCCTTGGTGAATACATGCTGACTGTTCCTAATCTCTTTCCGCTCCTCAAAGTGCTTCAAAATTGATTCCTTGAGGACCTGCTCCATGATTTTTCCAGGGACTGAGGTAAGGCTGACTGGCCTGTAGTTCCCCGGATCCTCCTCTTTCCCTTTTTTAAAGATGGGTACTACATTAGCCTTTTTCCAGTCATCCAGGTCCTCCCCCGATGGCCATGAGTTTTCAAAGATAATGGCCAATGGCTCTGCAATCACATCCGCTAACTCCTTTAACGTTCTCGGATGCAGCGCATCCGGCCCCATGGACTTGTGCTCATCCAGCTTTTCTAAACAGTCCTGAACCACTTCTTTCTCCACAGAGGGCTGATCACCTCCTCCCCATGCTGTGCTGCCCAGTGCAGTAGTCTGGGAGCTGACCTTGTTCATGAAGACAGAGGCGAAAAAGCATTGAGTACATCTAGCTTTTTCCACATCCTCTGTCACTAGGTTGCCTCCCTCATTCAGTAAGGGGCCCACACTTTCCCTGACCACCTTCTTGTTGCTAACATACCTGTAGAAACCCTTCTTGTTACTCTTAACATCCCTTGCTAGCTGCAACTCCAAGTGTGATTTGGCCTTCCTGATTTCACTCCTGCATGCCCGAGCAAAATTTTTATACTCCTCCCTGGTCATTTGTCCAAGCTTCCACTTCTTGTGAGCTTCTTTTTTGTGTTTAAGATCATCAAGGATTTCACGTTAAGCCAAGCTGGTCACCTGCCATATTTACTATTCTTTCTACACGTCAGGATGGTTTGTTCCTCTAACCTCAATAAGGATTCTTTAAAATATTCTACCAACCTAAATTCCCCCTGCATTTTCAGTTGGCTAAGTTATTCCTCACACTGACCACTCAGTTAATTGTTCTGTACTGTGCTGCATGCTGCTGAATAGATGCTACATTTTACGCCAGAAGTGGCTGCAGTTCAGAGGTAGATGAAGTGGTGCCAGTGAATAGCACTGTGTGTATATCAGTTTTATTGTAAAGCATTTTGGGATCTTTATCATAATGCAAATATAAAACATGATTTTTAAAAAATTAACAAGGCAGTGTTAGAAAAACTACCTAATCATGCATTTTTCAGACAGGAATAGCTCTACTAAAAGATCTGCTTCTTAGGTGCACAATAGGCAGCTTTTAACCGACTATGAAAGATCTGTTTTATTTCTGTTTCATTTTGTTTAAAGAACAGTGTATATTTAAAATCAGATTAAAATCACATGGAATCTATGTTAGAGTCCATGTTGTGCCCTATTCTAAGGGTACTATCTGAATTTTCCATATCTTTTGACCCTTCCTTAATGCTATATATATAAACTCTGTCTTTTTATATTGAGTGATATATATGCTTTCTACTGTAGGTAGCTATGGATTCTGTGCTCCGTTATTATTTCCCTCTCTCCATTCCTTATCCTCTTTGTTTACTATGGAACACTTACTCCAGAGCATATACTTTCTCTGTATGATTTATGATGTCTGACTTTGCCAAAATAGTGCCATGGAGCTGTTTGCTAATAATTGAGAATGACTTGGTTGTGCAGACTGATGGCCTTGTTCTGCTTTTGCACTGTAGGTTTGTACCAAGATTTTTGGAGAAGGCTGCTCAGACCTGACTCAGCTGTTGTAGTTTCAGTTTTAAAGGAGATGTTTGAGTTCTACCATTTATGACTCGTTAGGTGGCACTCTTTCTTCTGCGTCAGAACTGAACCAATGTCCCTTCTTTGGGCTAGGGGGTGCTGTGCTGCTGCATTAGCCATTTCCTAGATTTGACACAAAATGTACAGAGTGGTGACTTTAAAAATTCTAAAGTAATTTGGACACACAATTCTCATTAATTTTTAATGGGAGTGGGGCATCAAATCCCCCAAAGCAGCTTGGAAAATCTGTCATAGTCACTAAAGATCCCATGGCATTTTTTCAAGAGTAGGGGCAACCCCAGAGTTGTAGTCAAATGACATTCTGCCTCCCTTAGAACAATTCCTTATTTTAATTTATATAGAGAGCTCATTGCTCTCTATTCTAAACTGCTTGGCTCTACTATATGATATTAAAGAGCTGCTGTGTTGCACCCTAGAGTCAACTGCATTTCTCTGATTGGTGGAGTGATTCCTCTGTGTAATAACACACAAACAAACAAAAACCCCAAACAAAAAAACCCACCAAACCCACAAAACCACCTTTGGGATGAATGGAGCTGTCTGCTAGAAAGCATACAGGTTATTGTTAAGAAAAAGTTGAAGAAAGCCAACTAGAAAAGCAGCCCTTATGAGATGTGCCGTGTAGAAATAGCATTGCTGAGAGCATAGCCCAGGCGGTGCCGAGCCACTGCTCAGCACAGCGGACAATGAAATGATTTGTGTTGCCTAAGTGAGTAGCAAACACTGGGTGTCAAAATGCACCACTTCATTATATATAATTGAGAAAGTAAAATGTGAGGGTAACAGTCTGTGTCACTGGTGGCTGAGGTGGTATATGATCTGATCAGCTTAATGAGCACAGAGAGAGAGAGAGAGACTCCATACAAAGCCGGATCCACCAGCAGGGGTCCTTGTAGAAGTCAGAGTTGCAGATCAAACCATTTAAATTGTTCTTGTGCTAGGCTTACATTTGTGAAAACATCCCACTTATTTGAGGGGATCACCAAAATGGCAGGATTTTGGGAGTCCACTGTTACTTGTAGTTGTTGTGTTGCTTACCTCATATTCCCTGAGGGTGAAGTTGGGAAGTAGGAATATGAGGTCTTTTGCCGCCGGGTTGTTGTCAGATCTTCGGCTCCATGCACGTGTTCTTTCTGCATGTGCACTGGCTCTCGCCAGATAGCTCGTACAGCAGGCGCTGATCAACTGACCAATAAGATCACAAGACTTGGTTTAGTAATAAACCGGCCAGGTTTATTCCTAATGCCCTGGCTCAGTGGTTACAGGTACACTAACACATATACGCCCATGACAATGGACAGCTCAGTCAGTGGCGGGATTTTCTACTGCCCCCGAGCCCAGACAAAAGGTTAAGTGAGGTAGCCCGCCATTTATAGAATGAGACAAACAATCTGGGATTAACCAATTTACATATCACTTTGTGTTTCATGACATGTTTGTTACCTTCCCTTGTCCTTTCCTCCTCATGTTTCAGACAACATTCCTGTTCGCCACCTGTCCTATTCAGACAAAATATCACTATTAATCTCTTTTGTAAAACCATTTTATTGTCTGCTAGGTTGGGGTGTTCTTGTCCTCGTCTGCCGGAATGTGTTTACATATTCAGTGTGTGGTGTAGCAATGCTGGCAATACCGTTGCTGAGTTTGTGTACTGGATGCTGACTTGCAGGCAAGCAGCTGCTTTTGACAGGGCCTGACTGTTGCTCATAGCATAACTTTTTTGCTGACTTTGGTTCAGGCCTCAGGCCCATGCTTCAAGCTCTCTCTTTCTACTACACGGGTCACTGACTTCAATCCAGTCCATGGGATTAGTTACCACCTGATGGCTGCTTGGTGACCTGTTGAAAAAGAGCTGGTGGTTCCAGTTCAACCCTTCTGGAAAGTGCTGTAAAATGTAACAGACAACAATAACCATTCAGTGAGTTTTTTCACTATCTCTAGAAATCAACAGAGAATTTGATTCCTTCTGTAGAATTCTTTAAGACAGTTAAAAGGCAACAAGAAATACAGTATTCTCTACTACATTCTGTAAGGTTTTACAGTAATTTCTGTGAGGAAATTCTGGGGAGGGATAGCTCAGTGGTTTGAGCATTGGCCTGTTAAACCGAGGGTTGTGAGTTCAATCCTTGAGGGGGCCATGTAGGAATCTGGGGCAAAAATTGGGGATTGGTCCTGCTTTGAGCAGGGGGTTGGACTAGATGACCTCCTGAGGTCCCTTCCAACCCTGATATTCTATGAATCTCACTAAGTTGCTGTAGAACAAAGTTGGTTTCAACTTGTTTTAATTTTAGAGGACTTTTCCATATGGGAATTCCCAGCTGGGAGAAGTATCCCCAACACAGAAAGCATCAACACGACCTTTTTTGGTAGTCTCATTAGAGAAGCCAAAGCTGAATGACCATGAATACTGATTACAGTTCCATCGATAGAGGCTGCCTTTCTAGGGCAGAGTTCTGATAGATTTGTGGGCTTGTACTGCCACTGGTTGTGCTGTCCCTTTTCTGGGAACAAATGGTGGATGTCAGTCTCTAGGCCGGGGTGGGCAAACTTTTTGGCTTGAGGTCCACATCTGGATATGGCAATTGTATGGCGGGCCATGAATACTCATGAAATTGGGGGTTGGGGTGTGGGAAGGGGTGAGGGCTCCGGCTGGGGATGCAGGCTCTGGGGTGGGGCCAGAAATGAGGAGTTCAGGGTGAGAGAGGGGGCTCTGGGCTGGGGCAGGGGGTTGGGGCGCTGGAGGGGGCCAGGGGTGCAGGCTCCGGGCGGCGCTTACCTCAAGCAGCTCCTGGAAGCAGTGGCATGTCCTCCCTCTGGCTCCTATGTGGAGGTGCGGCCAGGTGGCTCTACACATTTCTCCATCCACAGGCACTGCCCCGCTGCTCCCATTGGTCATGGTTGCCGGCCAATGGGAGCTGCGGTGGTGGTGCTTGGGGCGGTGGCAGCATGTGGAGCCCCCTGGCTGCCCCTACGCATAGGACCCGGACGGGGGACATGCTGCTGCTTCTGGGAGCCGTGCGGAGCCACATGTGGAGCGGGGCAAGCCCTGGGCTCTGGTCCCTGGCAGGAGCTCAAGGGCCAGATTAAAATGTCTGAAGGGCCGAATGTGGCCCCCGGGCCATAGTTTGCCCATCCCTGCTCTAGGCCATGGAGAACTACTTTGTTATGGAATCACAGAGAGCCACCAAATAATGACTGTGTCATCCCACACACTGCAGTGTCATTGGATACTGATCCAGTGCACATACAGCAACTCAGGGCATGAGCATCATATCACAGCTACTTTGTGACTCTCTGCAACTCAATGCAACACATTCTCTCTCTGTCTCTCATCTGTGACCTCCTCTCAGGCTGATGAGGGTGAAAGATTGGGCGTGACGGTGGGTGTGCATTTCTTCATCTCATTTGCCCTCCCGGGTTGATGAGAAAGAGTGAGGAAACAATTTTTTTCTTACACCTCGTCTCTGGTTCTTGGCTGCTGGAAGGAGATTTGCACAGAACTCTCACCTCACCCCCTCACACATTGTATGCAAGAGGTAATGCTGTGACTGGAGCATGAAGAGTGTCACTCAAACCCCACCAACTCCATGAGAGCTGCGTGTAGGTCTAAAGCCACAGCTTGAGGATTGTTGCTCCTGGGGCTTCTGCTCAGGCAACCAGATCAACTGAAACCCACTTAAGGGAGCAGACTTGCAAAGCAAAGGAAGTAACAGTGTATCCTCTTGTATCTTTCTTGCAGTAACGACCACGCTCTCCTCCTGGTCAGGACACGCCAGAAAATGCAACGAAACAGCCAAGTCCTATTGCGTCAACGGCGGGGTGTGCTACTACATTGAGGGGATCAATCAGCTGTCTTGCAAGTGAGTGAGGGTCCTGCTTGTTTCGACACACAGGTAGCCTGGAATGGAATCGGGGATGGTTGTGCGATTGCAGAAGGAGTGATATCTCTTGGAAGGTTCCCTGGTGATTGTGCTGGCTAAGCTGCACAGGTTTAGCAAAAGGGTGCTTTTTACCAAATTCCCAGCCATGAAAAACGTGTCACAGAGCATAAAATAAGCCCTCCCATGTGAAATCTAGCTATTGGATGGAAGAGAGAGGGGCAGGGCTGGGGGCACCCCAGCCAGGGGCTCCTACCATTCCGCTGGCTCCAGCTGCTAGTCCCCAGGCTGGGAAGGAGCCAGGACTTGCTCTTCCCCTGCAGAGCTTCCTGCAGCAGGGAGAGGTACCCAGAGGTGGGTCTGATCTCACTCCCCAAAAGCAGCTGTGCAGGGGAAGAGCAAGTCCCATCCCTCCCCAGCTCAGCGGGGACTAGCAGCTAGGAGCCCCCAGATGGGGCACTCCCAGCAGCCGGAGGGAGATCAGACCCACCTCTGGGAACCTCTTGCGGCTGCAGGAAGTTCATAAAAGTGAGGGTGGCAATCCCATGATCCCCACCCCTTTTGGGTTGGGACCCCCAGGGTTACAACACTGTGAAATTTCAGATGTAAACCTTTAAAAACGTGAAATTGATTAATTTTCAAATGCTATGGCCGTCAAATTGACCAGAATGAGCAGTGAATTTGGTAGGGCGCTACTTATCCCCAAGTACCATATGTCACGTCTATTGAAACTTCCTTTAAGGATATGTTTATGCTGGAAGTTTGAAAAGATGTTTTCTCTCTTCCCCCTTCCCTCTCAGCTGCAGGGACTGGTGGGATCTGCATTTCCCTGTGCAACTCTCCCCAACCTAAGTCAAGGTTCAGCGTCAGAGTCACCGTCCTCCCCATTAAGAATGGATGGGGCCTTCCCTGAAGCATGCAAATCTCACTCTCACTTCTCAACCAGAGGGGACCCTGATGAGTGACTCAAAGCCCTCTCCCCTCCCCCTCTCCGTTAGGGGCCTTCTTGTCCCTCCCACAGCCCGGTAGGCTAAAGAATGAGGCTTATGAGTGAGTCTCCCATGTGACATTTAGAACTCTAGCATCACACCAAAATTGGTTTATAAAAGGGGCTTCTTGGGCATCAGTGAAAGGGAATCAAGTGTTGTGTTTACTGTGTTCCTTTTTATATTAGGCCCTACAAAAAGCTCAGGGAGCCATAGTAAGACATTAATAAACATGGAACTTCCTTGAGAGGGTGGAGGGAAAGTGCATGGGTTAGGGGATTGGTAATCTGCCATGAGAGCCTTTCACCTCTAGATCACTGTTTCAAACCTAGACAAGGCCAGCAGTAACCCAAAGCTAATAACATCTTGTGGCTTCACATTGGCAGCCTATGTGAAACATGGGTTGAGGGGCTCAGTCTAATGGCCAGCATCAGAAGTCTGCACCGCAGAAACAACCAAGACAGTTTGCAGTCTAAGCAGACAGGCATAGAACAGAAGAGGCCTTGGAGATTAAACTGCGCTCACCCTTTGACATGGTCTCAAAGTTAAGGACCTCCCGCAAGGCAGGGAGTGGGAGGTTTGCTCTTCTATTGCTCTTCTATCAACTCTGTGGATGAATTCTGTAGAAGACTAAGTCTCCATGGCTTTCTATCCAGCCCCTGCTACACTGTAACATGCAGTAAACATGGCAATTGCTCAGATCTGTTTCAGTCAGGGATAGGCCAACAAGTCTGGCTTCAAGTAAGTACTTGAACTGACTAAACTACAAACTATTTTGGAAGGTCAACAAAGTTTGGTTAAGTTTTGTGTGTGTTTATTTCTACCATATTTTGCATGCTCTGGCACTCCTTTGTTTGGCAGGAATCACAAGCAAAGAGCTGATATTCAGCCAAAGAGCCTTGTTTTCCCCATATTTATGACCCTGTGATGAAAAGCTTGGATGGATACTTGATCCAGTGAGCTCAAATCTTTCCATGTGAGCAAAGCATCAGTAGCCCTTTTATATATCATGGGCTAGACTTTCAGAGGTGCCGAGTGCCTTCAGCTCCCAGTGACTTCAGCTGGAATTGTGTGGGCTCAGCACCTCATAATATCGGGCCCTTTTAGCCTTAGCATTCCCTGGAGGAAATGCAGGAGAAGCTGTAAAATGCCTTACAAGATTATTATGCAGCACAAACCTTATTCTGGATCAAGTTGGAAATGCAGTGTAAAAATAGTCTCTGTCTTGTCACAGGATATAGAGATTGGCCTCAGCTACAAGTCTGGATCCAAATACCCATCAAACGTTGAGAAAGTTCAGCTCCATGGCTAGATCCAAGGGTTGTGGCTTGGGACTACATCTGAACAATGAGCTGAGCTAAAATCTTAGATCTGAATGCCCCCTGCTTTGGGGAAGCTTGAATCCAGATCTGAGTTTGGCAAATTGGGCCTATTTCTATTTTTATACTTCGTGAAATACATATTGAAACTTACTAGACAATTCTTTGCAACCGAAGCTCGCTTAACTTTACAGGCCAGATCCTTAGCTGGTGTAAATTGGCATAGCTTGTTTCATCTCAGTGATGCTATACCCATTTTCCTCAGCTGTGAATCTGGCTCAAAATCAGTATGCAGCTGTTATGACTGAACACATTTTATTGTTTATGAAGTACATCCATGCCATGCCCATCAGAGATGATCTTCAGGCTCCTGGCATGTTGCCAGTTTGGACTTTAATAGTGCCATTTTGAGCACCCTGAAAATCCCCTTTGGAAGAAGGGGAACAAGATTCCCCCCCCGCCCTTCACATCACTGGTGCAGGAGCTGTGCAAAGGAAAGCTTTATTGGTCTGAAAGCACTTGGACTGGTTTTGCCAAAGCGGTCCTAGCATAGTCATGGAAGAGTTCATCTTACAATTAGGACATTGTGATTGATATCTCATGGGTTTTTTTTCCTAACTTGAATTCCATCATGATTTTAGCAGCCAAAGCCTCATGAACCACTAGAAATAGACATAAATACTAGAGAGATTATACCATTTTAAAGCTGCAGTTTTTGTTTTCAGACAGCATGATGCATTGGTTTTCATCTCTAATGAGTCTCAATTTATTGGCTGCTAAAAGTGTGCTGGGATTGAAGGGTGTGGGGGGGTGGGGAGGGGAAGCAAAGCACTGATCAGAATTAAGTGATTTCTAAGGTCCAGAATATCACTGGTTTCAGAGTAACAGCCGTGTTAGTCTGTATTCGCAAAAAGAAAAGGAGTACTTGTGGCACCTTAGAGACTAACCAGTTTATTTGAGCATAAGCTTTCATGAGCTACAGCTCACTTCATCGGATGCATACTGTGGAAACTGCAGAAGACATTATATACACAGAGATCATGAAACAATACCTCCTCCCATCCCACTCTCCTGCTGGTAATAGCTTATCTAAAGTGATCACTCTCCTTACAATGTGTATGATAATCAAGGTGGGCCATTTCCAGCACAAATCCAGGTTTTCTCACCCTCCGCCCCCCCCCCCCCCAAACTCACTCTCCTGCTGGTAATAGCCCATCCAAAGCGACCACTCTCTTTACAATGTGTATGATAATCAAGGTGGGCCATTTCCAGCACAAATCCAGGTTTTCTCACCCCCCACCCCCCCGCTTTCCAAAAACCACACACACAAACTCACTCTCCTGCTGGTAATAGCTTATCCAAAGTGACCACTCTCCCTACAATGTGCATGATAATCAAGGTGGGCCATTTCCAGCACAAATCCAGGTTTTCTCCCCCCCCCCCCCCAAACTCACTCTCCTGCTAGTAATAGCTCATCCAAACTGACCACTCTCCTTACAATGTGTATGATAATCAAGGTGGGCCATTTCCAGCATAAATCCAAGTTTAACCAGAACGTCTGAGGGGGGGGAGTAGGAAAAAACAAGGGGAAATAGGCTACCTTGCATAATGACTTAGTCACTCCCAGTCTCTATTTAAGCCTAAATTAATAGTATCCAATTTGCAAATGAATTCCAATTCAGCAGTTTCTCGCTGGAGTCTGGATTTGAAGTTTTTTTGTTGTAAGATAGCGACCTTCATGTCTGTAATTGCGTGACCAGAGAGATTGAAGTGTTCTCCGACTGGTTTATGAATGTTATAATTCTTGACATCTGATTTGTGTCCATTTATTCTTTTACATAGAGACTGTCCAGTTTGACCAATGTACATGGCAGAGGGGCATTGCTGGCACATGATGGCATATATCACATTGGTGGATGTGCAGGCGAACGAGCCTCTGATAGTGTGGCTGATGTTATTAGGCCCTGTGATGGTGTCCCTTGAATAGATATGTAGGCACAGTTGGCAACGGGCTTTGTTGCAAGGATAGGTTCCTGGGTTAGTGGTTCTGTTGTGTGGTATGTGGTTGCTGGTGAGTATTTGCTTCAGGTTTGGGGGCTGTCTGTAGGCAAGGACTGGCCTGTCTCCCAAGATTTGTGAGAGTGTTGGGTCATCCTTCAGGATAGGTTGTAGATCCTTAATAATGCGTTGGAGGGGTTTTAGTTGGGGGCTGAAGGTGATGGCTAGTGGCGTTCTGTTATTTTCTTTGTTAGGCCTGTCCTGTAGTAGGTGACTTCTGGGAACTCTTCTGGCTCTATCAATCTGTTTCTTCACTTCCGTGTGCACGGGCTGAAATTGTGGAAAAGCGGCATCACTTGCCCCATAACCTCAGCCGTGCAGAACACAATGCCATCCACAGCCTCAGAAACAACTCTGACATCATAATCAAAAAGGCTGACAAAGAAGGTGCTGTTGTCATCATGAATAGGTCGGAATATGAACAAGAGACTGCTCGGCAGCTCTCCAACACCACGTTCTACAAGCCATTACCCTATGATCCCACTGAGAGTTACCAAAAGCAACTACAGCATTTGCTCAAGAAACTTCCTGAAACAGCACAAGATCAAATCCGCACAGACACACCCCTGGAACCCCGACCTGGGATATTCTATCTACTACCCAAGATCCATAAACCTGGAAATCCTGGGCGCCCCATCATCTCAGGCATTGGCACCCTGACAGCAGGATTGTCTGGCTATGTAGACTCCCTCCTCAGGCCCTACGCTACCAGCACTCCCAGCTACCTTCGAGACACCACTGACTTCCTGAGGAAACTACAATCCATCGGTGATCTTCCTGATAACACCATCCTGGCCACTATGGATGTAGAAGCCCTCTACGCCAACATTCCACATAAAGATGGACTACAAGCCGTCAAGAACACTATCCCCGATAATGTCACGGCTAACCTGGTGGCTGAACTTTGTGACTTTGTCCTTACCCGTAACTATTTTACATTTGGGGACAATGTATACCTTCAGATCAGCGGCACTGCTATGGGTACCCGCATGGCCCCACAGTATGCCAACATTTTTATGGCTGATTTAGAACAACGCTTCCTCAGCTCTCGTCCCCTAATGCCCCTACTCTACTTGCGCTATATTGATGACATCTTCATCATCTGGACCCATGGAAAAGAAGCCCTAGGGAATTCCACCATGATTTCAACAATTTCCATCCCACCATCAACCTCAGCCTGGTCCAGTCCACACAAGAGATCCACTTCCTGGACACTACAGTGCTAATAAACAATGGTCACATAAACACCACCCTATACCAGAAACCTACTGACCGCTATTCCTACCTACATGCCTCCAGCTTTCACCCTGACCACACCACACGATCCGGAAAGGGGGGGGCGGAGGGTGAGAAAACCTGGATTTGTGCTGGAAATGGCTCAACTTGATTATCATACACATTGTAAGGAGAGTGATCACTTTAGATAAGCTATTACAAGCAGGAGAGTGGGATGGGAGGAGGTATTGTTTCATGGTCTCTGTGTATATAATGTCTTCTGCAGAATATCACTGTTCACCTGCCAGAGCTGGAAAGAAAGCCCTGTACCACTAGAACCCCAGGTTTCCTACACTGTAACACCTTCATTTCTGGTCCTGTTTTCCTCAGATACTGGGCATTAAATCTGCTACTGGTCCCTTGGTCTAGCAGGAATTTTTAAACACTGCTCAGGGACTGAATATGGCAAGTTTAGGGTTTCAGGCCAGTGTCGTTTACAGTCCCTGGGGAATTGGAGGCAACCACTAGCTCTCTAGTAACTAGTGACATTTGGATTTGTAAATATGCATTGAATTTCAGATAGTTTAACTCAGATCATTTTATTTTTTCTTGTAAAATGAGGCATTCTTAGTGTTGGTGGTTGGTGATAGGCAAACTGACTTCCGCTACAGAATAGCAAAAGATTAGACTTCGGAGCAGATACTTTCAGAATGTGCTTGTATGCTGACTACCAAGACCGTTTGATTAGCTGCAGAAATGTGGAAAGCTGGTTCCAGGTGAGGGAGAAAATAACAAGTTCAGAGAAGAATTCAGAAAGAGAAGGTGGGGTGGAGGTAAGGGGAGGAATAAATGATTTGATCCGTACTTCTTAGCGTTTCCACACTACGTTATGTGTCCTGTCCCTGTCCCAAAATCTACCCCCATCTCTACTGAAGCGGAGTTCTAGGGCATTGGTCCTTTCATTATGCAGCCTGTTAAAATACTTTTGAATCACAGCAGACTGTTTGACACTTAAAATGTAAAAATTAAAATACAATTAAAATTACCTAACATTAGAAAACACACGAGGAGATGCAATGAAAACAGTGTGGATTAAAAAGGTGTAGAAACCTAGTTTCAAACCCAGCCTTTGTTCCTCTTTATCACTAGCAATGAATCCAATGTTTGGATTCTAAGACCTTCTTCTGGGCTGTATTATTTTCCCTTAGCACTCCAGAAATCAGATTCTGGCCCCTACACCAGCATGGTGTTATCAGCTTTTTCAGTATTCCCCTTCTGAGATTCAGCAATCAGGAAATATGACTTGGGAACATTCCGCTTGTCCACCATGTGTTTTTATCTCCTTAGTCACCTTACTGGAACATACTTAATTATTTAGAGTGCTCTACAAACACAGAAGATTCTTTCTGTGGATGTTGTCTCTGCAAAAGAGCCAGTAGGCATCTGAAATTAATTCCTCTCCTGAAGTGGCTTCATGCTTGAGATGGTGCAGATATTTTCCATTTGAAAGAGTGAGTGGCCCATGTTTTTGGTTGAACTTTTGTAGCAGGGCCATCAGCAAATTGCTCCTTCCAGCCACCAAAAACCCGGGGAGGAAAATGCAGTGAAATTTTTGCCTGGAAAACCAATTTCAGTTCAGTTCAACATTGAAAAACATAATAATCTAGACTTGTGTCACTGGAAATACATGCCCTGGAATTTGTAATCTGTGGCAGACTTCTCCATAGATTTTTGAGTCTTTGCAGAGTGTTTGCATAATTTAGGCTTTAATGTAAAAATATAAAAGAAAATAAATCTACCCATTTTGGTTGCAAAGAAAACCTGCTTATGCCTCAGGCAGTGCTGTCATCCTGAATCTGCAAACAGACCACCTGAAACTAAACCTTAGAGAGGTGTGACAGGCCCCAGGTATATTGCAGCCTGTAGGCATATAAACTAAAAAGGACTATAGCACTATAGATAGATAGATAGATATAATTGACCCAACAGCACTAATAAAATGAAGAGCCTCTGACCCTGGGGGAAGTGGGAGTGGGAAGAATCATAGGTCCTGCCCAGATCATCCTGCTAGGAAAAGTCTTAGAAATGGGCCTTATCGTTTCCCACAAAGATAAAAAATAATCCTCAGACTCAATTCCAGAGTCCTTAAGAACACCTGCAGTCGGTCAGACAAATCTCCAGCCTCAGCTTGAGGATCCCAGCACACAGCTGCTGGGCTGGAACATGGTGATGGGCCCTGATCACTGGGTCTGGATGAGCTGTGCTTGGCTGAGTATATGAGAGGGGAGAGGTCAAAGGTGGCTATGCACCATTCATGCACTCCCCTGATCTTGGGGACAGCAATAGGGCGCTTCAGCTCCCTGGCACAAGCTAGAGCAGTCTTAAGGTTGCTCAAACTGATGTTGGCTATCAGACCCTTAGACTGCATTGCATCAACTGTGGATCACTGATGCACAATAGTGCACCACCCATGCTCTCTTACCCTTTAGGATTGCCAATTTGGTAATATTTAAAAAACAGACACTCCAGCAAGAGTGCTGGTAACTCCCCCGCCCTGCCTCTTCTACCTGAGGCCCCACCCCTGCCCTGCCTATTATTCCACAAAGCCCCACCCATGCCCTGCTTCTTCACATGAGGCCCCACTCCGCCTCTTCCCCCTGAGGCCACGCACCCCGTTCACGCCTCTTCCCCACCTGTCACTCGCTGCTTTTCCCCTCCCACCCCCCCTACCCGGGTTAGGAGGGACTCGCCTGTGGAACCAGGGCTGGGAGCCGCTCGATGCAGATAGGCGGCGGCCCCGGCCCCGGCTGAGTGGGGGCTGCAGCGGGTGATGACCCACCACCTCCCCCACCCGCAGGAACCAGATGTTGGGTGGCCGGTCAGTAGATCTGACCAGGCACCGTCAGGGCCCCTTTTTGACCAGGCTTTCCGGTCAAAGACTGAGCACCTGGCCACTTTATTACCTTTCCATGTACGGCATTTGCCCTCTGCTGTGGGTTGGAGGGTTACACTAAGAGAGGATTCCCCTACAGTGGAGTACTCAGCTGCCCAGTTAAGGCAGTTTTATGACCTTTCAACGTCATCAATACAGTTGTGCAAATAACCAATTTTGCAGTTTGGTGGCCAGACTGAAAGATTGAAAAACAAACAAACAAACAAAAACTTGTTTCATGTTGACCTAAAATGAAATGTGAAAACAAATGTTTTGGGAACCAAACAAGTTGATTGAATTTCATGTTGGGTTGAATGAAATATTTTGTTTTGCTTTTGTGTAAAATTAAAAAAAAGTTGTTTCTAATGGAAAGGCTAACTGTTTCTAAACAAAACATTTTGCCTTTTCTGCCTCTGAAGCAATTCAGTGAAATTGATACAGATGCACTAAATCATAGGATATCAGGGTTGGAAGGGACCTCAGGAGGTCATCTAGTCCAACCCCCTGCTCAAAGCAGGGCCAATCCCCAATTTTTTCCTCAGATCCCTAAATGGCCCCCTCAAGGACTGAACTCACAACCCTATGTTTAGCAGGCCAATGCTCAAACCACTGAGCTATCCTTCCCCGCAAATGTTTTGATCAACCTAAATTTGCATTTTTTTGGCAAGGAAATAATTTAGTCCAAATTTTTTTTACCCAGCTCTAGTTATCAGCGTTGTAGAAAGGGATTGTAACATGGGTGAGGACCTGGTTCTCAGCTTCTAAATTACATGGGACTAGAAACCATCAATTGCTTCACAGAACCAAAATTATGAAAGATCATTTTTGCAAGAATCAGCCTGCAAGATTTAAAGATGCCAATAAATGAACATTCTAACCCTTGTTTTGGCCCTCAGCATAGGATTATGGGAGAGGAACGGTGTAGAGGTTTGGAATATCACAAGTTGAAAATGAAAGATTTCAGAGGTGGGGAAAGATTTTAAAAAGAGGGAAGTGTGTGACATATAGTCAATTTGATTTTGAAAACTATTCAAAAATGTACATAAATAATTTGCTAAAAAAACCAAGCCTTTTCTGTGTCTTATGAGTCAGGTTGCTTCAAAATTCCACAGCTTCCCATCTATATTTTCCTAATAAATCCACACACTATGGGAGAAAAAAGTCCACAGAATTTTGCAACGTTTCATGGACATCCCCAGCCCTTACGTGTAGCACCACCTTTGCTGTGTCAAGCTGATATCTTGCATTCAAGGTCTCCCCACCATCACAGCTGCCTTGCATAGCATCTACAGTTCATCTTCTTCACAGTGTCAGGATCCATGGAGTGCTTCTCAATCAACTTAATAATGTGACCGGGACAAGAAATGATAAGTTGTGCTCTGCTGGGAAAGTGACATGAGGCACCTTTAGTTAGTGTTTGCTCAAATGCTCCCCTTTCTCTGCCGTCACTGATTTGTTTCTTTCCCAGCACCCTGTTCTGTATTCTGCTGCTGCTTCTCCAACAATTCCTACCCCAGAGCTTCAGGAGAAACTCATATTTTATTTATATTTTATTTATTTTTGATTTATTAAGTGTTCCTCTCAATATCTCTGAGTGCTGGGTCAGATTTATAAAATCCACAATGACACAGTTATAGCTACAACATCCTCCCCCCACCCCAGGTGTGCAAATTATGGTGCAAACAACTTGCCATTTATTTTTCATTATTCTCCTATTTTAAAAAGCTTCAATCATTCCACAAGTGGGGAGGAGGACAGAGGCAATGCCATGTGACTTAGCTGACCAGTCACACACCACAAACACAAGCAGTGAAAAGATGAAGTGACCAGGTTGCAAACAGTCAGTAAGGTGATAGTTGACAAGCACAACAAGAACAATAAATACATTGGCAGAGTTCAGGGTCTGTTTGTGAACAATTTGCAAACAGATAGAAGGGCTAAATTATTTGGATACTTTATTTGCAATGAATAATTCGGCCAGCTCTAGAATTCAGTCTCTTTCCCACTCAGTGCACGGCCTCTCTGCTGACCAGGGGGCCAGTAGTTCTAGCTGTGGTGGTTTTGTTATGGAATCCTAGAAACTCAGGTCTGGAAGGGACCTTCAAAGGAGACCGGATCCAGCCCCTAGAGCTGAGGCAGGACCAAGGATGCCTAGACTGGACACATATACCTACGTGGACACGCATCCACTAGGAATGAGACTGATGCCCGCTCCCTTATATCACATGGGTCACCAAATAGCCATTGGATGCTAATCTGGGCTGGGTAGAAACTGGTGAGCTAGAGGTGAAAATCCCCTTCTCCCATACCAAATCCCTTAGCCAGCCAGTCCTAGTCTGTCTACAATGCAAACAGTCAACAATGAGACGAAATGGCGCTGTGTCCAGGCTGATTTGGGGCAGTTACACTTTTTGGTTCTTTTGCTGAGGTGCTTTAGTTCCTGATGCTGCGGGGTATGTTCTGCTCCTCCCCACCCCATCCTGTCGCACTCCTGTAAAACCCTTTTTAAGAAACAGCCTAGAACTCTACCCTGCTGCAGCTGAAGCCAATGGGAGCCCTGCCGCTATCTTCAGTGGGCATTGAAGTGGACCAGCTGCAGTTTGGCCCTTACTGTACAGCGGGTGCCTGGATAAGACCTTGGCATTTGCTCTCGCTGCTTTCTCCTCTTCTCGTAGGCTGTTCTGGGGAACACAGCCTGTCGGTGCGCTCAGTGCATGATTCTCTGGGGCTGGTTTGGGGATAATGACAGAACAATGCTCTTTTTCAGCCCTCTGCACAAATAGGCAGCATGCCTGAAACAGTTCTCCATTCACTTATTTAAGTGCCAGGTGTCCTTTTGCTACATTTTCTCCATATCCTCGTAAATTAAACCACCTTCATTTTCATGCTCTTCTTAGTGACAGATTACGGTCTATTCTGAGGAGTTTCCCAGCTGGGTATTGTGATCTTAATTAAAGAAACACTGCAGAGAGCAAAGGGAATGTGCCACCCGTTAGAGGCTGGTATTACCTGAAAGTGGGCAGGTAAAACTGACACACAGGGCCAGTCTGCACTGGGAACTTCTGTCGCCATAACTACGTCTCTCAGGTGTGTGAAAAATCCACCCCCTTCAGAGAGGCAGCTATACCGCCCTAACCCCACTGTAATGGCACTAGGCTGATGGAAGAATTCTTCCGCCTCTCAGGAAGGTGGATTATCTATGCCAATGGGAGCACCCCTCCCATCGGTGCAGGTAGGTCTACACTGAAGTGCTGTAGCTATAGCATTTCATGTGTAGATAAGCCCATGAAGATCCCTCTCAGAGCCACAGTATAGCAGGGTACAGAGATTAGGTTGTGTCTGCTTCGAAACAGGGACCAGATGGTCCCTCACTTCATGTGGGTGTGCAAGGGGCCTTCCCTCCCCCAATGTATGCTCTGAGTAAGGGTCAAGGATAGTGGTAGTCCTGCTGTTTGGGGGAGCACAGAGGTCCTTTCTGGTCACCCTGTGGGGATCGAGATCATGCCGAAGGGGGAAGGGCCGAGGCAGGCCAGTGACTCCAATCCCCTACCAAACTGGTGCATGGAGCTGACCAGGCACAGAGAGGGAATTGAGTTAAAAGATGGTGGCTCCTGAGTGTTCCCCAGGTGGACCAGGGAGTGGGGCAAGAAGTGCTCCCAACAGGTTGGTGCAGCTCTGCACCATTCCTGACATAGGCCTATGCCTTAGAGGCACAATCCAGACTGAGGGTGGCCTGTGCCTACCCCCTGCCATGTGGGGCCTGCGGTGGTACCAGCCCGTAGCTGAGAGTACAATTGGGAATGAGGGAGATGCTAGTTGTGGAAAGACCCTACCCCCTGAGATGGGCCACCCAGGAGCTTTGGAACTTAATGGGGTGCACACAGCTCTGAGAGTAGGGTGGCCAGATAGCAAATGTGAAAAATCAGGATGGGGGTGGGGGATAATAGGAGCCTATATAAGAAAAAGACCCAAAAATCGGGACTGTCCCTATAAAATTGGGATATATGGTCACCCTATCTGAGAGAGACCTGGGACAGCCAGCAAAGGCTTTGCAGGTAAAGCCCAGCTGAAGGCTGGTCACACGCACACAGCAATGGCAGCCTTCTGGAATGTCAGCCTTCTGCACGTTCTGTATGTAAGACAACATGCTTTGTCACTAACAATGACCCGACCCCAGCGGTTACCAAATCCCTGCAGCATGTGCTGGCTCCCAGGGAAAGAGCATGCTGCTTCTCATCTCGCCCTGTCCTGCCACATATAGCGAGAGATGCCACATTTCTCAGTGTTCTGTGGTATACTTCCCAGATTCCTAGATTCCAAGGCCAAATGGGACTATTGTGACCATCTAGTCTGACCCCCTGAATAACACAGGACAGAGACCTGCCCTGGAATAATCCCTGGAGCATGTGTTTTAACAAAACATCCAATCTTGATTTAAAAATTGTCAGTGATGGACAATCCACTTTGACCTTTGCTAATTGTTCCAAGGGTTAATTATCCTCCCTTTTAAACATTTATGCTTTATTTCCAGTCAGATCTGTAGGCCCATATCCTCAGAGGTTGAAGAATCTGGGCTGTAACCTGTTGGAGGACAATACTAAGGGAATGATATCCCTCTTCATAAATTTAGTGCAGCAGGGACTTAGGTAACAAAGGGAGCCCTGGCTGGAGATGGTGTCAGATATTGCACACTTTTCAGGTGCAGCATTATAGTTCAGGAAGCTTGCCTCTAAAATCAATGAGCTAATGAACACAGAATGCTTGTGATGGTGTCTCAGTAGATTGCCACACCCAGCCGAGGCTCAGCTGTGCGACTGCATTAAGGATGGGTAAACCTCGAGAAGCTGGAGGTTTTGTGATCATGCAAAGTAGTTTGGGCATTCACAAAACTTGCTCAGGTTCACAAGTTTTTATGTCCTATTGCTTCAAACCTGGTATTTTTCCATCAGTGATTCAATATAAGTAAAAAATAAAAGCCCACATTTTTCTAGGTAATGGGGAGCCTGTGGTATGTACCACATTAAGCATGGAAGGTTCTTTCTGCCCTCAGCTGCTAGGCTCTTAGCAATGAGACCTGGAGATGGTGCACACAGTAACTTTTATTGCATTACTATTTCCCCGCGTATCTTTCTTCACAGACGCTGTATATTTATTTTGCTCTAAATTTCTCGCCAATTTCTTCCGTTGGGATTTATTCCCTCTGCCCCTCTCCTCTCATTTTTCAATCTTTCCTGAGTGGGATGCAAATACAATAATGTTCTAGTTCCGGCCCACTACCTGCAAATAGGCTTGGCAGACTTTGAATTCTCTATCTTTTTTTATATAGTAGAATCTCAGAATTACGGACACCTCGGGAATGGAGGTTGTTTGTAACTCTGAAATGTTCTATAACACTGAACAAGACGTTACTGACTTCAGCCATGGGGGAGTTGGGACTGCAGCCACAGGGTGGGGTGGGGTCATGGTTCCAAGCGGAGAGGTGGGGGCTTCTGACCCTAGGGGCCACTGGGGCTCTGGGCGGGGGACTCCGGGCTTTTGCCCCACGAGAGCACCAGGGATCAGGGCTTTAGACCTGGGGGGAGTGCTGAGGCTTGGGGCTTTAGCCTCATGGTTCTACTCCTGGCTTCATCCTTGCGGGGGGTGCTGGGGCTTGGGGTTCCTCACCGCTCCTCTCCCTGTTTCAGCTGGGGGTAGGTATGCACTGGGGCTCTAGCTATGCGGGGGAGCCCTGGAGCGAGAAACTGGTGCTCCTCTCATAGCTAAAGCCCTAACCCCTGGTGACCCCCGTGGGGCTGAAGCCAAGAACAGAGCCATGGGGCTGAATCCCCGAGCCCTGGCGACCCTCACGGGGATGAAGCCAGGAATGGAGTCACGAGGCTGAAGCCCTGAGCTCCAGAGCTCACCCAGGTCTAAAGCCCAAGAGTCAGAAACCCCGAGCCCCCTCCACCTGGAGCCCTAACCGCCCCCTCACCCTGCGGCTGCAGCCCCAACCCCCCATGGCTGAAGCCATGAGCCCCAGGGTTAAAGCCCCAAGGCAGTACAGTGTTTTGCTTTTTGTTTTTTGTCTCTGCTGCTGCCTGATTGATGACTTCTGTTTTCACAGGGTGTCCGGTTGACCGGTAAGTCCATAACTCTGGTGTTCGTATCTTTGAGATTCTACTGTATGTTTGTATTGTATAGTTGCCTAACACAATGGAGCCCAGCCTATTTGAGGCCTTTAGGTGCTATCACAGAATAAATGTTAAATTCAGTGGTAAAAAACTGTTAACACAGAGTGAAGCTGGCTTGGAGGTGGGTCATCCCCTTGCAGAATGCTAAGTTCAGTAAAACTCGAACAACTGAAAACCAGGAAACACACAGTTAAGGTTGCCCATGCAACCTTAACTCTGCCCTTTTCCAGCACAGTCCCAGTACACCCTATTAACCCACCCACCTTTTGTCTGCCCATGCCCTGTTGCTGAAATGTTCAAGCTCTTCACCTTCCTTTATATCCCACTCACTCTGACCCACAGGGTTCCGTTGAACACTGTTAAAGGACAAAAAGAAAAAAAAAGGTTGCCCATGCCACCTTCCCTCTGCCCTCTTCAAGCAATGCCTCAATATGCACATAGCACCCACTCACACTGGCCCCGGGCACTGTATGATTCAGGAGGTTCCAGATCCTGGCATACACTCTCACACAGCCAGTTCCCCAGAAGGAATGCCACATGTGTACAGTTTAAGAAACACTTCACTTGATGACAGTAGAGGGAAGATGGCGTGACAACTTACATAACATAAGAACGGCCATAGTGGGTCAGACCAAAGGTCCATCTAGCCCAGTATCCTGTCTTCTGACAGTGGCCAATGCCAGGTGCCCCAGAGGGAATGAACAGAACAGGTAATCATCAAGTGATCCATCCCCTGTTGCCCAGTTCCAGCTTCTGGCAAACAGAGGCTAGGGACACCACCCCTGCCCATCCTGACTAATAGCCATCGATGGACCTATCCTCCTCCATGAACTTATCTAGTTCTTTTTTGAAGCCTGTTACACTCTTGGCCTTCACACCATCCTCTGGCAAAGAGTTTCACAGACTGACTGTGTGTTGTGTAAAGAAATACTTCCTTTTCTTTGTTTTAAACCTGCTGCCTATTAATTTCATTTGGTGACCCCTAGTTCCTGTGTTATGAGAAGGAGTAAATAACACTTCCTTATTTACTTTCTCCACACCAGTCATGATTTTATAAACCTCAATCATATCCCCCCTTAGTCGTCTCTTTTCCAAGCTGAAAAGTCCCAGTCTTATTAATCTCTCCTCATACGGAAGCTGTTCCATACCCCTAATCATTTTTGTTTCCCTTTTCTGAACCTTTTCCAAATCCACTATATCTTTTTTGACATGGGGCGACCACATCTGCACACAATATTGAAGATGTGGATGTACCATGGATTTATATAGAGGAAATATGATATTTTCTGTCTTATTATCTATCCCTTTCTTAATGATTCTGTTCACTTTTTTGACTTCTCCAACACCCCCTTTTTTGTGTGCTGTGGGTGAGAATGAATGGGTTGTAAAAGAACGCAAAGGGTTATATATTTCAACAACTGTGGGGTTGGCAGAGTAAAGGTATGTGCATGTTAACGGGATGTATTGGGGCATTGCTGAAAGAGGGCAGAGTTAAGGTTGCACAGGTAACCTTAACTGTGCATTTCTTCATTTTCAGATGTTTGAGTTTTGCTTGACTCAGCAGTTTGCAAGGGGACGACCTACCACCAACCAATCTTAATTCTGCCTTAATTTTTTTTTTGTCATTGAATTTCCTAGGTCTTCGCACAGGAAAACTCTATTAGTAGTCATTTAGGCAGTTGTTTATATCGTGTCCCACAGTTAGCATACTGAGCCAGCTCCCCCCAACCCTACCCTGCACACACATCAGCTGTGCCCACCAGCTGTGCTTCGGTACACCTCCCAAGCTATGCCCCTGACCCATTCAGTGTGTTTCCCCACCTCCCCACTACTGTAGCTGGGCCTCTCCACCATAATTAGGGAACGCATCACCCTGAACTCTTCACACTCTGGTATACAAATGTTTCTGTTGCCTCCCTCCTCCTATAACCGAACACATGTGCAGTGCCTGGAGCAAAGTGGAATCGTGTTCGGTTGCAGGGGGATTGGGGTTCACTGGAAGAGCTCAGGGTGCACGGTGGGTTGGGGTGCACTGGCAGAGCTGGGGGAATAGGAGGTTGGGGTGCACTGGCAGAGCTGGGGATGCAGGGAGGGTTGGGGTGCACTGGCAGACCTGGGGTTACAGGGGGGTTGGGGTGCACTGCCAGAGATGGGAGTGCAGAAAGCGTTGGGGTGCACTGGCAGAGCTGAGGGTTCAGAGGCTTTGGGGTGCACTAGCAGAGCTCGGGTTGCATGGGGGTTGGGATGCACTGGCAGCGTTGGGAGTATGGGGGTTGGGGTGCACTGGCAGAGCTGGAGGTGCAGGAAGTTGGAGTCCACTGGAAGAGCTGGGGATGCAGGGGGGTTGGGGTGCACTGGCAGAGCTGAAGGTGCAGGGGATTGGGGTGCACTGGCAGAGCTGGGAGTGCAGGGGGTTGGGGTGCACTGGCAGAGCTGAGGGTACGGAGGTTGGGGTGACCTGGGAAAGCTGGGAGTGCAGGGGGGTTGGGGCGCACTGGCAGAGCTGAGGGTATGGGGGTTGGGGTGCACTGGCAGAGCTGGGAGTGCAGGGGGTTGGGGTGACCTGGCAGAGCTGGGAGTGCAGGGGGTTGGGGTGCACTGGCAGAGCTGAGGGTACAGAGGTTGGGGTGACCTGGCAGAGCTGGGAGTGCAGGGGGTTGGGGCGCACTGGCAGAGCTGAGGTTTCAGGGAGTTGGGGTGCACTGGCAGAGCTGAAGGTGCAGGGGGGTTGGGGTGCACTGGCGGAGCTGGGAGTGCAGGGGGGTTGGGGCGCACTGGCAGAGCTGAGGGTATGGGGGTTGGGGTGCACTGGCAGAGCTGGGAGTGCAGGGGGTTAGGGTGACCTGGCAGAGCTGGGAGTGCAGGGGGTTGGGGTGCACTGGCAGAGCTGAGGGTACAGGGGTTGGGGTGACCTGGCAGAGCTGGGAGTGCAGGGGGTTGGGGCGCACTGGCAGAGCTGAGGTTTCAAGGAGTTGGGGTGCACTGGCAGAGCTGAAGGTGCAGGGGGGTTGGGGCGCACTGGCAGAGCTGCGAGTGCAGAGGGGTTGGGGTGCACTGGCAGAGCTGGGAGTGCAGGGGGGTTGGGGTGCACTGGCAGAGCTGAGGGTACGGCGGTTGGGATGCACTGACAGAGCTGGGAGTGCAGGGGGGCTGGGGTGCACTGGCAGAGCTGAGGTTTCAGGGAGTTGGGGTGCACTGGCAGAGCTGAGGGTACGGAGGTTGGGATGCACTGTCAGAGCTGGGAGTGCAGGGGGGTTGGGGTGCACTGGCAGAGCTGAGGGTACGGAGGTTGGGATGCACTGACAGAGCTGGGAGTGCAGAGGGGTTGGGGTGCACTGGCAGAGCTGAGGTTTCAGGGAGTTGGGGTGCACTGGCAGAGCTGAGGGTACGGAGGTTGGGGCGCACTGGCAGAGCTGGGAGTGCAGGGGGTTGGGGTGCACTGGCAGAGCTGAGGTTTCAGGGAGTTGGGGTGCACTGGCAGAGCTGAAGGTGCAGGGGGGTTGGGGCGCACTGGCAGAGCTGGGAGTGCAGGGGCGTTGGGGTGCACTGGCAGAGTTGGGAGTGCAGGGGGGCTGGGGTGCACTGGCAGAGCTGAGGGTACGGAGGTTGGGGCACACTGGCAGAGCTGGGGTGCACTGGCAGAGCTGAGGGTGCAGGGGGTTTGTGTGCACTGGCAGAGCTGGGAGTGCAGGGGGTTGGCATGCACTGGAAGAGCTGAGGGTTGCCATGCCTCCCACACCTGAGTCCATAATCTTTCTTGCCTCCCCTACCTTATATCCCTGTTCATGCCCCGCCCCATAACCTCCCTCCCCTCGCTGCAGCCCCAACACCCTCTGCTCCTCCTTCCCCACTCCTCCCTCCCCTAACAGCCCTCCCTTCCTTGTAAGCAGTCACATGTCTGCTTCCTCCCCCCACCCAAAGACTGGTTCAGTTTCCACAAAATAAAATTGCCAGCCATGATCCACAATTCCTGCCCCCTCCAGCCATTCAGTCCAAAACTCTGTCTTATGTGGGGGCTCTGATTAACTTACCCATAGTTCCCTTAATGGAAGGGTGAGTTCACAGCCATCCAGAGGGCTGGGATTCATCCAGGCGTTAGTACCTCCCTGGTTAGCATTACAAGGCAGCAAAAGGGAACCATTGGGAAGGGGGCGGGGGAACGACTGTAACTCAGGAGCCCCTTGGTTAAATGACCCCAAATTAGGATCACTAATGCTACCCTATGCCCCTATGAGGCACACTAGATTTCCAAGGTTTCAGAGTAACAGCCGTGTTAGTCTGTATTCGCAGATTTCAAAGCCAGCTGAATAAGTGTTTGGATTTTAGTGTACTTACAAGGTTCGAGCTTTAAAGCATATAAAACAGCAGGAATGGAAACCCTTTAGCCTTTTCCCAGGATTTGGGAAAGTGCACATAAAAATGGATGTTTTATAAAATACTGTTCTCACTTTGGGTTCCCCAAAGATTTAGTGGTAGGTTCCATGTGCTACCTTGGGTAAAACTCAACAGATTGAGACTGTTTTGACCTGCAACATAGGAATAGTTTGATCTCTAGCTCTGGGCAAAAAAAACCCCCCACCTGGAAACTTTTTTAAAAATTGCTATTTTTTTCCCTGCCCCAAACCGCTCCAAATTTGAGTCACTAACCCTACCCTACCCTACCCTCTCCTGAAGGCACAACGAACCTCAAAGAAATCCAATTAAGCAGGTTGATTTTAGAGGACTTTAAAAGGTTGCCCTTTAAACAGACACATCATTAACTCTAGTGGCATTGCTGCACCACTGTAATAATTTCTCAGATCCCAGGCAAGTATGTGCAATAAACTTGGAGATGAATAGGATGCCTGTGAAAGCATTCAGGTGCCTCTGTACAGAGGGGCCATTTGGAAGTTTATGAATAGGGTGCATATAAATCTATCTGTATCACTAGTGGTGGGTGGACTTCAAAAGGGTTCGGATGAATAAATATCCAAAAGTTTGGGGTGTTTTATCCAAATCACACTGAGCCCTTTGAATCTTTTTATCCAAGCTCACATTTCCCCAGAGATACCCAGGTGACCTCCCTTCACTCCACAGCCCGAGGGTAGCTACCTTCAGACTGCCAAAACGTGCATCCCGTGCACTGTACTTCATGGCCTCAGCTTCCACTCCCCCATCAGGGTGAAGGTCCATGGAGTGAATCCACTGTTGCCACCTCTTCTGTGCCCTTCACACTGAAGTGACATTTATTAAGCTTTCCCCTGCATTGCATTCCAGAGGGACTGTCTGAGATCTTGCATACTATTGAGATCAAGGGTGAAATTTTTAGTCATCTGAATGACTTAGAAAGCTAACTTCAATTTTCAGAAGTGACTTGGGAACTTAAGAGCCTAATCCTCATTGAAAGTTCATGGGATTTGGGCACCTTAGGCACTGGAGAAAATTGTACTCGAAGAGGCACAGCATACAAACTGATGGCAACAGCAGGGCTGGGGCCAGGACCGGATTATGTAGGAGCCTTCAGCAGGAATGGAATAGAGGACTAGGGACAGTATCCCTTGTTGGAAAGAAGGATCATGCTCAGAGCCGCAGTGGGAGAGAGGTGAGGAAATGTTGTAGAAAGGACCAAAAATTCAGACTGGTTCTTAGTTTGCCCAGACTTGTTTTCCCATCTCAGAAATCTTCCCATAGGGGAGGTCACATGTATCTCTGCCATTTCTGGGGAGACCCTCACCCAGAGGTGCCGGAATAGGGGAGGCCAGGGGGCCATGGCCCCATCACTTTTTAAAGTGGGAGCGCTATGCTCTCCCACCTTTTTCTTGCATTAAAGGTGAATGACAGGGGGAGGGGGTGGAGAGGAGCAAGTGGCAGACAGGGCCTCAGGGGACGAGGTGGAGTGGGGGTGGGGCCTGGGGAGAGAGGAGGGGCAGGGGCGGGGTCTCAGGGGAAGAGAAAGGGTGGGGCCTCAGGAGGAAGGGGTGGAGCAGGGGGTGGGGCCAAGGTTCAGGCACTGTTGCCCCCCGCTTCTAGGGAGCTTCTGGCACTCCTGTCCTCATCCCCCTGCCAGTAGGACATCTATGGACATACTTTATGTAGACTCCAAGTGTCTAAAAATTGAGATACAGTGACATCTACATGGGAGTCAGGCATGTCACCACTGGCCTAACCAAACTGGCACATGACACTATCTTGATTTGACTTCACCACAGACTCTGCAGCTCCTGACAGCAGCATTTTGGAGGCCATGGCTACACTACAGAACTTACAGTGGTGCAGCCGCACCGATGCACCTGCGCCATGGTAGTGCAGCTAGTGCAGACACTCTAGGTCAACAGGAGAGAGCTCTCCCATTGCTAATTATTCCAAGCCCCGCGAGCGGTGGTAGCTATGGCAGCAGGAGAAGCTCTCCCGCTGACATAGCACTGTCCACACCGGCGCTTAGGTCGGTGTAACTTACGTCACTTGGGGGGGTGGCTTATTCACACCCCTGAGCAACATAACTTATACTGACGTAAGCTGTAGCGTAGCCATAGCAAACGTCTAGTGTCATCATGTTCAAACATGCCATGATATTCCTCCCTATAGCACCACTTTCAGAACAGGTTGTGTGACTGTGAATTGACTCCTCTGGGAACCTGCGACAATGATACAGTAATGTAGGTGGGATTTCCTTACCCATTGAAAGTTACCAGGAAGTAGAGATTTTCCAGCCAGGGGTTAGTAGCAGCATTTGCAAATTATTAGCAATAGTAAAATAGCATTAGAAATAGTAAAAATATTCTAACTAATAATGAATAGGAAGCTCAGTCTGTTTAGTTGATCAAAGAGAAGATTGAGATTGACTTGATTACAGTGTATAAGGAACAAATATTGGGTACTAAAGGGCTCATTGAGCTAGCACAGAAAGCTAGAACAGGAAGTTCAAGCCAAACACATTCCAGTTAGAAACAAGGCATGCATTTCTAACCGAGGGTGATCAGCCCTGGAACAAACTACCAAGCGGCAAATATTCCATCTCTTGAAGTCTTCAAATCAAGACCAGCCTGGACTGTCAAACCCAAGTTAATGGGCTCAGTACAGGGGTATCAGGGTGGCCTGTATTACACAGGTCAGACTAGATGATCTATTGAGCCGTTCTGGCCCCAAAATCTATCAATAATATTTTGCACGTCTATACTGGCTTTAGTCTGAGGTTCACAAAGCATGTTACAAACACTGATCTGCCTAGCTTCCTAGCAGAGTCTGAATGTAGAAGGTGAGTCTGTCAGCTGCCCCAGAGCTCCGCACAGCGCATTCAGGAGTGAGTGGGACAAGGCTGGCTGTAAGCTGCCTTTGGATGCCCTGTTAGAGAGGAGTCCTCCAGCTCAGAGGTGTCTGCATTCCGCCTTTTGGGTAATCAGTGCAGTACAGATGGGGAATCACGCAGCCCTAGTCTGCACAGCCCTCCCTCACACAGATGGGGAACTTAGTCTGGGCCCCTCTTCATGCAGTAGCACATGCTGGTGTGTTTGTGTTTCCAACAAGGGAGGGAAATGTTACAATCAAAAAGAAAAAAACAACATCCTCTCCATTTCTAAAGTGTTCAGAGAACATTCCACTTTTTAAGCCCACCCCCCTTCAAAACAGGTAAATGTAGGACTAAAGCAATTTGACAGTGTTCCTTTAAACAAGTAAACACAAGAAGTTGAAATGCAGCCCTTTTCTTTTCTTGTTATTGCCACTGAATTATTTGTATATCCATAGTGTATCCGCTAAGCATACACTTGGCAAGAAAAAACAATTCTATTCTACCCCTGAGCAATAGTACAGAGTTAATCTGTCAACATGTGTTTGAACTATAAAGCTTTGATCATGCTAAACGTTGCATACGGCTAAAAAAATAAACAATTCCTCCCCTCTCCCCCGTAATTTATCTGTAGACTGGTAGAAAGTACTAGTGTGAATTTGGCAGAGGGAAGATGTCTATTTTCTATGGAGTATGGAGAGGTCAGTAATTCAGGCAGCATTATATAAAAACTAGCATGCCCCTCTGCAGCTAGTACATCACATTCATCCCTGGTGTAACTTCAGTGAAGTCAGCAAAGTTATGCTGGGGAGGAATTTGGTGTCTAATTCCCTTTTCCTATGTGAGCCAAAAATGCGGATGCTACAATGATTATGTCAGTAGGTCTATCCATGAATCACAGAAAAATTACACATAAGAACTAAAGTGCTGACCGTAATCTAATCATCCTTGAGGTCAGGTTGAATGTAGACATTTAAAAATATATCAAGACGACTGAAACTTTGATGGGGCATATATAATGGAATGGGAGAGAAACAGGAAACAGCCCCAATCTCAAGCTTCCAACTTTCCTCCCTTAAATTAAATGTATCTCTTGGTCTCTGATCTGTTGGCTGATAGGGATCTAGCAGTCACTGTAGGGCCAACAATTCTTTTCAATCTAATGAGTACGAGGATCTCCCCAGGATGAGAATCCGGGGCAAACTATGCTGGTGGGGGGTTAACAATGGGAGGCTCTAAAGTAGTGATACTCAGACCTCAGTGGTTCAGGAGCCAAATTAGCGATCACCATTACCCAAAAGAGCCACAGTCATGTGACTTCACTGGTTTATTTACTATTATATCTATATCTATATTATTGTCCCTGCAAAATGACTGACCAAGTATCATTATTTTATCAACTACAATTGGTTAGTAATATAGTAAAACCATCCTGATTGGTTAATAATTAAATCACACAGTGTTTTAATATCATGTGCCACAAAGAACCACAGGAGACATATTAAAGAGCCACTTGCAGCTCCCGAGCCTCAGTCTGAGTATTGTAGCTGCAGAGTGTGTAAGACACAAAGACTGCTGCCAGCTGGAGCCCAGCTGACTGAATAGGAGGCAACCCTGGCCATTGTTATGTCACCAAAGGGTAGGCAGCCTGTGCCAGGAGAGGGAGTTGGGTGATGAGAGAGCTCATTTGGGGTCAGAGAGAGAGAGGTCTGTGGGCTAGACAGAGGGATCGGAGAGTCAGGGACAGGTAAGGACAATGTGGGGGAATTACCTAGTTAGGCTAGGAGAAAGGGTGGAGAAGGAGAACGAGGAAGAAAGGAGCCTTTATTGGTTTTGGAGAAGCATTTGAATTGTTCAGGGTTAAACCTCCAAACTCCAACTTTTGAGGTTCATTCCTGTGGGTCAAGTTAAAAGAACCTTCTGACAAAGCAACTTTTCCGTCCCTTTGGACTGGCCTTGCCAGCAACATGCTACATGCATCAGTGCTAAACGTCGTGGTTCCAGTGCCTCCCATGTGTAACTCTGCCCCGCAACACTGAACCCCAATAACTAGACACACTGAGGGATCTTGTCCAGGCATTTCACTGGTTTGCAGCTGCCTGAGCCACAAAGCGAAATCTCTACCTGTTACACCACTGTAATGACCGGAGTGGAGTTCCTCTGGAGTTGCACTTGTGTAACTGATGGCTGAATATGGCCCTAGGCTTGCAGATCATCCTGGTGCAGTACTAGTGACTGGGGGAGTCATGAGACCCCAGCAACTGGACAAACTCTCAGGGGCTTGTTCCAGTGCAACTTTATTGTCTATCCCTTACCATGGAAAACCATTGAGAATGCTCTCTCCATAACCCTAATACAACAGGTTCCCCTGGCAGAGTGCTGGAGCTTCCTGCAGTGCCTCTGGGGAGTAACAGCATTAGGTGGAGTAGGACACTTGCCGTGCACCACTTCCAAATAGCTCTATCAACCTGTGGTACCTGCTGCCAGTCTGTGTACGTAGTGACAGTAACACTAGTCTCCGAGAAAGTTGTTCGGTAGCACAAAGCCTGCCTACCCCTCTTGTCAGGTGGCAGCTGGTGGAGGTGATTAGCAGTGGGCAGGTGAGTAGGAAGGTGACAGGCCTAAAATGAAAGGATGGGTTTGCTGACACCTGGCCGCCTGAAGATTAGAAAAGAACAGAATATTGATATAAAGGAAGCCTGATTAAACAAAGCAGAGATTAAATGCAGGAACTGTACATAAAGCTTTTAACTTTATTTTTCCATTCATCACTATGCACTTTTATTTCTAACCATAGCCTCGAGGATGCTGCCAGATTTGTTCTGTGATTTGTCCCCTTTTCCTCCTCCAGATGTCCAAATGGATTCTTCGGACAGAGATGTTTGGAAAAACTGCCTTTGCGATTGTACATGCCAGATCCTAAGCAAAGTATGTTTGAAGAGAAAAAATGCACCACACTACTTAAATCTCCTGGGCACAGCGCAGCACTGGATTTAGAGTGGTCTAGCCAGGGGTGTGTTTTGATAGAATGTTTGGGTTAGGGAAACAGGTAAGGGATCAGGCTGAAAGCAAATCATAGGAATCGTGGAAGGGATCTGAGGTGGCATCAGGAGGGACCGCATTTCAGTCCACTTCGATATCATTTTGCTATCTTGTTTCTCTCTTTCTGGTTTTCTTTCTTTCGTTAGGTGTCCGATCGAATTCACCGGGGATCGGTGTGAGCACTTCGCAATGGTCAGCTTCTCCAGTATGTCTCTTTCTACTTCTCTTTCTCCCTGATTATCGTAGCACTGTGTGACATCTTTAAAGCAGGTTCTTCCATTCCTTAGGGCCTTGTTCTCCTCTTTTTGTGCCCGCGTAGCTCTGGCTGACATTAATGGGAGCTAAGTGAGTGCTGCTAAGAGGAAAATGAAAGCCCTCGCTGTCTCACAATCATTTTGAATCGTTTTTGCTTTCACTTGTAAACGAACATAATGTAGGATTTTACAGTTTGCTCTTTTCATGCAAAATCCAAATAAGCAAAGATTTTCAAGTGTGCTGTGGAGAACAGGTTGAGTGATAAGAAACCTCTATTAACATTATTATCACATGAGGAACTGCTTTGCACAATACACAGGAATCCTTTCCTTAACTTTGAAAGTGGGATCTGTGAGTTTCTCTGTACCAATTTGGGAATGATAGGTAGAGTTGGGCTGAAGACCACCAATTATTTCAGAAGAACGGCCATACTGGGTCAGACCAGTGGTCCATCTAGTGGAAACATCCCCTGTCATCCAGTCTGAGCTCCTGGCAGTCAGAGGTTTAGGGACACCCAAAGCATGGGGTTGTGTCCCTGACCATCTTGGCTAATAGCCATTGATGGACCTACCCTCCAGGAACTTATCTAATTCTTTTTTTGAAACCAGTTATACTTTTTGCCTTCACAATATTTCCTTGCATTTTTTCAGAGACTAGGCTATGTTTACTTTTCCAGCAGCTAAGCGAAGCTTCACTCACTGTGAAATTGATATTACCCATTGCGAGCTTTGGGTCAAACCCTGACGTCTTTTCTAAGGGCTGGATTATGGCTGTTCCTTTCAGAAGTTCTGGGTGGTGCACCTCCTAAAGGGGTGTAGCCATAGATATCCCTCTCTGAGACAAAGTTCCTCCCACATCTCCCCATGGAATATGGCAGCCTTACACTGATGCAGGGCAGTGCCTGACTTAGATGACTGAGTTCTTCATTTTTACTAGGTCCCTGTTTAGACAAACTCCCTTTGTATCCATGTCAGCAGGAGTTTGTAGTGGGAGTGTAAAACTCAGGGCAAAATTCTGATCTTGGTGTAAATCAGGAATAAGACCATTGAAGCCATTGGACTTGCTGTGGATTTACACGAGTGTAACTAAGAATCCAGCCACAGTTACGGACATCAGACATTGGCCTTTTCAAATGGCCAATTATGCAACCTTTACACGGAGTAGTACATATGTGAGTAGCCCCCTTGACTTCAGTGGGACTGCTCATGTGAGTAAGTACTATGCAGAGTGAATAAAAGTTGCAGAATCAGGCCATTTAATTAGCAGCATACACTCAGTTAAACAAAATGTGCAAGCATTTGTTGTGTCCAGTCACAAAGTGTGTGCTCCCTATGCGATCCTTGCTACCTGGCTTACAGTTGTGTTCCAAGTTCTGGTAGGTCAGCCAGTCTTTCAGAATTTGTGCATTTCTGAGATTTGTGAACATGGGCTGGGAGCTTCTAAAATGTTTGCCCAGCTATTTCTCCTTAGTTTTTGTCATTGTTTTGCTGCTTTGCAAAATGTACACCCCGTGCAATATAAGGATTTAGGGCATTGCAGAGGATGTATTTTTAAAACTTGCTTAGTTGATCCGGCTATTATTTGCCCCTAATTTTCGTCAAAGGAAAGCCTTATAGCTAAAGAACACCAGATTCTTATAAGTGAAACTATACAAAGAGGTCACCATTGAGATGTCATTATTTGCCAACGGACACCACATACCCAGTGATATCTAAGATCTGTCCTTACAAATTCCTAGACCACCCCTGTTTCTCCCTCTACTTATAATAGTAGATATCAGTAGTAACTATGTAGTAACAGCTGGGAAATGTTAACTTTATAATAGTTTCTACTGCATGCACAAACAAGATGCAATGGGCTTTGTCAATGAGGATTTGGCTAGAGATGAGTGAAAATTGGATTTCTGTCCCATGGAAAATTTTGCTATTTTAACATTTTGTTTTTTTCCCAAATTGGAATGCAAAGTTTAAATATCAAATTTTTGCTCAGAACAAAACATTCCAAACAAATTAAATTTGGAAATGGCACAATGTTTTCTTTCAGCATTTTTGATCAAAATAATAATAATTTTGATACTTCCGAATCAGAACGTTTTGTGAACTGACTCAAAATATTTCATTTTATGCTAGTTCAACATTAAACCGCATTTCCCGATAGTAGCACATTGACATGTGGGAGTTATAGTTCAGGTAGGACTCCTCTATTCTCTCCTGTGGGCTCCCTGGCCAGGCCACATTTACTATGATCCACCCACAGCTATGTGACTCCCATGATGCACCATATCACTTGGTCAGAGGGGAGACTGTAGTGCATCATGGTTTGGTCAGGGAGAGGCATCATAATTTTTGCAAAGAAGTTTTGCCATTTTCTTGCAATAAAAATAGCTTTTTTGTTAAAACAATGAGTTCTTATCAGTGAGAAGTGCCTTTTGTTTTGTCGGAACATTCATGGGAAGAACAAACTATGCTTTGATTTTTTTGCAAGACTGTAAAAATGTGATTTTTTTCATTGTTGGTGAGAATTTTTTGTTATATTCATGGTTTAAAATGACACTGTCAACTTTAAAATAACATATTACAGTCTAACCCATTTCTTGACCGACATCAGTTAATCACCCACTGATTATTAAATGTCCAGGTTACCTTTCACTAATTATTTGTTTATTTTTTACATTTGTGTCAACTTCAATAATAATAATCAGAGAAGTGAGGTTCACCTTTATTTATAGCTGGTTTCATTTCCAGGTTTGCAGTGCTGCAATGTTTGGATTACAGACATGGCAGAGGAATGTGTATTTGGTTTCAAATTTTTCCAAACGGAAGATTTAAAGGAAAAAAATAACATTTCTCTTGGGTTTTTTTGTTTGTTTGTTTTTAACAAAATCTAAATATGGGGCCCAATAAAAGTTAGCATTAAGTCTTTAATTATCTTTCCACTTCATGCTATGCATATGACGACAGATCAAAAACTGAAACAGATTCAGATGGTCCCAGAAAAATTTCCAGGGAAAATAAAAGAAACATGCCTTGTGATTCATATTCCGAGCACATTGTCAATGAGTAACAAATCATTAAATAAAATAATGAATCATTATGACCACTCTAATGCTTTATTAAATGCTTATTAGTTTTTTTAGATGCTCATATCCTGACTAGAGCCTCTGTGCGCTACTGCAATATAAATATTAAATAATCATTGATGCTGATGGCGAGGCATAACCCAAAGGCTGAGGCTGATTCTTTGCAAACTGATATAAATTCAGGACACTAACCTGACATGATGATTAGACCCTTTTGCTGCATCTAGGCCAGATACTGAGGAGGATGTACCCAGGGTTCCATCAGGCCAGGTGTAGAGTGCTTCCTGAGAGTGACTGCATCCTGGCTGGGCTAAACCCTGGAGTCCATACTCTGTATTTATTCAGACCTTGCTCAGGTAAAACTCCCATTGACCTAAGTAGATGCAGGATCATACTATCTATTTGCCAGATAGCACTGGAGGTTTGTTCTTCTCTGGTAGTCAGAAGAATCTGTTCCAGACACTATGATATGGAGAAGCTGAAATAATTGGATGATTTCTCCCCCCATAGAAAGATTTTCCACTTTGCTCTTATGATCATGTGATTCAGTGGCTATTGCAAATCCCTAGTGCTAATTTTTGTCCTTCTGCCCCCCAGAAGCTGTTGTCATGAGAAATTCTAATGATATTTACTGCTATGTGACAATACAGTTAAAATATTGAAATTCAGTTTTTCTGTGGATCATGCTTATATTATTTCAGTTTTTTATCTGCTGGTGGGGGGATCTTTTCCAGGTCAGTACAGAGAAACTCACTGAAATTAGCACTATTGGAAGAAATCTAGAGATTCTTAACTCTATTTTGATTTAGCCCTTATGCTGGTGAGTGGCAACTGATGTCAGCTGGTGTTTGCCTGAGTAAAATTTGAGTAAGGATTTCCAGATTTCTCCACAGAAGGTTACACTGAATACTGCATTTAGTTATTTTTTATTGTAATGCAAAAATAATCAGAAATGTGTGGAAATACTGGAATGAAACCAAAAAGTATGAATAATAGTTACTTATTTAACAGAACTGTGGTTCTTGGAGATGTTTTGTCCATGTGGCTCCCACATGTGGTGTTATGCATGTGCCCCATAAGCAGCAAACATGGGAGCCACAAGGACAAATACTCAAATTAGAACTGTTGTTTTACTTTATTTATTGTAGCACCTTTCATGCAGGGTGCCACAAAACATCTTTAGAGACATTTGCAAAAACAAAGGGTTAAAATGGCAGAGGAAGGAATGACAGATTTACTGCAATTAAAAGGTATCTAAGATGTATATCAAAGGATACATGAAATAAATAAGGTCCTGATCCTGCACTGGATGCACACGTTCGGATCCCTGTGACCATGAAGAGCTCTATTGATTTCCCTGGGCTCTGCACAGGTTCAGGCATCCAACCTTGTGAAATATATTGTAAGATCAGGACCTGAACACCTAAAGTTGATCATGTTTAAACAAGTGGGATAGAGGTGTTTGCTGTATAGATACCAACGGGACTGTGACCTACATTAGAAAGACATTTAAATCAGTTTTAATTTTGATTGAAGGAGAATAAGCAATTAATTTTAAATGCATACTGAATATAATTAAATATATAAAAGAGAGATGTACCTTTGATATTTTAGAGTCCTATTAAATGAAAAGACATAGTCTAGGCTTATCTCCACTGTTTATGAATCATCAAATCATTTTGTGAAAGTATTTTTCATTTCACATTCTTCATGTTTATGTGTAATTATGTCTCTGCACAATTATAATTACAGTGTATATAATAATAATAATAATAATATATATACAGCAATATGGATATTGTAATCATCATATAGATTGCAAGCCAAGAATGTTGAAACATACAGCAATAATCATATCTTCTGCCAGCTTCTAAAAGTCATATCGCATAGCTGTGATGTAATCAGAGGACTGTGAGGGTCACAGCGTGAAATATGACCTCAAGTGTAAAACCTCAGTAAAACAGAATGACTTTGGCAGCATTTTAACCAATAAAAATGTAATGTGCAAATGAAGAAAAGTTAGCTTTCCTGATTGGCTGAGTTGACTTTAATGTCACTGTCTTACCACCTATTATGCCTGCTCTCTCCCCATCCCACTGTTCATAACAATAGCTAAATCAAACTGTAAGTTTAAAAGAATTACACTATTTGTGTTCCGTATTTGTAATTTTTCGGTGTTTCCTTATTAAGCCCATGCTGTATCTTGAGGTGCCAACAGGCTTCGTCTCGTGCATATCAGCATCCTTTTATATCTTTGCATAGTCTTATAGTGCAGTTATCTCCCCCCACCCCCTTTAGCCCCTTGACTATATATGGTAGAGTGACTGGACTGGAAGTTTACAGTACAGAACTATCATTTCTGTAGCCTGAAAAAGTGATGAATGTTGCGGCATGGTGACTCGGTGTTACGCACAAAGTCTCTTTTGCAACGTAAGGGACAATAGTTTCCCGTTGAAAATTTAAAACTCCAGTGTGTGGCCCAAATTCTGCACTCAGGTATAATTATCCACCTCCAATTGACACCAGTAAGAGTTGTTGGTCTGTATTTGTCTCCAAACAAATGTATATGGGCCTTGTCCAAAGGCCTTTGAAGTCAGTGGAAGTTTTTTCCACTGAATTCAGTGGCCTTTGGATGAAGCCCCATATACTTGCATAGGAATATGTTAAAACAGTTTTGAATCCTTTGTTTTAAGCATACTACAGTTTCGGTTATACTCTGCTCAGGTGCCCAACCCTACCTCAGATCACAGGACTCCGTATTAACAGCAGCTTTCTTGGATTCTTGAGCTTATAGAGGAGTGAAATTTTGTCTGTTTCTTTTGTTCACATCCACTTCAAAATGTTTCTTTCGCATAAAACATTATTAGGCACCACATGGTTGCACTACATATACACCAAAATATTTTTATTTAGATTTCCGCCATCTTTTGCTTCTGTTTTCCTGCAGTATGACCGTGTAGCCTGAAATGCAGCAAAAGAGCTAGGTCGAGACTCAACAACGTAATTTGCTAACAAAACGTTACAGCTGCATAGCACTTACTGCACAATCCCTACTCCATAAAACCATTCCATTGGTTTTGATATGCGTTGTTACCATATAATCCTGTTCCTTAAGGAGCCACGGCTTTGGATGTACTGATGATCTTTCCTGGCTGAGGAAGCCTCTTAAAGCCATAGCTGCAGCAGCTATTGTCTCTTGGGTAGAGTCTTCTCTCGCTTTTCCTGACTGAGCTGTCACAGCACACTTAGCCAGATCTCATGGTTTTCAGTTTTATTAGCATCACTAACGGACATCACAATGTCCAATCCCAGGTTCCAGTTCCATTAGTTGCGCAGATTGTTATAAACTTTCTCAAGCTATCTGGCCAGCACAGCGGGACCTAGCCGTGTGATGATGTGAAGTGATATAGGGACAAAGCACAATCAGGTGGTCAGTGATCACAGCTTGTAGGTGGACCTTTAGCAACCTGTCTCCACTGGGAGCCTGTACGTCATAAGGGTTTTATCAGCCTTTTCACTTACATTATAGCACATATTCCCATACGCGGCTGGAAGTCCATACTGCACTTACTTTTCTATAACCTTGGGAGGCAGGTGTCTGGGAAAACCTGAGAGTGCTAAGTCCACAGAACATGGCATCTTAATAGGCCTTCATGTGCTAAGGTCATGGGAGTCATAGATTTTGAGATAAATTCTCAGGTGCAAGTGACAGAATCATTTTCAGGTTTAGTCCGACACTTCATTCATCGAAATACGCCATAGCCTGATATTCTGTGATATCTTGAACAGTGGGGCATCGTCTTCTTGTTGGCATTAAGGTGACTACATGTTCCTCAGCCTAGGCAGGGACAAAACCCATTAAGTCAAAACATGCTGCCACTGTGTCTTCCCAAAATTTAAAACAAAATTGCTTCTCAAAAGGAAGACTGAGTTAATCTAACCAATCCCATCGTCTCCTAACCACTCAGGTTATATTTCTCTTCCTCTTGAGTGCTTTACCGTTCGGGGAATCTCCAGCAAAACTGAATTAATCTTGATGATATTCTTGCAGCTGCAGGGATGTTGCTGCTAAATAAATATTAGCAATAAAATGGTCAGAGATTCTCCAGTACTGAACACGTCACAAGTTCAGGGTAACTGCACCTGTATTTCCCTCTTCATAGTCTACTCGAGGAGCATCCAGTCAGGTCTCCAGCCACCACCTGTCTCTGGGCCTGGACCCTTGTCCGGCTCCCTTATGACTGGGGGTTTTAAGGCTGCCCAGCTCCCTGCTTTACACTGTGATCTCTCCAGTCTGCCAGTGTCTGTGCATTGCTTTCTCTCCGAGGGCTATGACCAGCGTATTGCCAGCAGTTACAAATTACCACCCAGCTCTTTCTAAGCAAGCACATTTATTCTTAAGGTTAAAGCATTACAGAGAATACATAATAAAAACGATAAACAGATTTAAACACACACACCCTATCAGAAGCCACCTGCCAGTCTTATGTGGCCCTCATAGGCCAGTCTTTCCAACCCTTCCACAAGGGTTGAGGCCCTTCTTGGACAGAAGCACCTGTCCGTTTTTTGAATCAGAAAGAAATCCTGTGTCAATTCAAACTCAGCCTTTTAGACTCAGTGACTCACCGAAATCGCCCCCCACTGTTTTTAATTCCTGGAGGAGCTGAGGTGACCTTCCCCCACGGAATAGAATGCAACCATACATCAACCGTTCTGACATTTAATAAATGGTCCCCAAAGATACTGCATGGGGTTGCAATATCTCTCTCAGAATATTTACTGGATTTTCTTTGGGAAGTCCGAGTTTTCCTGGGTTGGATTCTCATCTCCCAGGGAAACCCTAAGAGTTGTGATTTCTGCATTTGTGGTCAGGTCTTAGGCTCCTCTCAGTCACCCTGGTGGAATGAGGGAGTTACTGTATTGAAGTCAAGGAGTAATGATAGTAAAATCAGTGTAGGGGAGAAGAAAATCAGGTCTTGTCTTTCCTTAGTGAAGGAGCTAAACCCCTAGTGGTCCTTCCCAAAAGACTGCACTGTTTAATACTCAATCTAGAGTTAAAGGCAGCAGCAAAGCTCTTCAAAATACTTGACAAGTTTCCCTCCAGTTACGCGTCAACAATAAAATGTCTCAGACACAGGAGGGACTATTTTGTTTCCATCTTCAGCAATACCTCTGCTTGGATGTGATGTTGTCACCATGATGACCCCACTTGACCTGGGGAATTTTATCAGTGGATCTCATGAAATCACCCATGCTGGGACTTGGGGACAGTTTTTTACCTTCGTTTCTCTGCACATGTCTATGCTTGTGTAACCAGGGCTGGTACCAAAACCACCGCTCTTGCAAAGATGACTTTCTGAAGGATCTTAGGGCTAGTTTACACTAGAAGTGCTACAGTTGCACTGATGCACCTGCACTTCTGTAGTGTGTCTGGTGAAGACGCTCTGTGCCAACGGGAGAGAGCTCTCCTGTCTGCAAAATAAAACCTCCTCTGTGAGAGGTGGTAGCTATATCGCTGGGAGAAGCTCTTCCGCCACATAGCGCTGTTCACACTAGTGCTTAGGTCAGTGTAACTTAGTCACTCGGGGGGTGGTTTATTCACACCCCTGAGCAAATAAGTTATACCAACATAAGTGGTGGTGTGTACAACTAAGCCCTTAGTAACAATATTGGTCACCATTTCTTGAGATCATATCTGTCCTCCTCCATTTTATTCAACAATATCCTAAGGGACTGGGAGAGCCTTCTTTTTCAACCGTCTGCTGAAAAGATTGCCAGAGCTCTGGTCAACAGGTTCCCAAGGGTTTTGTAAAACATAGAGATAATTCCCTCACACCCTGGTGAACTGGAGATATTGAAAAAAATAGTGCTATAAACAGCACCCTTTCCAGTGAAGACAATTCAGGGATCAGCATGTTAACTCAAATGTCTATATTTAAATTTTATCCAGCTGAGATTTGTGGAACAGTTTAGAATTTTGTCACACAGTGTAGAATTCTGCTGGGTCCATTTATGTTTTTTTTCTTCTGAGTCCTGAAAGTTCACCTCAAGTTTACTATTCACTCTTTTCCGGAAAGAAATAACATCAATGTGGTAGAGAACCCAGAGTCCTGTTCATCTTGCTGTTGATTTTTCTAAGTGTGTATTCTGCTTTATTTTCTGCTTGATGATGATATTAAAGTTGACGTCTGTGACCTAGAATGGAGCTAACTTACACTAATTTCTGATTTAACCTCGTATAGTCCCCATTTTTCTTCCAGATTTTGTACTTAGCTTCTTTTAAAAATTTAATTTTGAGAAGTCAGTTGGTGTCTTCCCACCAATCTGCAGAGAAATCATACAGCAGCATCTTCTAATCCTTAGAGAGAGAATAAACTTTGCCCTGAATTTTGTAGTCCCATAAGAGCTCATTATTCAGGCCCTTTTTCTAAGTGGAGAGAGATGTATTTATTGCACAGTGCTCAGTATAGTGACATGGAAACGTGGAATGGAAGAGATTTACTTGAGCAGTCAATGTTGTGGAGTTAGTGTATATCCCAGCAATTTTGCTTTTGGTGGAACTTTTATGAAAATGTACCCTGGATTTCTAGGGGTATGTGAGCTATATGAGTCTGTTAGGTTCTGCTTAATGTGAATATTTGAAGCATGGCCATCATATGTGAAGGTATGTAAGTGAACGTTGCTGTCCAAGTTTCTCTTTCTGTAGTTGAAAACGCTTCTGAAGATGTGGATTCTAAAAAGTATTATTGAGACCTGGTCAGAACCATCTATTGAAGACAGTTTTGCCCTATCTGTTATAGCAGCAAAATCATTTTTATCTTAAGGTGAGAAGGGGCGAGGGATAACCCAGTACTTGCTGCAGTGGACAACAGCTGGTCATTTCCCTATTGTAGACAGGGATAGATAAGACATTATACATTCAAAGGTTTCAGAGTGGTAGCCGTTTTAGTCTGTATCAGCAAAAAGAACGAGGAGTACTTGTGGCACCTTAGAGACCAGCTAATTTATTTGGGCATAAACTTTCATGGGCTAAAACCGACTTCATCAGATGCATGGAGTGGAAAATACAGTAGGAAGATAGATATATATGAAAAGATGGGGGTTGCCTTACCAACTCTAACGAGACAAATCAATTAAAGTGGGCTATTATCAGCAGGAGGAAAAATCACTTTTATAGTGGTAATCAGGATGGCCCATTTCAAACAGTTGACAAGAAGGTGTGAGTAACAGTAGGGGGAAAAATTAGCATGGGGATATAGTTTTTAGTTTGTGTAATGACCCATCCACTCCCAGTCTTTATTCAGGCCTAATTTTGATGATGTCCAGTTTGCAAATTAATTCCAGTTCTGCAGTTTCTCGTTGGAGTCTGTTTTTCAACTTTTTTTGTTGAAGAATTGCCTGTAATAGGTCTGTAATTCAGTGTCCAGGGAGGAAGAAGTATTCTCCGACTGGTTTTTGAATGTTATAATTCTTGACGTCTGATTTGTGTCCATTTATTCTTTTTATTCTTTTCATTCACCTGCACATCTACCAATGTGATATATGCCATCATGTGCAGAAAATGCCCTCTGCCATGTACATTGGCTAAACCGGACAGTCTCTACGCAAAAGAATAAATGGACACAAATCAGACATCAAGAATTATAACATTCAAAAACTAGTCGGAGAATGCTTCAACCTCCCTGGACACTGAATTACAGACCTATTACAGGCAATTCTTCAACAAAAAAAGTTGAAAAACAGACTCCAACGAGAAACTGCAGAACTGGAATTAATTTGCAAACTGGACATCATCAAAATTAGGCCTGAATAAAGGCTGGGAGTGGATGGGTCATTACAAAAACTAAAAACTATATCCCCATGCTAATTTTCCCCCCTACTGTTCCTCACACCTTCTTGTCAACTGTTTGAAATGGGCCATCCTGGTTATCACTATAAAAATGATTTTTCCTCCTGGTGATAATAGCCCACTTTAATTGATTTGTCTCGTTAGAGTTGGTAAGGCAATCCCCATCTTTTCATATCTCTCTCTCTCTCTCTATATATATATATCTTCTTACTGTATTTTCCACTCCATGCATCTGATGAAGTGGGTTTTAGCCCACAAAAGCTTATGCCCAAATAAATTTTTAGTCTCTAACGTGCCACAAGCATTCCTCGTTCTTTTTATAAATTCAAAGAATGCTTTGCTTTCTGGTGGTAGATGCGGAGATAGACATTTATTAATCTAAGAAGGTCCCCTTGGGATCCACATCTTCTATCAACCCTTTACCTGGACGCTCACTGGTTATGTTCTGTACAATAATCTCATCAGCATGCTCCCTGCACCATCATAAGGTTCCTTTCCATATACAAGATAAGGTGGTCTCCTCACCGGTCACTCTTTCCTGGGAAAACTGCCTTCCTAGAAGATCTTCTGATTCTGAAACAGTTTCCACCTGCAAGCCTGGTGTCAGACACCACATCCCCATTACACGTCTCGATGAATTTCTCAGCCTTGTGCAGTTGCTCCAGAATGTTGGAATGTCTACCATCATTGACCTGGAAACAAACTGGATACAGCATTGCGTATTCCCACACTCGCTCTGCTAATTGGCATCTAATCTTCCCCAAAGCTCTCCTTTTCAGCTGATTAGTACTATCTTCCAGAAATAGGGCCATCCAGATTTATCAGTGGAGATTGATCTTGTTTGTAGGATGATCAGTCATAATAATAAATACCATAGATTTAATAGCAACTTCCAGTTAATTGCAACATATTGCCAGGACCCATTCCTTTGAGTAAGCACAGCTGAGTGCTTCAAGTGTGTGCTACGGCTTCCAAACATGTGAACCTAGCTTTCACTGATAAAGTTTGGGTCCTGGGGGGCCTACGTGAGCCTGGTGCTAAGCAAGTGAGAGTAGCTGAGTGGTTTGGTGTCTCAAAGTTTGTTGTCTCATGTATTCACGAGAACAGCCAGAACATCTCACAGGAGCACAGCAAACTGAGGCCACAAGTGCCAATGTGAGGAAAAGGAGTCAGATGCTGGTGAAGCCCTATGGCTCCAGTTTCAGCAGAAGGTTGGCCAAGGTGCTTGACTCTCTGGGATGATGCTGAAACAGAAAGCAAGTCAGCTGGCGACAGAGCAAGGGAAGGAACAGGGAGCTACAGCTACAATACATGTGCTGCTTGATACATGTGCTGCTTAATTGACAATTGCCTGGCTCATTCAGCTAATGTAGAGGTGTCACACGTCGTGTTAAAATTCTTGCCTCTGAACACAACCTCAGTCAGGCAGCCAATGAACATGTGTCATTAAAAATGTCAAAGGTCATTGCTGTGCTTGTCTTAATGCACAAGTTATTGCCTCTCTGGATACTGACCCACACCTGCGAGCGGTGGATGTTGCCAAAAAACCCAGATCTGATTAACTTCATCTTGCTACAGAGTCAGAGGCCTCTGTTCTCCCCAGACTGTTCTAAACTACTTCAGAAATGGCAGGTTTTCATCAACTGAAAATGGTGGACACTGATGTGCTGGCCAGTGCTTCTGTTCCTGAAAACCCAACCACAGAGGAATTGGAGGCCATTGTTGAGTCTGACAGTCATCTGGAGATAGAAGGGGAGCTTTCTTATGCTAAACTCCTGGAGACAGCAATGGCTGGAAAGCCCCACCAGGCTGATGAGGCACCAGAGGATAGTGTCTCTGATGATGAACCCGAAGAGCATTCCCCCACGGAGCAGCTATGTGCCGGGGATATTTTTGGCAGGATATGCCAGAGTCGTGGCTTTGAGAACGGTTCTGACGCTGCATGCAAACCTCAGAAAGATTTGCAGGTGGAGGTGGCAACGTGCAGAATGCAGAGAACATTGGACAAATTTTGTTCTTAAAAAACATTTTTACTGGTATAATTTTTTGTATTTGTTATAAAATCTTTTGCTGCTTTAATTTGTGTGACACATAAGGAGCACTCCGTACAGTACTGTTCAGCATACAGAGACATTGTACTGCAGGTGTTTGATACATTTTCTCTGGGGTTTTTCAAAAGCGTTTGCTTCATACAGTACTGTAGAGTAGTGTTCCACTTTACAGTATTTCTGGTGACATACAGCAAACTGTAATTTCCTAAATTTGCTCTAAGCATTGTGGTACATCAGATGTCCATTACTGTGTGCCATGTTTGGTTTTCTTCATGCTGAAAGTGAATAAACAGTTTCACAACTAGTGTACTGTACAATGCGTCATTGCTCTGGGCTCATTTTTTTATGTATCCCCTCTGAAAAAAAGTTGCTTATTGGCAACTTCCAGATAATAGCAGCTTTTAACTGGGAACCGAGAGGTTGCTATTAAGCAGAATCCATTGGGTCTCTTAGGGCCCAGCCTATCTCCTTCTGAAATCAAGGGGATTCCTACCCAATGTGAGGGGTCTTCATGTTAACAGCACTGTAAATATATGTTTGATCCTCTCAGAACAGATATGATTTGGACTCACGCTCTGTGCTGGTTTTATGCATTTGAGGCAAAATTCATTCCCATGCACTACATAAGTCCTCAATGTAGGGCTTTAGTGGGTCTTCAGTGGTACATACACCTGAATTTCACCCTTTCTATACACAACACTTAATTTATTCAACAGTTTATTTCCTATGTGATAACCGGGATATAGGTAGAAGAGTAAAGGGCAAAACATTTACTTCTGTTTGGTACAGATTTGGATTACAGGAAGTATGTTCTCATAAAAAGAACAAACTTGTATACCCTTTTCATTGTGCTTTCTCTTTTACCTTCTCTGTCTCTTATTCATCTGAATTCAACAACAATATTGTAACACTTTAAATTCCACAGCCATCACACATCTACCCTTTGGTGATATGATAACTGCGGACCGTTTAATTGTAGGGTAATTACTGTGGCATGTTGTGGCCGGGTAATTACAGGGAGTTAGTGGTTTATCATAATGACAGGGTTATTTCTCAGTCTTGAACTACAGTGCAGGTTATACATTGGGACCTACTAAGGTTAATTACATAGTAATCACAGGAGCCTGCTAATACACTGCCATTTGCAGGATATTTCAGTACCAGCAAAAACCTGCTATGTTCTTTTTATTAATAAGGTACTGAGCAAGCTAAATTGCTATGCAATTAATGAAAAGTTATGGGCCAATTGCACCCTGGGATTTGAAGTATTATCCATCATTCCATTCTCTTCAGCGCATCATCTCCTTTCCTCGTGTTTCTATGGGGAGAGCGTGGATTGTTCTCCAGACTTTTTGGAGCAAAGTTGAACCCTTGTGAAATGAGAATTGACTTTATTATCAAGAATTTTATATGCTTGCCCTCAGATTTTTTCCATCTGGTTTTCTTTCTGAGACCCGTTGGGCTGTGGAGGCCAGTTCCACTCAGCTGCTTTGAACCCAAAGCTGCTTTGAAGAGGATAGTTTATAAGAGCACTGACCACCTGGCCTTTGCTTTTTAGGCACTCGGGGAGCTACAGCAAAGATACCTTCCCAGAAATCTACAGTTCCGTGATGGCCATCTTGTCTTGAATTGTTAGTCACATGGAGATGCTTGCCTGACATTTTTAAAGCAAAATGTGACCAGAAAATCAACAGGGATTGTATAACCATAGGTCTGCCATTCTTATACCCACCCCAGCTGCAGAGAAAATACACAGCAAAGCTCATCTGTGATGTCACAATAGACAAAGAAAGTGCTTCCAACAGTAGTTTTCCAGCCAACGCTATTTTAGCATATTATTGTTTTAGTTAAAGGAATAATCTCTCAATTTAAAAACATAAACTCTGTACAAACGCCTTTCCTTACCCAAGGTTTTGCTAATGACACCACAAGACAGTGATAGCACTTACAATCAAATTAATTCTTTGCTATTTGTATGATTTATATTCCATGGGTGAGATTCATCCCTGGGTAGGAGGCCAGCATAAGGCATATGAGTTACTTAATTCTAAGGAGTGAAGTGCTGACCCAATGATGAATATTTCTGTACTGTGGCAGTCAGGGCTTGTCTACATGGGCAATTTACAGTGCTGCAACTTTCTCACTCAGGGGTGTGAAAAAACACACCCCTTAGCGCAGCAAGTTTCAGCGCTGTAAAGTGCCAGTGTAGACAGTGCACTTCTAAACCTACTTGTCATACAAAATCTGTCCAATGTACCTTGGGATCAGCATGTGATGGGCGTGGAATTGTCCTCACGTTGGCTTTGGTTGGAAGTGCAGATCAGGGCCATGCATCATCTTCCAGCTGTTTGATTCAGTAAGGTTTGCTCTTTTTTGGAACACGTTCACTTGCATCCCATATTTCATGGCAGTTTCCTCCAATTTTTCTGCGCTGGAGCATCGTAGAAGGTAGACACATAAATTTTAAACACTAGCATTCCTTCTTCACCTCTGTTCACTGCCCTTTCCCATTGTGGCTCCAATGTGGGGGAGAGGCCCGGCCCATCCACACTTGATTCAGATCATCACTTACCAGCGCCATCATCTCCCATGTATTTCAGCACTGCTCAGGCTAGTGTATTCACCGTCTGACACAGCTGCAGCAATATAAGCTTGTGTAGAGCTTGCTTCCTGTTTCCAGTGACTCCATGGGAACAGAAGCAGGCCCTTAGTGTTGTGTATTGTGATACCAGAGTAGTAAGAAAAGACACACTGTCTGATTGTAAAATCACTGGCCTGGGATTGAAGAGAACTGTCCTCTGTTTTTGCGTGTAACATTGACTTGCTGTGTGACCTTTGGCAAGTCACTTAGACCAAAATTTGCAAACTTGGGTGTCTAAAGGCATGCACCTAAATCCATAGTTGGGCACCTAAATATAAGTGGTTTGACTTGAAGAGGTGCTTAGTATCTCTGAAAAAGCGGCATTTCGGTTCCAAATATTGACTGACGTGCCTAAGTCTAAGAACTCAACTGTGAAAATTTTGGTCTTCACCTTTTCGAGCTTCAATTTTTCCTTCTATAAAATAAGGGGTTGTGAGGATTAATTCCTTAAAGTAACTCCTTTAAACTGTGTGTCTGCAAGCTGAGGTGGGAACGAATGCCCTGCAGGTTGAAAAATGGCTGCAAGTGGACTGTAATGCCCAAAGCCCCAGGCTGAGGAGGGCTGTTAGACCTCTTTGTTGCGACCAAAAGAAGAGAACAGGAGAGGGATTTAAAAACTCAAAACCTTTACTTCCCTAACATGCCACAGGGGGAGCTGTTTTCACATACACCCCTTCCACCCCCCCTCCAATTGTCCCCAACTGTGCATATACAGTTTGTCTTGTCTTCCATGGGAGGCTGGTTCACTGGGTACCTTGTTCTCTCCTCACAGCCCTCTTACAGTCCACCCAGCTCTGGAGTAGATTAGGAAAATTACTTAAGAGAAGTCATCATTTTGCAATAAAACGGTGCTTCTTGAAGTCTCTTTCTCAGCACAAGGGAATATTGCTTTTCTGCTCAATCTGCATGGAATTACACCAGGCATGAATTGAGTTTCAGTGGTGGGATTTTTCAAGAGTCTAGGGGAGTTAGGTACCCAACTGCCATTGAATTTCAGTGACAATTGGTTTCTAAGGGCCAGATTTTCAAAGGCACTTAGGTGCCTAAAGATGCTGGAATGTACAAAAGCATCCAAGTGAGGTACATGTCTAAGTCCTAGTGCTTAGGCCTTTTGGAAAAAACACCTATCTGCATCTTTAGGCACCTAAATATCTTTAAGATCCCAGCCCTCATGTGCCCATATGCTTTATTAAGTCCTGTACTGGTGCTGCTGCTTCAGTGATCTTCTGTGAGGAGGTTTAGCTCATAGAGTGATTTGATGTTGGCCAAAAGCAGAGCTGGAGCAGTAAGAGCAGCAGCCAACTTGGATGCATTAAACTGAGAAAACTTCCCTCAGTTTTTACGCTGTCTGTCCCTCTCTCTCTATATATATATCAACCTTTTACTTTCATTCTGAATGTTGTTGGGCAGCTCGGGGTTGAAATTATTTTTATTTTAAGATCAACTTTTCCCTGTTGTTGTATTTCCTGCAATGTGATCAACACAAAAAAGTATGAGAGCCAGGAAATGTACCCCCGAATCCTTCACCGAATATGAAATTAGTTCAGATGGCTCAGATACAAGGTTTTTGCCATAAATGTGCAGTGCCTTCAGTCGCCCTCTCTGAGATTGTGTTAACAAATGCCTAGTTGGTGAATGCATATTGGTGCGGAACACTGTTGACCATGTGCCAGTAGAAAGGTAATGGTATAAAGATACTTTAGATCAGCTGATTCTGTCTCAGCTAACTGGACTGCGTTTGACTATCCAAGGATGTAGTAGCTGTGCATTTGTATAGTACATATCGCAAAAACATAGCTATGTGAATGCCTAGTTAATGTTAAACATTTAAATTGAAAAAAGCCAGGAAATGTTTGTTTGGTAGCAATATTAACTCAAGCATATATAGTAGGCCGCAGTAAAAATGTACTTATGGCTCATGGTATTAATTCACCGGTATAAATTCTAAGTATGGAGAATGCCAAAAACACTGCAGAAGTATGAAATACCAGACTACAGTAGATGTTTTTTTAATGATGACTACTGTGTTTGGTATAATAAATTAGGTATTAAAGCCAAAATTTTCAGAAAGGTTCAGCCACCACAATTAGGACCAGATTTTCAAAAGAGCTCCAAACCCAACATCTGGCTATAATTGTCACCGTGGGATCTTCTGAGTGCTGAATACTTTTGAAAATATGGCTCCAACTGTGGATGCTCAGCGAATGAAAATCTGGCAGTGCGTCCTTTTGAATAACCTGGGCCTATGTACCCTAAGCAGTTATCAAAATGATTATATGTGTAATATAGGCAAATTATTGGTGTTATGAGAACTATGCATTTCCTACGTATAAATATACAAGCTTAATGCTACCTTAACAGATATATATATAAAAAATTTTATCCAAGGGCTAAAATGCAAAGTGCCTAAGTGACTAAGCCCCAGATATTTAAAGACATTTAGGCATCTACAGATGCCAATAGATGCCTAATGGGATTTACTGACTTGTTTAAGTTGGTTAGGTGCCTAAATCTTATTGATATCAAAAAGATTTGAGTGCCTAACATGCTTAAGAACTCTTGAAATCCCACTAGGTGCATAGGTGCATCTTTAGATGTCTAAATACCTTTGAAAATCTGGCTCTTAGTGTCACATGCATGGACTTTCCAATGTGCCCGGTGGTGCTTGACCCCTTGCTTTGCCTCAGATCTTTCCCCTACCCCACCCCACCCCACCCCTTCCCCCAAGGCCCCGCCGCTGCTCTGCCTCTCTCCGCCCCCAACCCAGCCCTTCTCCCAAGCCCTTGCCCCCACTCCGCCTCTTCGTGCCACCGCTCCACCTCCACCCCACCTCTTCCCGCCCTGTTCCGCCTTCTCCCCTGAGCACGCCGCACCCTCGCTCCTCTCCCAAATGACACACCATAAAATATAAATATGTATATATAACGTGGGTGGGTGGGTGTGTACACCACATACGTGGAGGCGTTACCCATGGGATAAATAGCAGAACCACATGATAAATTGCAAAGCCGTAAGGTAAATATTTTTCATGCACATTGTTGCACTTCGATTGCTCTCTGCCTGCTAATTCTTTTTCAGGTGCATATTGTAACATTCTGACCCCCTGAGCAACTTCAAACATACACCTCTTTTATTTAAAAGAATTCCACCTGCCCTTGAAATGTTTCCTCCTTTGCTGTGGTATTTCTTTGCAGATGTACACACCTGTCTGAGGCCAAGGATGGGGGAAATTCCACATTTAAGAAAGTAGGGAATGATTCCCAGGCAGTTTAATTTATTTATAGGCGGCACAGGTAATGATGCCTGTAGTTAAAGTTGCTTATAACTTGCTATTATAACACCCTGTTTTCAGTTGCTTATATCTTTACCACACTGAAACGTGAAGCCATTTATATACATATAAAGAGCTGGCTGAGAAATAAAAATACTTCACAAAAATTTCAAGAACTTCCAAGATGGTTTCATTCCTTTACTTTTTGAAACAGGTTGATTTTCATTTTGTGAAATTTTCTACTGAAATTTCTTAAATCAACATGTATCAATTTACAAATAGAAAATTTTTGGTTTTTAAACATTCCACTGTCGGACTAAACTGACCAATCGTAACTGACAATGAAGAAGAAAACCCCTGGCACAAAACCAAAACCTCAAGATCAAACCCAGTAAATGAAAGTGGATACACAAAACCTGAAATGACAAGTGAAAACTTTTGAGATAAAAATTTTTTTGCTAAAATTTCTGTAAACTGGGGAAATATTGTGAAAATATTTTAAATCACATCCATCTGAAGCTGCTCAGACATTTGGAAGGTTAGAATAAGTCATGTGGGGAGATGAATTACTGGGCAAGCAACTGATGCATTTATCAGATGGCTCCATAACTTAGCACATTACCTTCATATATATATATTTTAAAAAATCAATTGACAAGATAAAAAGCTGAAATAAAGTAAATCTAGAACCAGGGTTTACATGATAAACAAAGGTTCAGAAGAATACGTTAGTTGGGTCCGTTTTTCTCCTGCCCTTCAACCTTGTGTTGTCATTCATACCTGTGCAAAGTAGTTGTGAAATACTACCAGATGGCAACGTTTTGCATTCTTTTTGCCGGGTATGAATGGTGACTCAAAATGCAAAGCAGGGAAGAATCAAGCTCTGTGGTAGGGAAATGGCAAAATACTCAAAAATGGAGTATAAAAGAGGAACCTGCTTTAGATGAGACTATTACTGTAGTCCATAAGGGTTAGTGCTAATCCCCCAAAGTTCAGTACAGTTGCAGAGAAAAACTTGTCTTTCTCTACCACAAAAGTGGTTACTGTGGAAATTGGAGCATAATAACATTCACGTCCACAAATTAGGAATGGTCATGTTTTGTGTATGGTGGCCTCTGCTTTATATGCAATGATGTATATACAGGGTCTGAATGTTCATGCAGGCAAAACTGCTGTTAAGGTGTTTTCCTGTATAATGCTGCATCATCAACACCCGTTGGGTGTGATGATATACAAAAATTCTCAGCTATGCTGAATATTTTCAGCTTAACTGCATTGTTGGTCCATTAAGTAAACTGTATTTCTCTCAGCAATAGCTCTCCAACATAAATTGCTTCTTTATTTTTAACTAATTTGAAGTTTCAATTGTATACGATCAGATTTTTGTTTAATTCAGCACTACTCCTGTTCTTTCTAATGAAAGCAAGGTCACAGTGTATGTCAAAGGTGGAAGAGTATAAACGTCAAAGAAACTTTGAGAACAATTCTGATTTTTAGATTCACAGGGATTGTAGTCTTGCACAAGCAGCTACCTATTTGCATAATTAATTATATATAGTACATACACAATGAACTACACCCCTGTAAGAACTACTATAGCCAATAGACATGCACAGTCAACATGCATGTCAGTGGATTTTAAAAGCCGTGCTGCAGGATGCACCTGTGTATCTGAGATCAGACTTCAGACTATGTGCACAGAAGTCTCCTCATTAATTAAGGATAATAGATTGTATCTTTTTGCTTGGTACTGTTTGAAGGCCTGCACATCCAGAACGGCTTGTGAAATTGACTAGTGCCTACTCCGGGCGTGCAAGTACAGGAGACCGTTTTACGAGATCCTTGCAGCAGCTATGTATGCTGGCCTTTCTGGTGTCAGGATATGTCTCTCAACTGTGTACGTTTATTCCAACTAAAAACTGAATTCCATCTCAGGTACTAACAGACATGTCTCATCTCTAGAGAATTCATGATTAACTACCATTGCTATCTCTTTGAACATTTCTTTACATGGAGCAATACCTCTTGTGGGAATTAAAAACATATTAATGCAAACGTTGTGTTCCTAGTTACTGCTACTGAGACAATGAATAGGAAAAGCTAACCTGCTTTAACCACGCAGTGTGTGTATATTTTGTATATTTAGAAATCTCTGACAGACCTGTTTTTCTTTTTTTCTTTCTCTTCCTTGTCCTCTTTCTGCATTGGCAGAGCATCTTGGATTTGAATTAAAGGGTATGGAACAACCATTCATTTGTTAATCAGAAGCCATTAAGAGCTGCCCACAGTCCTTAACATTACGGCTTTAATGGGATGATTAAAAAATCAGCTGTTCTGCTCTTTTTACTGGTACCCAGAAGGATATTTGGATCAAAAAAACCCAAATGTGAACCTATAAAAACACACATGTATTTGTAGCAGCACGTTTTTCTTTGTCATGACAAGAAGCACGATGTGCAAGGCATTACTGGAATACTAAATTGCTATATGTCTCCTCACTGCAAATGTTTTTTCTGTATTTAACTTGAAGAGCTGGGGTTTGTGTAAGTTTGAAAGGTAACCAGCAAGTGTAGCTTGGTAACGGACAAATATTCTGGTAACAGAAAGTCTAGAATTTTGGCCACTGGGGAATAAGAAGGGCAGTGGGGGATTGGAGTCAGAGTCATGCTTTTCTCACAAAACGTGCGTGGTTTGAAAGAAGTTGGTTTCAAAAGGTAAATCAATTAAAGCTGAAATATTCTGGAAGCGTAGTGAAGTCAATTGGGGAGTGTCTTGCCATTGACTTCATTGGGCATTGATCCAGCTCAAGGAATATAGGCTAACATTTTCAAAAGCACCTTAGGCCCAGACCCTCAAAGGTATTAAAGGATCTGAGTCTTAGGGACTTAGATGCTTTTGAAAATTTTACCATTCGATAATTTTAGGAACAGGAAAACCCCATTTGGCGAAACACATGGCTCCTTTCTAGATGATCATAATCCCGCTTTTTTGTCCTGCATCCCCCTTAACTCTCTCTCCAGAAGTACAGTGCAGGGGTCTCTTGAGTTCACATTTTGTGCTGCAGTCATCTTCCCTTGTACTGCGTCCCCTCTCATTTGTTTTCTGTGTGTGGCATAGTTTTGGCGGAGTTCTCTATTTACTCTCTAATTTTTACATTGCCATTTGGTTTTAAAACACTTACTCAGTGTGCAAAACCATAAAGAGCCAAGGCCCACCCTCCTTATTCAGGGCTATGCCATGTTTCTGTATTGAAGGAGCTGGCGTAAAAATGAATGGCATCATATTGCCCCAAGTTCTTACTCAGTCAGAACTCCCAGTGCAGTTTTGGTTGGTTAAGACAGCAGGATTTGGCCTGGTGACTATGCTGATGCCTCTTGGCAAACCTCTCTCACATTCCTCCAGGGGCCATATTCTTTTCACAGTTGCACCCATGTAACCACTTTGGCTTCAGTGGGGTTATGCGTGGGTAACTGAGAGCAGAATTTGGTTTAAATTTCCAGTAAAAGCTACCTCCGTTCTGTAAACATTTCCTTTATCGCTTCCTGCAGATCCCTGAGACCTGCTGTTGCCTTGTGTTGTATCGTTTCTAAGTGAATGCCTTCCTTTGTGCAATATGGTGCCCAGCTGTGCACACAGAGATCCACAGGGGATCTGATAAGTGCCCTGAACTGTTTTTCTCTCTGCTTATATATCTTTAGTCCAGATTCAGTGCAGCCAGAGAGATATGTTAGCTCAGTATAGCAGAGAGTAGACCTACGTGGTTAAGACACTTTAATTCCATTTGATGGGCTCACTGGGGCATGAGCCACTCACCTCTGGGGTCCGGGGGCTAAAGTCTTCTCTCAGCTATCCTGTGCAAATCACTAGACACTAGCATAATGAGAGTGGGCTTTGTCTCCTGGGGACCCCAATCCTTTCTTCCCCAGGGTCCAGTCCTGGGTGCTCCCAACTCCCACTGGTTTGAATGGAAATGGTGGGGCTGGGTATCTTGCAAGAGAGGGTCAGCACCCATTAAGATTGGGCTCCAAGTGCAAAGGGGTTTGGTGGTTTCAGCACATCCCCCAATGGATATTTGTCCACCTTTCCAAACTGCCACAACACTGGGCAGAATTCGGCACAGGTAGTAGCCTCTGCTCCAGAGTAGGCCAGAAGCAGCCTGCCAGGACTGAGTTACATCCTCCCAGCAGGCAATTCTGTGCTACAGAAAGTGACTTGATTTTGGAGAAGGAATTATAGAGAAACTGGTGCTGCTATTACAAATACACTTTTAAATAACATTTAGAATTGAGGATTTTTGACATCCCTTTTTAGTTTACTTCTGTCTTGTTTTCTTTGTCCATTCCAAGTGTCATTATTAGGCAATAAACATCACTATGCTGGATCTTTAGCTGTCTTCTCTACTTCATCCATTCTTCACTGTCCATGTGTTTGCTATAGTACCCATGGCTGGAACTGTGACTGTGTCTGAATTACTTGACATTAAATGATTTATCCATAATGTCATTGTTTTAGAATGATGATGAGGACTATTATTTATTATTCGTATGGCATCATAGGTGTGCATGGCACTTTAGAGACAAAAATTGACTGGCCCTACCACAAAGATCTTATAATATAAATTAAACATAAAATTGTTGTATATTTTTACATTATTTTCTTTCTGTCACTGTCCCAGTGAGCTTATGTAACATGAAGGGATTATGTTATCAGCCATCAATTTAATGAGACTTCATGGAACCAACCTAGATTATTTTCAACAGTCATGCATTGAATTGTGCTGCACAGTGAGGGTGGGATTTGATCCAGAGGAAAAAGGGTTGCAGTACAGATGAAAGCTGTGGGGAAAAAACTAACTCATTTTGTAGATTTGCCTCTCCTACCACCATCCCTCCTTTTTTCCATTAAATAAAAGGCAGGGTTTGCATCTGAAAAAATTAACATTTTTGCAGCAAAAATTGTGAATAGTGAAAATTCTCTATGAAAATATCATTTTCCCTGGTCTCAAGGTAGAATCGGATCACTTCCCCCTTCCTCCCCACCTGCTATGAACAAATATGTTCACCCAGCAGAAAAAAATCTTGAACAGATTCATCCACAAGCAATAAAAATCACATCTAGCTGCTTTGGCAAATTTGTATTAAATCTCTCAAAACGCAGGCTCGGCCTTTACACATGCAATACTCCACATCAGTGATCAAATGGAGAACAGATTGCTTGCTGTTTGTATGGAATTCATAACACCAACTGTGAAAAAGAGACTGTCAGAACTTTCTGAGCTGCTACCAAAAGTATCTTGTTAAGCCAGCCATGATTTTTTAGATCTGACTAAAATCTAAATGAATTTGCTGTTTATATATTCCAGGAAAAAATGTTTTTCTCAAAATTAAATGCTAAAAATGTGATTACGTCAATTAAAATTGGTTCACAAAATCCACCGAAGGGAGGTTCATGTTGCATTTCTGAGACTGGGGCAGCCGGTCCTGACAGCTCAAAAGAGTAATGTTTCCTATTTGTGAGGTGAGCAATGCCTGAGGCCTGTAGAGCACTGCTCACCTCAGCAAAATAAAATCATGCTTCTTGCCTATTTTAGCTATCCCTGTTGTTTTTGTGCTGGTGCCACCAGTTGTGACAGTATAGTAGCTCCTCCTTCACCATTAGTCACACTGGAGTTATAGACACTGACAATGAAAATCTCCCAATCTTTGGTCCCCTCCGGTCAGGTCATGGCCCCTCTTGTATTTCTCAAGTTCGATGACTTCCCAAGGTGGAATGTACATTTTCATTAATGATTCCAACCACAACATGATTGAACTGGAGAACTTGGAACATTTGACCAAGTGAAAGGGGCTATACTGATGAAATCCAGGCGTGTAAAGGTGCGGCTTTCCCTTTCCATGCTTCTACCAGAACAGAATATGCACAGCATTCCCCATCAGGCAAAAATACAGGGAAGGGGGAAGCAAAAAAGCTGAGCTAAACAACCCAATCCAAATGTGAGTTCTTCCCAAAAGAGGACATATGATGATTTGACGTAATGGGGAGGCCAGAGAACATCAGATCAGACCGCATGCTCCAACAACAAATCGTCTGTATGAGTCTGCATCACAACTGAAAAAAAATCACCTCTGTGCAGAGTCAGCACAGGACCTCAGCACCATTTAGGTCCCACCTTAACCCCTTAGAGCTAGTGCAGAAAGTTTGGGCTGGCCTTCTGCACAGGGGTAAATTTTATCCCAGTTGAGGAGGAACTTGATTAACTGCTTCTCAGAGGACATGCTACCCTGACCCAGTATCGGCCAAGGAAAGCACATGGAGGCACCAAAGCTTGGGAGATTCTTGATGTCATCGTCTCTAATGAATGTTGAAGGAAGATGCCTGCGGTGGTGGCACTAGGATGCAGAAAGGACAGAATAGGTAAGAAATTCTCTATTCCTGTCACCTGTAATAATGACTATGCTAAAAGTCTCCTCTCTTGCCTGCAGTGTGAATATCTGTGTGTGCTGCATTCATTCCCTCCCCAGAACCCGTGTTCAGTTCAGCGGAAGTTTGACATGCAGGACATGTGCAGCCTGTGTCATAGAGGTTCACAGTGCAGAGCGGAGTGAATGGAGATTCCCCCCCCCGCCCCCCCCTTTTTGGATCACTGCTTTAGAACGAATGTTCGCAGTGTGCAAAATGAAATATTTCTGATTTATTTTTGCACGTTGATAAAAAGAAACAAAACCAGATGGATTTTGACACTCTCTGGCTTCTCAAGTAACTACTGCTGTTTTTCTCCTGTTTAGACCCTCAGAAAGAGAATCATTTTTTCTATATGTGATACTTCCAAAAGTGGTAGGCTAAGACAGGCTCAAATCCCAAATTATTTTCTCTTTGCTTTTTATAAAATACTTTTTATCCTAATACCAGGGCATGACTCTAGCATTCCTAGCACCTGATGCCATTCTTACTTTCCTTCTGGTTTTACCTCCTATACCTTTGCAGTTGCTGGGGAATACCAGGTATAGTGTAGTGAGGACACTTAGTGTCTCCTGGTGGAACATTCCACCCTAGCAACTTCAGCAGGGTTTTTCTTGCCTAATTTCTATGAGAAATTTTCTAGAGAATGCTAATGAAGGGGCAAACCCCAACAACCCGGAATGCTGTATAAATTATACATGCTACTGGGACATATTGACTTATTCATGGTACAAGTCTTTTTTTGGTTCTTTCTCCCATCGGGTTCACAAGATGATATAATGGACCAAATTCTTTTCTCAGTTATGCAGTTAGAAATCCAGTTACTCCATTGATTTCAGTGGATCTGCACCCAAGTAACTGAGGGCAGACCTTGGCCTACTGTATTCATACAAGAAGAATAAGTGCCCCTAGCCATGTGATTGGTTGAGGATATTTGGGTTGAACTGATTTGAGGCAGTCTGAATCTTAGCTTTTCCCCTGACTCCATTCTGAACAGTTTTACGGACCTGATCAGTTTGGATAAATTACTTCTCTCTAAAAGTGTACTGTTAATCTGTTGCAAGTGACTGATTTCATTGGCGCTGAAAAGTGTTCCATTACAAATAACTATGTATCTCTCCTGCTTGTTACAGCCATATCTTAATAGAAACAACAGATCACTGGTGAAGTTCAGTTTAATTTCACAAGTGTATGTGAGTTGTACAGTGTGGTTGAGACCATGCAGTGTCCCATGATACAACTCATTCCTGGAACACAATTGCCAAGAGGATTAACATCTGTGTTACTGTTTGGGTTGAAAAATTAATTAGATTACTTCCCAGGATTTCATTTAAAAAATCCACTGCTGTTATTGGTTTCTGGATTTTCAATACTCTGTCCCCTCCCTGTCTTCCAACAGCCCACCCACCTCTCCTCCATGCCCACCCAACCTTTGATTATTTGAAAGTTTTTCCTTTCAGCACCTGTATGCTTTTGTGTATCAGATGTTGTGGGGTTTCTGGAATAACTCTAGGGCCCAGAGCATGCAGTTGTTGCAAGAAAAAAAGTAGTCCTCAGTCCAGCAGGGAGAGTAGAGATATGCTGGACCTTGTGATGGGGCCATGAAAGGATCAGTGTATATATGTGTGAGAATGGGTGTGACAATCGGAGTCCAGACACCCCAAACTGAGAACAGAGGTTCTGAACCCCAAAGAATAAGCAATTGAATCAACTGGTTGTATCTGATGTTACTGTGTATAAAAATGTATTGTCTCAGGTCTTTTATGAAAGCCTGTAATGTTCTGGCAGTATTCTGTAATATTTTTATCCCCACCAGGTCTCTGTTGTGTGTGGAGTGTGTGTGGCAAAGTGAACGGAAAGCTGGGGGCTGGTTTCACTCCATTGGGGGTGACGAACTAGAGGTGGAAAATCCAAGTGTTGGGTAGTTAAGAACTTGGGGGAGACAGATTTGGGGGGACTTGGCACTGGAAAGGCTGTTGAGGTCACCCTGCCAGGGGTTACTAGGCTGGTGGAAGCCAGGGTGAAAACTTACGCTCATAGGCTGGCTACTGGTGTCAGAGCTCTGAGCCATGGCAGCCTAGTGTTAGGCCCCCCAGGTTACAGGGCAGGTGGTGACAGAACTCCTTACTGGTCTGGGTGGTGCCCAAAACATTGCAGTGGCATAGCTCGCAGGATTTGAACCTGTGTGGAGAAGCCAGCCTACAAGCATAAAGGTGACCTCAACATCCCCTTCCGGTCCCAAGTCCCACCAAATCCAATCTCAGGCTCTACATGTCTGTAATAGCTAAATTCCCTTTTCTAATACAAGTTACCTATTGCCACTGAACAGTTTCCAAGCGTGCTCTCTGTCCAAGACGTGCACTTCACTTCGATCCTGGTCCTGAGTTTTTGGGTGTCCTTCACTTCAAAAGCCCTCTCTTTTAAGGGTTTGCAGTTTTTTTGTCTTTCTCTCAGACTGTGGTGATTCATGGAGGACAAATTCCTTCTCTCTTAGGCAGGGTCTACATTAAAAAATTAAATGGACCCAGCTATGTAGCTCAGAGGTGTGAAAAATCCATACCCCAAGCTACGTAGTTAAGCTGACCTAGCCCCCAGTGTAGACAGCGGTAGGTCAATGCAAGAATTCTTCCATTGACCTAGTTACCACACCTTGGGAAGGTGGGTTAGCTACAGTGACCGGAGAACCCCTCCCATTATTGCTAGGGTGACCAGATAGCAAGTGTGAAAAATCAGGATGCAGGTGGGAGGTAATAGGCACCTATATAAGACAAACCCCCAAATATCGGGAATGTCCCTATAAAATTGGGACATCTGGTCACCCTCGTCATTGCAGGGGGTAGTTACACTGAAGCAGTACAGCTGTCCCGCTGTAGTGGTTTAAGTGTAGACTTAGCAGTTTTCCAAGACTGGGGTTTGGTGTTTTTTTAAATTTTAAGTTGTTTCAGTGTTTTCCCACCATGCTAATGGTCCACCATTGTCTCTTCCTGGCTGTACAATGGATGGGTACTTGAAGTAAGTTTTGTGTAAACAACTGGTTTAGGAGGAGCCGTCCCTGTTCTGTGCTTGAAATTGTAGTTCTGGTCATGAGCATACTAGTCTAGATACATAATTACATACATTTCTAATCCCATTCTGTCTATGTATCTCCTAAGGACCATCAGGTTAGAACATTACAAGCTTTCATAAAAGACCTGACTTGGCATATTTGTGTACACAATAACATTGTATACAACCAGTTGGTTCAGCTGCTTATTCTTTGGGGTTCAGACCCTCCGTTCTCCCCTTGGAGTGTCTGGACCGTGATTGTCTCAGTGGGTATGGTCAGGGTCCTGTTTATTGGATTACCAAGGCACCTGGGGAATCTGCTGGAAAGGAAAGAGAAGAGTTGTGAGGCTATTAGAGATCATGACTAGAGGTCACAGAGCTGTTATGGGGAGGAGAGGGGACAATGATAAGTTTGCTGGGGTGCAGAAGGGAGGCATTACTGGGCAGAAGGAGGAAGCCAAGAGAAGAGGAGGAGAGAATGGTAGGAGATCTCAATGTGTTTGGGGAGGTTTGGGATAATCATCCAAGCCTTTGGGTGCTTATCAGAACTGGACCACGGAACGCTTTGAGATCTGCTGATGACTAGTCTACATCGGTTGGATTCTGCTGCTATTTGTGTGTTCAGAACACATTATTTTCACTGGAGTACATTTTTAATTAGTATATTTTTCTAACCTTTGCAGAAGCTGAAGAGCTCTATCAGAAGAGAGTTTTAACCATCACTGGGATCTGCGTTGCATTGCTTGTGGTTGGAATAGTATGTGTGGTCGCTTACTGTAAAACCAAGTGAGTACCGGCAAACAAGTCAAATCTAACAGCAATATTCAAGCTTTGGGTTCACGCTTCTAGCTATGGCACTTACTGACCTAAGATAATACTCAAAGAAGATGCTGTACTGTGCTTCTCACTTACACCAGAGAAAATACAAGGTCTAATAGGGCAGGGAGTGGAAATCAAAACTCTCTCTATGCCTGACCCTGGGTAGAGCTCATAGGTCTACCAGGTTGTGCAGACATTCTGCATTTCAGCTGAATCAACCCCATTTTGCTAAATCAGGCAATGTCCTGTGGATGAGAGAAGAAGACTCCCTGTAGCATTGGGAAAAATCCATTATACTGGAACCTAGGTGACCGTGACTTCTGGTCTCATCTCCGCTGATGATTGGTTATATTTCAGTGAATTTCATAACAATTACTGTAGAGCAAGGCTTCACAAGCTTTCCTAGAAGACAATCAAATATAATTCCCTTCATTTTACAAATAAGTTAACTGAGAGATTGCATGAGGTCATTGCAGGCAAAATTGGGACTAGAACACAGGTCTCTAATATGCAAACCCAAGTCTCATTCAAAACCACACTCCCTTGCCTAATTAATATGCCAGATCTGTGTGCCTGGCTGGCCTTCTCTAACCAACCATCGCTCTAACCACTAGCCACACTTCTCTCCCAGAGCCAGCAACAGAACCCAGCATTCCTGATTCCCAGCATTCTGCTGCTGTCTAGAAAATGGCTGTACAACCTGTTAGCAAAGTGTGTGTTCACCTCGGTCCCCCTTCAGTTGCTGCTCCTCACAGAATATAACAGTCGCTCCTTTAACTCAGGTGTAGAGGTCTGAGGGTCCTGGGATCAGACCTCATTGACAGCCCACATAGTGAGTTCTCTTGGTTGCATGCAGCTGAAAGTTGAAGCTATAGGCTGGAAGCTGAACCTAGACAAATTCAGACTGGAAGTGAGGTGTAAAATGTTACCAGTGAGGGTAATCCACCATTGGAACAATTGACCAAGGGTCATGGAGTATTCTCCATCATTGTCAATTTTTAAATCCAGAATGGATATTTTTATAAAAGATCTGCTCTAGGAGTTATTTTGGGGAAGTTCTCTGGCCTGTGTTATATAGACAGTTGGACTAAGATGACCACCATGGTCCATTCTGGAATCTACAAAACTGTGAATTTTCTTTTTAAAAACTACTAGTTTATTTAATTCACAGAGGGAGGAAACATCTTTAAAAATGGGTTTCACCATTATAACCTGTCTGTTATGGTGTGACGTGCAACAAAACCCAGATGTTCCACATTGCGACCATTTGTCACACATTGGCTTGTATTGCATAGTGGTAGGCTTGAAGGCTGAGAGTTATCACTTTGACTCTGATTTGCTGTGAGGTCGCCATAAGGAACTCATGTAACTTCTCCGTACCTTAGTTTTTTGCCATCTGAAAATGGGGACAATAATACCTCTCTGCCATTCAGGAGGTGTGTGAGGCTTAATCAGTTTGAGAGTCTCAGCCAAAAGGACAAAACAATCTTATTATTAATACAGATATTCACTTGGTTACTGAAGGTTTCAAACACACATCTCTCATTTGCCCAGGTAGAAATAATGGAACAAACCCTGAAGTCCTAAGTCAGTTTTCACGGCATCTCCACTGTGGAAAAACTCCTACCCCCATGAATGTGCATGGGTGAGAGGGAAATGGGAACATGTCCCTGCTGATCTGTTGCACCGGCTGGGTTAGCCGGGCCTGGGCAGTGGGGGAATCAGCTGTGCCCAGACATGCATCCTCATGATCTTCCTGCGTTGGTGCATCCCCATACCATGCCTTCCTGTGGGCCGTGCCTTAAAGGCATATGTGGCTCTGGCCCTCTGTAAAGGCTTCAGAAGTTAGCTCAGGGATGTTATACTTAGAATTTTGACCATGTTTCTCCCAGCTGTGATGTTGGCCCAGGATATGCAGTGGAGACAAGCTTCTGCGACTCAGGCAGCACAAAGAGAACCCCACGCTAAGCTATGGACAGAGTCTATCCCTGCCCAGGTCTGTAAGGAGTTTTGGCTCCTAATCTGATTTTAGTGGAAGTTAGGAGCCTAAATACCTTTGAGGATCTGGACCTGAGAGAATAAGGCAAAGGTATCCATCTGCTGAATCTCCAGGAGCAAAGTGCAGGTCTCTCCCCAGCAATCTCATGCCAGGGGTGACAGCTTGTCAGAACATTCTTTTCCACACATCTGGGTTCACAGCAGCATTGTGGCTACCTGCTTGAAATGCTTTTCAGTACAGAGCACAGCACCAACCCATTTCACTCTGGGGGCCGGAGGAAGAAATGGGAGCAGGGGATTGAGTATTTTGCTTTTATACTAGTTTATCCCACAGTATTTCCTCCATTAGTTTCTGCTAAATGGATGCTAGAAGGTGAAGGCTCTGTTCCGAAACCATGCTCCAGGGGTTAACCCAGGCAAGCAGACAGCTGCCTTCTGTAGACCAGCACCTGGTCACTGTACATCCAGTATCGCCTTGCTGTGGAGCAGCCACCAGGCTGCACTTCACCTTGCTGACTCATCAGACACTTCCGCAATGCTTGTTCTTCTAGACCTTGTCTACACAGACAAAAATAGGACCCATCGATCACCAGCACTGGAGCTCCAGGGGTGAGAGATGGAGTGTAGACAGGAGACAGTAAGTTCCTGAGCCGCCCTTTCTTCATCTCAGTTTCTACCGTGCTGCCATTGGTGGAACTGCATCAGAAGGCACCCAGAGTGAATTCCAGGTCCTGTTTTTGCCAGCATAGATGCAGCCTGCTCACCTGGAGAGACAGCGCTCAGTCCATATCTAAGCATGGGCTTCTCACATTGGCCTTGTCTTCACTGACAACATTGCCCTCCATTAGTGGGAGCAATGGGAGGAGCATCAGCAAAGGCAGACCACATGCATTTTTGCCAGCATGTCATCTAGTAAGCCTAGATGATATGATGGATTAAAACTTCAGTGGCTTTCAGTGCCGGTAACTATAGTATTGTATATGTAGTATAGTGTTTCCACTGTTGCTTCCTCTAGAGGAGCTGCACAGCGCAGACAGCGCTGGAGTGCTTAGATTTGTAATTGGGACCAAGCTGCAAAGTTTGATCCAAACTTTGCCAAATACCACCTGACTTCAGAACTGCCATTTTGGTTTGGGCCCATCGCTGCTTATGTGCTTCAGAAAACCTCAGACATTGCAGAAAGATCCTAACGTTGTGGAACATTGTCTTGTGCTCATGATTTTCCATTGCCCTGAGCTACAGCGTGCTGAAAGTGTCTCTGAGACATGAATTCGAAGCATGGCCTTGTCCTCCTTATTGTCTGACACCCCTACAGGGCTTTGGGTGTGAAGAGTCCAAGGAGATATTAGAATTCTAAGTAAACCCTATGAATCCATTTCTCCTTTGTGCATTTTTAGAAAACAACGAAAACAAATGCATAACCATTTACGGCAAAATATGTGTCCCGCTCATCCGAACCGGAGCCTTGCCAATGGCCCCAGTCACCCCCAACTGGATCCGGAGGAAATTCAGATGGCTGATGTAAGTGGCTTTGGTATAAGGCAGTGCAGAAGTGTATTGAATGCCTTTTTTCAGCCAGTGATTTCGTTTAGATGTAACATTAAGAATTTGATGTTAAAAGCTGAAATCGAACGGAAATTTGTTTTTTAAAAATGGAAAACCACTTGGGCTGGGTTTAGGACAGAAATGTATGAACTAATCATATTTAATTCTCTGCCACTCTGTGAAATGCTCCTGGTATTTTCTGTTCATTGACAATATCCCAAAATGCAACATTCTGGACCACTACAAATACCATGGACTACATGGCTGGTGAGGATGAGGCTGTTATCTTGAAGAGCCATAGGTGTGCATGGCACTTTAGGTAGGGCCTTATTCTGCCACTGTTGCTTCTAATCAGTAGCACTTTGCTCAAGGTAGTAAGTCCCATTGGGGTGCTCAGACACCACACTGATGGGCACAATTTAAGACCATGGGCTCTGATCCAGCAAAGCACTTAAGCACATGCTCAGTTTAATATGTGTGGGTAAGTTCCCTTAAATTCAGTGGGACTATGAATGTGATTATGTTGATTTGGGGCATTTGAAAAAAAAATGAAAGTAGGAGGCAACCAGATCCATGATGAGTAAAGACACAGGACGGGATTCTTTCCTGTGCCAGCGCTCCAGCATTTCCTAACTTTTGAGTGCTCAGCTTTGCAACCTTCACATTGTATTAACATTTTTTTGTATGTGATAATTTATATGTCATCCCGTGTATGATACATAATGGACCAGTTCTTGCTGGCTCCTGGAGATAGGTATAATGGGTCCCTTGTCAGCTGCACAAGTGCCAAGCACAGACAGAGGAGTCGGGAGCTAGGTAGACAGACAGGCATGAATACAGACAGAAAGAGAATCTGAAAAAAGCAGCAATAGTGCCTTCCCAGGCTGCGGCCCCACACAAAACCTTGCAAAATCTGTTTATGCTGTGAGTAGGAATAACCCATGCAAGAGCTGTGGTTGACCATTGCCAGGTCAGGGACCATATTGGTATACATATACAGACTAAGCACCATGTCTCCAAGGCCCTCAACATTCATCAACACCCTTTCATAGTTCCCATGTTGCAGCCTCTCCTTGACATATTGAAGAACCCAGAGCAGCGCCACAGAACAGCCACTACTTTTTAACCTTCTGGGCCGCTGCTGTTCTTCTCAGCTCTTTAAACTGGACACAGATGCCATGTGATCATGTACTTGTTACGTGGTTTGATATAGAGACTCATAAGCATTAAGGCCACAAGGGACCATCATGATCGGGGTCCTCAACCTTTTTCTTTCTGAGGCCCCCCGCAACATGCTATAAAAACTCCACGGCCTGCCTGTGCCACAACGACTGGTTTTCTGCATATAAAAGGCAGGGCCGGTGTTAGGGGGCAGCAAGCAGGGCAATTGCTTGGGACCCCACGCCACAGGGGGCTCTCAAAGCTAAGTTGCTCAGGCTTCTGCTTCAACCCCAGGTGGCAGGGCTCAGGGCCCTGGACTTCAGCCCCATGCAGTGGGGCTTTGGCTTTCTGCCGCGGGTCCGAGCAAGTCTGATGCTGGCCCTGCCTGGCGGATCCCCTGAAACCTGCTCCCAGGCTCCCAGAGGGTCCCGGATCTCTGGTTGAGAACCACTGATCATGAAAATCTAGTCTGACCATCTGCATATCACAGACCCCAGAACCTTGCCCATCCACTCCTGTGATAGACCTCTAACCTTGGGCTGAGTTACTGAAGTCCGCAAATCAAGTTACCGAGAATCCACCATCTTCACTAGTTTAAACCTGCAAGTGACCCATGCCCCAGGCTGCAGAGGAAGGCGAAACCCCTCCCTGCCCCGAGTCAATCAATGAGCAGTTGCCTGATGTTTGGGACTCTCTTTATTACAGTATATTTCTAAAAACGTTTCTGCCACTGACCATGTGATACGGAGGGAAACAGAGACGACGTTTTCAGGAAGTCATTCCTGCTCCCCATCTCACCATTGCTCCACAGGCACTCCAACTTCAAGCCAGAGGTGAGTGTGCCGTCCCCCATCCCCCCACACACATCCATCCTGTTCCTGCAAGAGTATCTCAAGAGTGTAGCAAGAAAACCATTTCTTAAATCAGAGCAAATACCAAATGTTTTTCTTTTCACCTGCTTGTTCACTGCTCATGAGTGTTTGCAATATTCTGTCACTTCAAGTGACACAGAGAAAATAGATGCACGAGAGAAAAACATTGAAGATTATTCTACATGGAGTTTGATTTTGTGATAGTTTTGGAGAAAATTCTTTTTAGCTGTGGGGTTTGGAACATATATAACTCAGATAATCAGCATACACTAGACTTTGGGTAAAATTTTCAAAAGTACTGAAGGAAAAAATTTTCAGAAGCTCCTAAGTTCCATTTATAAAAAGGATGTAGGGCCAGATTTTTGAAGGTATTTAGGTGCCTAAAGGTGCAAAACGAGCTTTTCTAAAGTGCAGATTAGGTGCTCTCCTATCTGCATCATTATGCACCTAAATATCTGTAAAAGTCTGGCCCTTAAGTTCATAAGTCACTTTTGAAGATGGGACTTAGGCTCTTAAGACGCTTTTGAAAACTTTACCCTTTATCTCATTTGCATACTGCTATCCTCTTTCTAAATACTTTATGTAGTACTAGAGCTGCAAAATTTGGATTCAGATCCAAGTTTTGAAGAATCCAAATTTCAGAGGTATTCAGGGGACATTTACAAAATACAGATCTGGATCCAGATTCAGATCTGAGGAGCTCTGCAATGTCAAGAGTGTTTGGATTCTGGGGTTTGGTTTGGGGCTCTCTCTTGTGGTTTCCATTTTTAAATGTCAGAATTCTGACCTATGATCTCAAAACTATGAACTATGGCCATCTGGTGACCCTGTCGTGGCAAATGTGCTTTGTATGTCTGTGCATGGATAGTTGCTCCTGAAGATGACTGCTGTGAAGCATTTAGAGCTAAACTTTGAACATGGAAAACTATGTTATATCTTCACAATCTACATGAACAGGAAGTTGTACACAGAACAGTTAAGTGTATCTACACATACATTAATCCATGAAGCACACACAGATGTGTATTTTGCACAGGCAGTTGCCTGCATATTTTATATATACTAATGCATATTTCACTTGTGTTTAGAAATATTCTCCTATACATACCTGTGATGTATAAGAAGAGAGGGCTATAAATATTGTTAAACATTTAGGTCTAAACTTTCAAAATTGGGGTCCGATTTAGCAGGTGCAATTTTGCATCAATAAAAACTTGTTCATGCAACTTGTTACAGGTGAAGCAATGTTGGTGCAGATGCTTATGTTTGCACTTTGCACCTACAGATATGGAGGTCATTCTGCAGCTGGCTTGAAAATCTGGGTCTCGATATCTTGTGCGATGTTAGGTCATCAGTGAAATAGCAATAGTTCTTGTTAACAGGACAGGGTCAAGGTGGAAGAAACAGCGCATCCATGAAGCAGAGCCTTTTACCTTTTTGAAGGGCATTTCCAATTATAAATTAATCTTTTCCATTTTTATAGTGTCCAGGAAAACCCTGGATTGCATCTTCAAATGCCCTGGAGCAGAGCTAAGAGTAGATGGACACTTTCTCTTTGTGAATTCTCTGTTTCTTCCGCTTTGATGGTTCCAGTGAATACTGTGCTTATGCCAGTAACTGAAGTCGGTTCTTTGAAGGTGCACTCAACATTAAAACATGATTGTAAGATGACACTCTGAGGTCCATATTTATGTCCCATTGGTCAATTGCACCAGACCAGATGTGTTCATCTGCAAGGTAAAAGATGTCAGGTCTGATTCTGATCTCACTTACACCAGTTGTCCACCAGTGTAACTTTAGTGTTTGGTAGATGTTGATGAATCCTTTGCATTCCAAGTGTTTGGAGAAAAAGGACCAGAAGGCAAAATGTTGACTTTTTTAGAAAACGTTCTCTTACATAAGTTACTCTAGCAGTGTGGCTATTCTATTATTCAGTCCTCAAAGCTTGGTGATTTAGACCTAATATTTTTCAGCTATTGTGCATTCATGAGTTGCACACACAAATTACACAATAGACATGTGCAATCCTGAGTTGTGTGTACAAAAGTATATGTGCATGCACAACCCCGATTTACATGGTCTCATTACATGTTTTTCATTCATTTCACAATGGTTAGGCCTTCTGACGGGCAGATACCTATTGGGATTTACAAAGTGCCTAACTCCCATCAAAAGTCAGTGGGAGTTAGGTGCCCAACTCACTTAGGCATTTGTAAATCCCACAAGGCACCAAAATACTGTCATGAATTGGTGCTTGATCTCTAAAACTCTGTCTTTCTGAGTAAACTGCCATGAGCAAATGTTCTTGAAGACACACCCAGAGCAGATGAGTTGAATGTGAAGCTGCCATTTCACTCCTCCTCTTTTCTAACCAGAACACCATTTGAAGTTGTAAATGCAGTTGATGGTTGCACCTGAGAGTAGGCCTGGGTTTAACCATAATTAACAAGTTCTTTGGATCAGGACTGTTTTTCTGCTCCGGCATCCCTGTGAACCCCAGCACCTAATTCTCTGCTGGCATAACTTCATTGACTCCAATTGCCTGATCTGCACTTGCCATAAGGCAGTCAGGCATTTGTTTGTCCTCCCGTGTGCCCACAAGCAGTTGCACCCAAATTCATTGTGGACAAAACAAGTGAAGGCCAAGTTTTGCAAATCGCGTCCCCCCCACACCCCCAGTTAAACACATTGCTTTTAGAGAGAGAAGCAAATTGGATACAGAGTGTGGATTTCTAACCTTCCTTCAGAATGGCTCCAAGCCACAGACTTCCTGAAGGAACAGGTGTGGTGTAGCTGGACATGGCAGAAATTCTCGCTGACTGTTGTTGATCTGTGGTTTGCTTTGCAGGCAGGAAAGCCACACATGGAGCTTGGACCGGACGGAGAGCCTGACTTCTGATTCGCAGTCTGGTATGATGCTGTCTTCAGTGGGAACCAGTAAATGCAACAGCCCTGCCTGCGTCGAGGCCCGCACCCGGCGAGGAGCTGCGTATTGCGTGGAGGACTCGAGAAGACCCACGATGCAATACAGGGATTCGGTGGATTCACTGCGAGACTCGCCGCACAGCGAGAGGTCAGCCCTCACTGCTTTGTGCCATGAGCTCTGGGGTAGATGACTCTGTTATGGGTTACTAGGGTCCACTGGTCGAAGTGAAGGACACTAGAGAGGGGCATCCACACCAGATCCATGTTGGACATAAGATACTGCACCAGAGCAGTGCTCTGCTTGGACCGGTATCCTGTCTTTGAGAATGGCCCGTAGCAAAAGCTTCAGACACAGATGCAAAAAATCTCTCAGAATTGACTGCCCATGGTGGAAATTTTTCCCTACCACCAAGCAGTTCATGTTGCTGTATGGTATGCACTGAAGCATCAGAGCTTTTCTCTCTTATACGTTGTAAGTGTAAATAAGAGCGAAAGTTTGACAGCGTCAGGGTGACTTCTGGGGACAGGGAGGGGCGTAGATCTTCTCTCAGTCCATGGCTGAAGACTCCAAGCTTGCTGACCACCTGTGGCTCGGGGATTAGAATTCCTCTCCCAAAAGAGACGCTCCTATCTTGTGAGCTACAGGAGCTGCTCCAATAGCTTAGTACAAAGAACCTGCAGCACATTCCAGCCAGTAAAGAGCAGCGCTACATGTATGCATCAGCCCCTACTGTACGTGGCCTAGGGATGGGAAAATAGCTGATGATCCAGGCAGGGAACTAATCTAAGTGAAGATGAAGTAGAGAGGAGGGGTTGGATTCATGGAGGATTGGGTTGTTTTTAATGGTGAGAGGGGACTGCCTGGATTTGAAAGCCTTCACCCTGGCTGGCTCACTACTAGCTGGGCTTGTTACATCGGCTCTCTTCTGGGAAAAGTGATAGATTTCATTTCCTTTTCGGGAGGAGGAAGCAATTTCCCCCAGCCCGTCCCCCAAATGCTGCTGCAGCAGTATAACGGGGCTGGCCATGGGAGGATGCCCCCAGGATAGGCACTGCATCAGGTTGCCATGGAGCCCTCCTGTAGGGAGCACACTGGGGCTGGGAGGAACGTGTCAGAGGCAGGAGGGAGTAGAGCTGGGGGGATTCTAGCCAGTGCTGCTGCCATGGGCATCCAGGGAGGTCCTGCCTCCATTGCACACTCGCCCTTAGAGCAGCCTGGAATAAGGCAGAGCCTCCTCTCCTGGGCCGCACCGGTGTGTGCTGCACCTCCAGAGAGCCCCAATTGCACCTTGAATATGGACAACATGGTGAAGGTTCATGGGGGACTCACAGGGCTGGGGGCAGGATCAGGCTGTACCAAATACACCGTGTCCAGCACAGCAGATAAGGCACAGACAATGCAGGGGTAAGGTAAGGGGAGCAGAGTACAGCAGTGCCGTATGCAAGTGCCACAAGCCTGGAGGCAAACAAGATGCACTGGACAAGCTGCGTGCAGGGATGGTGTTGTGGAACCAATGCGAGACAGCCAGGAAAGCTGGCCTATTGATTCTGAAGGCCATGCTCTACATAGGAGGAGAGAGCCAGGCATATGCCTGTGCTAGGGGACAAGGGAGTCACCTTCTAGTGAAATCTAGATGGCAAGAGAAGAAAACGACAGCATGGACACTCTGAGTCCCGATGAGTGAGAAAGGAAATAATAGTGCCCGACGAGTCTCTGGCCCAGATCAAATCAGAGTAAAAGCAAAGACCAGGCCCTTAGCCAAGAGATAGTGGAGACAGAAAAGGTACTGGATCTGGTGCTTAGCATCCTGGTGATTTGAAATACCAAGATGTCTGAGGTGGATGCAGCCAAACCAGGGGGCATCAATGGAGATTTAACATAAACTCCACTGATGTGTGCAGTGAAACCTGTTCATAAAGGCCACCAAAGGGAGGCACTGTATTAGTGCTGGGTAACAACAGGTGGCCACAGAAAGCAGCATGGTTAATATGGAGGAACACTCACGGGGCTAAGACTACACTGGCTTTTAAGACCAGGGAGGGTGGCTAGCTGGGGCCTCTCAGCACAGATCTCATTCACTGTGCCTCTTGTTTGGCAAGGTGAAGAATACAGCGAAAGGCACGGTCACTTGCATTTGGTATTAACCAATTAAGAGTCATAGAGTCACAGAGCTGAGCACAGGGGAGAGCCAGTGCGGAAAGGATCTCTTGGGGCTTCAGCTCCTAAGGAAGGGGAACATGGGAAGCTGGAATCATAGGGCATTTTACTGTGACACATCTAACGGTAGGAAACCGAGGCAGTTAGTAGGAAGAGGCTCTGCAGAGGGAAGTACCAAGGGAAAGGAGGAAATAAGAAGGACAATGCTGGGTGTTAAACGGTTCTTCCCACCACGCAGGGGGCACAGGTTCACAGACAGATTCCTGTGCTGAAGAAGTATGTCATTTATTTTCTGCTTCAGTGAGTGATTGGTTCATCGAACCAGGGCACAGCACAGGGTTAAACGCAAGTGACCCCCATATTCGGTGCTCGCCTTAAATACACTGTTACAAAATTATTCATTCTGTATTGTATAAACACCTTCTGTCTAGCACTAAGATTAGTTTGCCAGCTCGGTTGTTACCTGATTGGATTGCTGACCCCGTTGTTTATCTGATCCGATTGCTGGCTCAGCTTTTCACCTGGCTGTTCTCTTTCCTTGCTAGACAAGCAGGCATCTTTTCACATGCCCCAACACCTAAAATATACATCCTACATATTCCATCCTACACTGGGGGGACCCAAGAGTGAAAAGCATAAATGCAAGTGTATGATTTCAAAGGGAAGTCTAGAACAAGAAAGCAAGCCAGTGACTAAAAGAAGAGCTTATAAAGGACTTGAAAATTGAACTTTGCAGGGGCAGGAAGTGAGGTTGGATCTTCTAGAAATCAAATATGGGAGATGAAAGAGAGAGAGAGAAATTCATAGATTTACAGACTCTAAGAAAAGCAGGGACCATGATGATGATCTAGTCCAGGGGTGGCCAACCGGAGCCACATGCGGCTCTTCAGAAGTTAATATGCGGCTCCTTGTTTAGGCACCGACTCCGGGGCTGGAGCTACAGGTGCCAACTTTCCAATGTGCCGGAGGGTGCTCCCTGCTCAACCCCCTGCTCTGCCCCAGGCCCTGCCCCCACTCCACCCCTTCCCGTGCCCTCCCCTGAGCCTGCCATGCCCATGAGCTCTTCCCCCCTCCCCCTCCCGAGCCTCCTGAACATCACGAAACAGCTGATTGGGAGGTGTGGGGAGGGAGGGGGAGGTGCTGATCAGTGGGGCTGCCGGTGGGTGGGAGGCGCTGGGAGTGGGGGGGTCGGGAGATGATGTGGGGGCTGCTGACATATTACTGTGGCTCTTGGGCAATGTACATTGGTAAATTCTGTCTCCTTCTCAGGCTCCCTGATCTAGTCTGAGCTTCTGTATAGCACAGGTCAGAGATTTCATTCCTGCTTGAAGCCCAGAAACCTGTGGCTGAAGCAGAGAAGATAGAACTTGATCTAGAGATCCCATGTGAGGAAGAATTTACCACATTCCTGGATAAGGAGGAGAGGGTGTGGGTGGATGGTGTGAGAGAGGGAAGGAGTCAGTGGAAATATGGTTTCTACAAATGTATCTAGGAAAAGAATAAAGGGAAGGGAAGTAGAGGAGCTCTGGTAAGGGAGGAGGAAAACCCAATCCAGAAGAGTGTTGGGATGGTTATAGGACTGAGGGAAATCTGAGTCATTGTTCTAAGGCTTTGTCTGGATTCAGTGTGTGGATCTCTTTCTTTCTTTCTCCTCCATCCCCTCCACTCATCCCAGGAGTCTGCACCTTTACAGAGGTAACTGACCCGATTCCATTGCCTCTTGCTTCTTTCCTGAAGCTCTGATCTCCGTCTCGGAGCTCTCTCCGTGATCCCCACCTGCTGTATTTCAGCACGTCTCCCTCCCTTTGGCCCCATCGCTCCTTTCACGATCTCTAGACTGACCTCGTTGCTGCTCTCAGCCTCCTCGTCCCTTCCACACACACACACACCCGACTTCTCTCCTCTCAGTTGATTCCATCAACCTTTCATTTCTCACAGCTCCTCTCTTGATTCCCGTGTCTCCCTGTCTTGCTGCTCTGCCTGCCCTTTAATCCCCTCCCTCTGCATCTGCTGCTTCTGTGACTGCATCCAGGCTGCTGAGTGCCCTTGGGCAATGTCCCAGGCCTGCACTGAGCTCCTCCATGTCAGTTCTTTCTAGTGCTTCCAAAGCGTGGCGTCTCTTTTCCTCCTCCTGCTCCCTCCTGACACCTCACCCTCCTCTGCCTGCTCTCTGCCCAGCAGCTTGCCAATATTTCCCAACCGCCCATAAGAACTCTTCCCTGCCTCTGACCCTTCAACCTCTAATTCCACCCTTTCCTTCTTCCCACCACTCTGGGCTTCCCAAGCCTGACTGTGACTCTGCCTCCAAACCCTCCAACCCATTGCTTCCCATCTCTTGTCCTCCTCTGCTGCTCTTTATCTCTCGCCACTCCCACTATGACTCCTTTCCATCTGCCGACGTGCACCAACTGTCTCCCCGACTGGAAATAAACTCCTTGGGATGGACTTATCTCTCTACCTACCACCTTAGCTCCACCACCCTCCTTCCACTGGCTTTCTGTGTTTTACCACACCTCCCTACCTGCCTGGCTTCTGACTTCTGCTTTCCCTCAGACCCTGAAAGCAGAGGATCTTGATCTCTCCTGCTAAGTATCGTTAAGGAGCTGGGGAAGGAAATGGAACGCGTGGAGAGAGCCTTCCCTGATGTCCTCACAGGTTCTCATCCCACAGAGGAAACTGCACAACCTATTAGAATTGGACAAAGGGCAAACGTGAAGCAAACCCGGTGACCGCACAGCTGGGTGTTCCATTGCCGATCCTAGCGAAGTCGAGGAGGTTCAGTATCGAAATGAAACCGCCGGGAAAACAGAACCTAGCAACTACAGCTGGGGGAAAATTTTCAGACAACATTCCTTTTTCACTGAAAAATGCAGATTCAGGTTGACCAAAAATGTTTTCAAATTCACGGAATTGTTTCAATCAAACAAAAAAAATTCTGAAAAAATCGAAATGTTTCAACTTTCTTTGTGAATTTTACTTCAATTTGATTCAAGAAAGAAGTTAAAAAAGCCAAGAAATCCCTCAGAAACCAAACAAAACCTTTCATTTGACCCAAAGCTGGAATTTTTATTTTTCACTTTTTCAGTTTGCTGATCCGCCCCCCCGCCGCACACTCACACCCCATTTTTTGGGCTGGCCACTGACCGGAAAAATTGGTTATTTTCCCAGGTCTGCTAGCGCCAGCTACCATGGCACAGATTGTCCAGGTGATCAGAGCCCCCTAGTAGCACTACCAATGCTGTGGCCCAAGGCAGCCCAGCAGCTGCCATTTACCTTGATTTCTCTAAAGCTGTATTACAGCCTCCTACCCCCCAGAATGTAGAGAGGAATACTAGCGTGAGGGCAAAAACTGGCTGGCAGGCCATAGGCAGTGCAAGCAAACAGGGCACCCTCAGAACAGGGGAAGTATCAACAGGAGCCAGGCTTCAGGTCTGTGCTACTAAACATTCCCTGTAATCCCTGTGGAATGATCGGGGGCATCCCCCTGAGTCAGGGCTAGATTCTGCCTGTAGGAAGCAGAGGTGCGGTGCACAGGGGGCAGCCCTGCAGCAGGGGCTCAGCGTGACTCAGCCCCTGTTTCTCCCAGGGGACATTTTTGGGAGCACACACCAGAGCAGCAGCTCCACCAATCTACAGGGGAGAGCAGTGTGCACTCCCCTTTGTGTTCAGCTAACCGGTGTGGTGGTGGGCATGGAGGGGGACAGAACCATGCCCCTCCATCCTGCCCACTTGTGGGCAGCTAGCACCCACGCGGGCACTTGCAGGGAGCGAGGTGGTCCCCAGTTTCTAGGTGAGGAGGGCATCACCTTTCACCCTCCCCAGCCCCATCCCAACAGGGACTGGCCATCATCTGTGCAGCCAACCCCAAGCTTGGAGGGCTAATAAGCAGCAGAGGAGCTCTCCAAGCAGCACTAGCGATGTGGCAGGCTGGAAGAGCCAGACAGCTCTAAATTAGATGAGATTTAGGATAGTTAAATGCAAGGTGAGGCACCAAGGGAGATCCCTTAATCAGCCCAGATAGAAACAGGAGGCTGCTGCTTAGAAAGCAGCCGCGGGGTCAGAGAGTCCTGCAGGTTAGAGTGGAGGTTATTGGAGATGAGCTCACGCTCGAACGCTCTTGCTAACAGAGCAAATGAAATCCTGAGTGCTTGTCTATAAATAGAGGGCTCTCTCCTAAGCTAAAGGAGGTAATAAAGGTGCTTTATACAGTCATGGTGTGAGTGTGCTGAGGATATTGTGGGCACTTTGGGACCCTGTGTTAGAGAAAAGCCATTGCAGAGCTAGAGGGAGGGCAGAGAAACGCATTTCACAGAGGACGAGAGCCTGGGATGGTGCTGGTGGAAGGGCAGATACCAGTAACGTTGCACAAAACATATGTATCGGTAAAGCAGGAAAGAGACTGCCCTGGCGCAGAGGAAGTGGGAGAGCCAGAAGACAGGTCTGGAACTAAGGGCCTGACCCAAAGCCCATCAGTTTCAATGGAGAAGGCCCCAAAGTGGATCGTTTGATGATAAAGGGGTTGTGGCTGTATAGGGAGCATAGCAGAGGCGACCTGTCCTGGTGGGAGCTCTCTAAGGCATTGGCTCCTGGAGCACAGGGAGGGGGCGGCTCTGCACCCTCTGAAACAGGGTGACATCAGCGTGGCTGGAGAGGGCCCTCTGTGGTTGCTGGCACTGGGTGTGCCAGAGAGGCTGAGTCTTCTGGCAGCACTAGACTGGCGTAGTCCAGGGATAAGGACTGTGATTGTCCCTGGGCAAGGGCACAGGTGTTGGGAGGGAGGCACGCTGCCTTTCCTCTCCTCCTTGTGCACTCGTCCAGGAGGGTGGTCAGGCAATGCATGTAACTGCTGAATGAGGCAAATACATGGGGTGAAATGCTAGACATTGGCATCGTATGTCTCTAGGGATCTTTTCCAACCCAGCCGTCTAGGGCTTTCTCATCTAAGAGCAGGAGTACAGGAAAAACCCAGGGAGGAGAGAGAGGCTCCTGGTGGGGTCCCATCTCCTCTGTACCAATTTGTTACTCTGTGAGCTGATGTCCCTCCTCTATGTGATGATCGGTTTATGTTCCCACCCCCCTGCTCCACTATACCTCCAGTGAGCTCCATGGTGTCACACTGGTGAAAGGGCTGCAGGAGTCAGATCCAGCATGCACCTCTTTTGTGCACATCATGTAAATGAGCTGTGTGAGCGTCAAAAAGCTACAAACCCATGCACCTCAGGAGAACTTACTGTCTTTGAGTTGTGCTATAAACAAGCAAACACACACTTCCCTGTTCTGAGTCACCAAATATACAGACATCCTGGGCCATTTACGTACCATAGAATCATAGAATATCAGGGTTCAAAGAGACCTCAGGAGTCATCTAGTCCATTCCCCTGCTCAAAGCAGGACCAACACCAACTAAATCATCCCCGCCAACTTTTGCCGACTTTTGTCAAGCCAGGCCTTAAAAACCTCTAAGGATGGAGATTCTACCATCTCCCTAGGTAACCCATTCCAGTACCACTGTCCTAGTGAAATAGTTTTTCCTAATATCCAACCGAGACCTCCTGCACTGCAACTTGAGACCATTGCTTCTTGTTCTGTCATCTGCCACCACTGAGAACAGCCAAGCTCCAACCTCTTTGGAACCCCCCTTCAGGTAGTTGAAGGCTGCTATCAAATCCCCTCACTCTTCTCCTCTGCAGACTAAATAACCCCAGTTCCCTCAGCCTCTCCTCGTAAGTCATGTGCCCCAGCCTCCTAATCATTTTTGTTGCCCTCTGCTGGACTCTCTCCAGTTTGTTCACATCCCTTCTGTAGTGGGGGGACCAAAACTCAGCTCTGTGTCACCCGAATGTACAGTCATCCTGGGCCATTTATGTACCAACTCTGTGTTGCCCAAATGTACATTCATCCTGGGCCATTTATGCACCAGCTCTGTGTCACCCAAATGTACAGTCATACTAGGGCCATTTACTTACCACTTTTCTGTTCTATATATAGAATGGCCCTTTCCATATAGCTCAAAGGCCAAGCACAAACTCTAATATAACCCCTCAAATCAGCCGCTGCTTGGAGTGAGATGAAAGAATAGTCCCCTCCCACCACCTCATCCTCTCCCAGCCAGCTCCTCAAGCCAGTGTTCTGAGGACCTTGCAATGCACCCAGGATGTTAACAAACTTTGGGCTTGATTCTCCAAGGTGCTGAGTACCTCCCATTGAAATTAATGAGTTGAGAAGCCCTCAGCATCTTGCAGCATTGGGACCTTAGGCTCTACCCTACTAGCCAAAGAGCCAATTCCAGACTGAGAGCACCTAGAGAAGTTACACTGATGCAAAGACTTCCTGGCAGCTACAGCATCCTTCCCTAATTACTGAAGTGCCATGGAGCCCATGGCTGCCTTTGTGTTTGACTCAAAGCCCTTTCCCTCACACCTCCGTTGAAACACTGGACGTTGCGTTAGTAACAGAGGCATTCTTCGCTTTGGCTCTTGGGTGGTCCAGCGCTTCGGCATGGGGCTAGAAAGTGCAGTTTTACTGGGGGTGACATCTTTTGGAGGAGCCTTAAAAGTAACATTCTAATTGTTTCTGGTCGTAAAGTTCCCATGGCACTTTTTGCAAGAGGAGGGTTTTGAGCTCCAGTGTCATGGGCAAATTTCAGCTTTGTTAATTACATTTACCTATCTACATTCTCACCGTTGCTTCAACTGGACGTTATCCTTTGCTTCCTAAACTGTTTTGCAGTGTGGCTGGCATTGAGAGATGGATGGTGCATCTTACCTCGGAGGTGGCTAGATTTCATTGGTGGATGTCATAACCCCTGTGTTAGCTTCACCCCAGTATAGATGCTCAGAGCATCCAGTTTTCACATGTGGGTACCTTAAGCTGCTGCACAAGATGCTGGCATAAGACCATAGGGCTCACCATACCAGGTGGGACCAACAGTACAATGAGTCCAATGTCCTGTGAGCAACAGTGGCCAGCATTAGGTAGTACAGAGGAAGGTGTAAACCCCCATTCTGAACAAATATGCACTCACATGCCCATTGGGCTAGTGGGCGACTTCAGGTATCCAAATGGAGGGTTTGTATGTAGTAGGGCAATCACTTTTGGAAATAGGCCCTAGAGTCTGTAAAACCCCTTGGGACTTGGTTCTTCTAGGTGAAATTTACAGCATGAGGGCCCGGGTCTGTCAGTTACCATGTGGGTGTGTCAGTTACCCTGTGAGGGGCAGGGGTATGTCAGTTACCACCTGAGGGACGCAGGTGCATCAGTTACCACATGAGGGCACTGGTATGTCAGTTACCATGTGAGGGTGTGGGTGTGTCAGTTACCATGTGAGGGGTGTGGGTGTGTCAGTTACTATGCAAGGGTGTGGTTGTGTTAGCTATTTGGCCCTGGTAGTTTGGACCCCAGGGTCAGGTATTCCAATGGGAAGAATAATATCTGGAAAGCTCTTGTCAGTCAGGATCCTAACGTATTGTTTCTCTTTTCAGATATGTGTCAGCTCTGACAACACCAGCACGTCTGTCTCCTGTCGACTTCCATTACTCACTTGCTGCACAGGTACCTACCTTCGAGATCACCTCCCCCAATGCTGCCCATGCGGTGTCCCTTCCTCCTGCGGCACCCGTTAGCTTCCGAGTGGAAGAGCAGCAGCCTTTACTGCGACGCTACCAGGTGCCCTTCCAGGATATGCAGAGATACGACAGTTACTACCAAAGGAAGAGCTACTTGAATGAGAGCATGGGGAGCCTGCCTTCGAGCCCCTTCCGCATCACGGAGGATGACGAGTATGAAACGACACAAGAGTACATCCCAGCACTAGAACAACCAAAGAAAACAGCTAGCAACAACAGGCGGTGGAAAAGATCAAAACTCAACGGGCAGGTCTCACACAGAGCCCGGACGGTCAGAGACTCCTTCTCAGGAAGCAGTGCTTCATATAGTGAGTCTGATGAGGAGCTCATGGCGGAGAGCACCCCATTCTTAAGCATTCAAAACACTGAGGCAATGAACACAGATTCGCCGCCGCTGTATCGGCCGGGAGACAGCAGGACTTACTATTCCTTCGAGAGACAAAGCGCACAGGTGGAGAGCGGGCAAAGCAGATCGACACACATGAGACCCAAACAGGACTCGGCTCCTCTTTAGAAGCCACACAAACTCACGCACCCACAAACACACCTGTATCGAAAAGGAGGAAAGATATTTTTATTTTATATAAAAGAGGAAAAAATATAACAAATCAAATGTTTTATTTTCATTTTAGCAAAGTTGTCTTATAATAGCTAACAGCAAAGACTTTTTTATAGGGATCTCTATTTATATGTGACATCTTGACTTACAGCTTCCGAGAAAAAAACACACAAACAAAACAAAATAAATAAATACTAATAAAAAAAGACGGGCCAATTTTTGACAACTTAAAAATAGAAAAAAAAATATCGTCGTGCCTTTTTTTGCTGTATGCTAATGCCAGAGTCCATGCTGAGGATTACGTTTCAATCGCATTCTTAAGATCATAGGTTTTAGTTCAAGACAACTTACCATGTTAAGGGCACTTTCCCATTTGAAAAAAACAACACCCTCCACTTTGCCTCATCTCTAGATGTTTGTGATCTTGTTCTTTAAAACATTGTTAGAACACACACAAATGACATATATATGTATGTTCTCATAAATACCTCCTAAGGGGAATCCGTCTTGCCCACTCAAATAGTTGTAGTTTTGCATATTTCAGGGGGGAAAAATTACGTACCAGAATGCAGAAATAATGGGGTTTTTTGCAACACAGGTAGGAAGAGGGAAAAAAAGCATACAGTAGCAACAACTCTTACAATATATTTGTTGACCATGTTACTTGTGGGGTCCCAAGTAAAACTGACTCATTTTGGCACAGTTTTGTGAAGTTGTAGTCAAATGAATAAAACGTTTACATGAATGTGGTAAAATATTATGTCTTTATAGATGGTTGAATCCACTTCATTGGTGCAGACCCTGATTGGAAGGGAAACAGCCCATTGCAGCAGTTACAGATAAGCACTCTTGACTGATCAATTATTTTAAAAGATGGCTTTACAGTATTGCAAGAAACAATGTCAAGCTCAGACAGGGTTACATATTGGCCATAATAGTGCGGAAGAGTAGAGCAAAGGACATGGAGAAGTTAGTGACAGCACGACCACCAGTATAGCCCTGCTAATTGCTGTGAATCACCTACAGATAGTGTTGTGCGTGCTCCGTATGCAATTAATCCCCATTTAAAGTCACTGCAATGCATCCCAGGACCCTGCCCCTGGCTAATGAAAGAGGCGGGCAATGTATCAGGAAAGCCATTCAGTGGATTCTTCTGTATCCATGTGCCGTATATTGTAAAGAAAGTTGTTATCATAATGTGCCAGTGTTACATAAGAATGTGTTGTCAAAGATGGATGTCACATTTGGGGCAGCCCTGGCCCCTGGACCCGTGGCTCAAAGAGACAGTGCCGTGTGTCCAAGCAGCAGACCGTTCACATGTGAAAGTGCCCCTCCTTTCAGTTCACTGCAGCAACCCTGTTTACATTGTAGCCTGACTTATTTTTTTTATATTTTCACTTCTGCATGTCCTTTGCATTTCAGATACTGTAGATTGGATGCATGGTGAAGCTGTGACTGAGAAGATAATATAACAATTGACAGTGTATTTCATTTAACTTTTAGCAATAAAGTAACTAAACCCTCTATTCCTCACCCACAATGGGGTCAGATGGAACCTCTGCTAATTAGTCATAAGATGATTGTAAACATTTGCTCTGGATTGTCTGAATGTCTGAACTCTTGACTGTTTAACACTTGAACATTTTTTATATTATAAATAAAATAAGAAATAATTAATGTTTCCAGCATTAATCTTAAATCAGTGATCAGATTGGGGGTGGAAGGAGTGGTGTTACACAATCCCAAACTCCACCCACAGCCTGAAGCTCTATCCACAGTCCTAAACTCCACTTACATCTCAGAGTAGCTGGATGTTGGCGCTAAAATTCTCAGTATCGAACTAGCTAAAAGAGACATTTCAACTTCCACCATTATGCTTCAGAGTCAACACCTCATTGAGGTGAATGGTGGGGGAGGTCAGTCCACACTTTTCTCAGAGCTATTGTTGCATTCTGTGTTTGCAGACCAAGTGAGACAGTGCAGCATCAGGACACATTTGGAAGATTTCCTTTGCAACTGTAAGGCTTAGAAACATGCCTCCAATTTTTCAAATGTGGGCAGTAATATGGGGGGGCTTCCATTTTTATGTGGCCAAACTGACACCTGTTGGGGCAGGAGTCTCAGAAGTGGCTGAGACACAGAGCTTCAGGTGCACTATTGGAAATCAGGCCTAGGGTATCTTAGGATGGACACATTAAAAAAGGAGGAATGCAAAATCAGAAGCCACTTTTGAAAATCTTGACCTTTCATTTAAAAAGGTTATTTATTTTTTTAAAAAGAAAAGGAGTACTTGTGGCACCTTAGAGACTAACCAGTTTATTTGAGCATGAGCTTTCGTGAGCTACAGCTCACTTCATCGGATGCATAGCATATCGTGGAAACTGCACTATTTTTTTAAAGACAGCTGACCTTCTGCCACTGCTGAAGGGGCCAGTGGGAAGGTGTCAGTGTGAAAAGTCAACCCCAAACTTGTTTGCAGGCTGACAAGCAGCCTATGGCCATTGTTTATAGGAAGCTACACAATGGTCTTAACACCTTGCAGCACTTTGTAACAGACCATAATAATACTGGTGGATTTTTCTCCTCCTGGATTGTGTTTAAAGTTGATTAGCTTCAGTCATGAGGTGTCAATGAAAATGATTGCCACAGGGCTGAAATACAGCTCTGGAATCAGTACAAAGGCATCTTGGCTACACTGGCTTTGTCTCAACCCCATTGTCAAGGTGCTGTGGGGACAACGAAATGGGTGCACACCAGAGAGCGCATGAGGCCTGAACACCCTGTGGCTGGCCTTGGTGCATGCGGGGGGCGGGGGGCATATAAAGAGCTTGTGTACCCCATGCAAATGCCTGGCAGAGGTGCCGTCCAGCACTCGGGGCTCAGGGATGGGTGTCGGCAGAGCCATGCACTAGCCTGTGGCGAGGGAACTACCACCTAGCCCCACACAAGCCCATGGCTGGTGCAGCGTACACCCCTCCCACACACTGGACAGCACAGGTAACGATTGTGTCTCACTGCAGCACTGGCCTTCCTGGAGCTCTGCCTCCATCCCGCAGGCAAGGCTGGATGTCAAAGGCACAATCCAGCCCCAGAGAATGAAGGCAAAAGCGTCCCCTGTTGTCCATGACTGAGGCGCAGCACCTCAAAGAGAGGGGCCTGATGGTTTGAGGTTCTGGACCTGAGTGACTCCCAAAGAAGGAGTGCAAACGGGGTCAGGATTGCCTCCTCCCCAGCAGTCTGTTTCAACATCAGCCTCCGAAAGCCTTTGAACCAAATTCTGCCCCCCCCCCCCCCGGGGTAAATATCTCCAAGTACCTATTCCTTGAACTCAAGGGACTGCATGGGGTGGAACCAGGGAGCGCGTCTACATTTGACCTCGATGTACATGCTCTAGCTTGAGTGAGCATGCTAAACCTAGCAGTGTAGCCTCAGGGGCAGCGCTTGGAGGTGGGGGATCGGGGCAGGGTGGGAGCAGCAGACAACTAAGTACAAGCCCATCTGAGACACTCAGTACACACTCGGGGCGTAGCTGCTCATCACCTTGCTGGCGAGTGAAGGTAGAGTGAGTACGTCCGCCTGAGCTGAAAACATTGGCTGTGTAGATGTCTCCTGAGCAGGATCTGGACAGCCACTGCCTCCTACCAGTTTGTTAAGAGCGTGTAGAGCATTAGCTACATAGGGCTGGGGATTGAGGGTTTCTGGGTCTAGGCTGGGCTCTGCCACAGATTTGCCATGTGACCTTTACGGAGAAAAATCAGTTGACCTCCCTGCACTGTGATTTCGTACAGGGGTCGAAGAGGGCTGTGGCTGCGTTCCCCAACTCACGGGGCTTTGGGCAGCTTCAGCAGCCATGGCTGCAGTGTGCTCTGAAACTCTCCTGTGGAAGCAGCTGTAGCAGGGCAAAGCATGTCTTGGTACTGCTAGTGATGCTGGATGCTAGGCTCAAAGCACCCTCAGACACAGTGACTGAGGGGTCCCTGGTGTCTGTCCCTCCCAGTGGCAGTTTTGCCTCAGAAAAGTGACTGACAATCAGAGACACAGCCATCAGCTTTCATGATTAATGAAAATGATTAGGGGGCTGGGGCACATGACTTACGAGGGGAGGCTGAGGGAATTGGGCTTATTTAGTCTGCAGAAGAGACGAGTGAGGGGGGGATTTGATAGCAGCCTTCAACTACCTGAAGGGGGGTTCCAAAGAGGATGGAGCTCGGCTGTTCTCAGTGGTGGCAGATGACAGAACAAGGAGCAATGGTTTCAAGTTGCAGTGGGGAAGGTCTCCATTGGATATTAGGAAAAACTATTTCACTAGGAGGGTGGTGAAGCATGGGAATGGGTTATCTAGGGAGGTGGTGGAATCTTCATCCTTAGAGGTTTTTAAGGCCCGGCTTGACAAAGCCCTGGCTGGGATGATTTAGTTGGGATTGGTCCTGCTTTGAGCAGGAGGTTGGACTAGATGACATCCTGAGGTCTCTTCCAACCTGTCAAGGTTCCTTCTCCACTCTTAACTCCAGGGTACAGATGTGGGGACCTGCATGAAAGAGCCCCTAAGGTTATTCTTACCAGCTTAGGTTAAAAACTTCCCCAAGGTACAAACTTTGCCTTGGCCTTGAGCCGTATGCTGCCACCACCAAGCGTTTAAACAAAGAACAGGGAAAGAGCCCACTTGGAGACATCTTCCCCCAAAATATCCCCCCAAACCCTACACCCCCTTTCCTGGGGACGGCGTGATAAGAATCCTCACCAATTTGTACAGGTGAATACAGGCCCAAACCCTTGGAACTTAAGAGCAATGAAAAATCAATCAGGTTCTTAAAAGAAGAATTTTAATTAAAGAAAAAGTAAAAGAATCACCTCTGTAAGATCAGGATGGTAAATACCTTACAGGGTAATCAGATTCAAAACATAAAGAATCCCTCTAGGCAAAACCTTAAGTTACAAAAAGACACAAAAACAGGAATATACATTCCATCCAGCACAGCTTATTTTACCAGCCATTGAACAAAGGGAAATCTAACGCATTTCTAGCTAGATTACTTACTAACTTAACAGGAGTTGTGAGGCTGCATTCCTGATCTGTTCCTGGCAAAAGCATCACACAGACAGACCAAACCCTTTCCCCCCCCCTCCAGATTTGAAAGAATCTTGTCCCCTCATTGGTCATTTTGGGTGAGGTGCCAGCGAGGTTACCTTAGCTTCTTAACCATTTACAGGTGAAAGGATTTTGCCTCTGGCCAAGAGGGATTTTATAGCACTGTATACAGAAAGGTGGTTACTCTTCCCTCTATATTTATGACACAACCCTAATCTTCTATGATTCTATGATCTCAAGCCCTTGCACTGGGCACAGCTGCTAATGGCACACACAGGTTCTTCTGGGACGGTGGGGGAGGGGTTCACGTGGGACAGTGGCTCTGGGGTCCCACATTCCTTACAGCCCATTGCATTGTCACATAGGGCATCAGCAGCTACAGTTCAACAAGCCCCTTGGCAGACACAATAAGGACCTGAGGGGCATGCCAGGTGAAGGACACAGGACCCTCCTGTGGGCCAGCCATGATTGCTAGCCCTATGCTGAAGGAGCAGGCTGCTGCCTGTCAGGCTTCTTGCGCATTACCACCCCAAAGGCCAGCATTAGGGCCATAGGTCTACCCCCTTCTACCTGGCCAACACAGCTGGTCAGACACGGGGGCAGGGGGCTACATGCTGCATCTTTTAAAGATAACAATGGTTATGCTCCCCTGGTGCAGTGGGGAACCCTGGGAGGGACTGGCCCTAGCAGCCAGCTCTAGCTCTCCATGCCACCCCTAGCATGGGTCGTGGCCCAGCAGTTGCAATCTGGCCCTTTGTCAGCACATGGTGCAATGACGGTGACTTGTGCTTCTCCACCTTAGTTTCAGATGCAGAGGGCTTCTGAGGATGGCCCAGCAAGACACTTAGTAAGGGATTGATGCAAAGCCAAATGGGCACTAGTCCAATGACTTCAGTAGGCCTGGAGCCAGCTCTAAATGCTGGAACCCAGAAGCAAAGGAATGGGAAATGCATCTGTAACCGCAGACATGAAATGAAGTCTCAGGCAGGCTGGAAAGAAGCAGTTTGTGGAAGAGGCCAGGGCTTCAGGACCAGGGATTAGCGGGCCATAACAAAGGCATGTGAGTGTGTATCCATGAGCACAATCCATATTGAAAGGGCGGGCTTTTCAGACATTTTAGGTGCACAGTCACAGTAACCACGTACCCAAAACTTGGCAAATTTGTACACATGCACATCATGGCTAATATTTTCATTAATGACTTGGCTAATGGAGTCGAGCGTACAAAAGGTGGCAGCTGACACCAAGTTGGGAGGGGTTGCAAGCACCTTGGAGGCCAGGTTTAAAATTAAAAAATGACCTTGGAGACTTAGTCTGAATTCAACAGGATGAAATTCAATAAAGACAAGTGCAAAGTACAACACTAAAGAAGGAAAAAAAATCAAATGCACAGCTACAAACTGGGGACTAACTGGCTAGGTGGTGATACTGCTGAAAAGGAGCCAGGGATTATAGTGGCTCACAGACTGAATGAGAGTCAACAGTGTGATGTAGCTGCAAAAAAGGCTAATATGATTGTGGGGTGTATTAACAGGAGTGTTGTATGCAAGACACAGGAGGTAACTGGCCCACTCTGCTTGGCACTGGTTATGCCCCAGCTGGAGTTCTGTATCCAGTTCTGGGCACCACAATTTAGACACAATGTGTACAAACTGGAGAGAGTCCAGAGAAGAGCAACAAAAAATGATAAAAGGTTTTGAAAAACCTGACCTGTGAGGAAACGTTAACTGCCCTCCCCCCCCCGCACCGGCCCGGATATGTTTCATCTTGAGAAAAGAAGACTGAAGGGGGACCTGACAACAGTCTTCAAATATGCTAAGGGCTGTCTAAAGAGGATGGTGATCAATGGTTCTCCATGTCCACTGAAGGTAGGACATGCAGAAATGGGCTTAATCTGCAGCAAGGGCAATTCAGGTTAGATATTAGGAAAAACTTTCCTACTCTAATGGTAGTTAAGCTCTGGAACAGGCTTCCAAGGGAGGTCGTGGAAGCCCCATCATTGGCAGCTTTTAAGGACAGGTTGGACAAACACCTGTCAGGGCTGGTCTAGGTTTTTTTGGTTCTGCCACAGTGCAGGGGGCTGGACTTGATGACTTCTTGCCGCACCTTCCTGCCCTTCATTGCTGTGGTTCTATGATTCCATTTGCATGTGCAATCCTGGAGCATAAAGTGGGTGTGAATTTGTTCGTCTAGCCTGTCGGAAAACAGGGTGGTACTTTTCATAACTGGCGTAGAGCTGGCGGTGAGGGGTGCTGCCATGTCATGCTGGAGAACCTGTCAGTGCTAAGCTCTCCTGATCTGTGCCCACAGGTGCTACCTCAGCAGAACTATGTGCTAATCCGTGTCACCGACATGCTGTGGCAGATGCAGCCACTCGCTCCACCCCCATAGTGGGGGGGGAGGGGCTTTTCCTCTCAGCAGGAGCAGAGGAGGAGGATGGATTCACTCCCCATTTGTTGCAACATGGCTAGGGAGCAAAGTCCTGCAGGCAGGAGGGCACCTTCAGCAAGGACTAAAGCATTTGAAGTGAATGAGCCCAAGATTATTCTGGTCCTGGTGGGAAGTCTCTTGATTTATGCCAGGGCAAGTGAGGGGAGAAACTGGACATCCAGGTCCACCTCTGGCTAGTACTGGGAATGTGGCATAGTCAGCGAGGGAGACGTGGGTTCATGTCTGCTCTACTATTGCTCCCTGTGTGACCTTCATTCCCCCAGTTGTAAAATAGAGAGAATAGCCCAGCTGTACATCTCAGGGGTCTCGTGAGGGTAACTATGTTGAAGATTGTGAGGTGCTCAGACATGAGGGTAACAGGGACCAGCAAAGTACCCTAGAAAGCCACCAATGGGCAGAGCAGTTTTGATATGAACTTGTATTCTCACCTTGGGAGTAGCCCCAGGTGCAGTCTGTTCTTCATCACCAGAGGAATAATGAGTCAGGCCCTGCTGCCCAGATCCAGCCCCTTAGCTTGGCTCCAGGCACGGAGCAGGCGTGGGTCCCATCACAAGCTGTTTCCTGTGGTTGCAGGAGGTGCTGTAGAATTGATGAGCCCTCTAGCCCTCCTCCAGGTGCTCTGCCTGTGTCTCCTGGGGATTTCTGACAACACAGGGAGCAAAGCAAGAGCTGGAAGGTAAAAAGGAATCTTACGTCATCAGCCTCCCATTTGCTTGGCACATATTCCCTGGGATGGCTTTATTTCCATATTTAAAGAATAACTAAATACGCAAGCCAAAGGGCTCAAAATTGACTTTGCTGCCAAGTGCAAACATAAGGGTTCAACATGACGGTGTCTTGAAGACTTATGTAGATTTATAGCCACGGCTTATGTCAAGACTAACAAGCACACTGCGGTTGGGAACAAACTCTTATCCCACAATCACTTGTGCCCTTTGATGCTGCTGGCTCATCCAGGAATGATTTAGTGGCGCTGCTGAAAGACAGCTACAGAAACAAACCGCAGTGAAATAATGCTACCAAAAGAACTATGTGACAGCTGGAGGGGACACAAAACCAGAAGGCTGGCATTTCACAAGGGGGCCACCTATTTTGGGTACCCTACTTGAAACACCTAGCACCTGTTTTTAAAAGTCACTGAGCACCTGACACTCCCTTTGCCCTCACCAGGAGCTGGTGCACGTCTGCACCTCTGCACGTCAGCTCAAGTTGGACACCCCAGATGCTGTGGCACCACAAGTCAGTGGAGACTTGAAAAGTAATGCTTAAAGAATTAGATGGGCCCAAGCCATCATTTTCAAAACCAAATGCAACCTCACCCTTCTTTCAGGGATGATCAGAGATCTGGCTTGACACCACATGTTTTGGTTTTTTATTTATAGGAAATTTCAGGGGGAAAATCTGTACTTTCCCATGATCAGCTTTCTTTGAAAAGCCATTTGATAAAAATGTGTAGTTTCCCCAAACCCACAAGTGTTGAAATCAATGGATTTGGGGGGGAGGGATAACTCAGTGGTTTGAGCACTGGCCTGCTAAACCCAGGGTTGTGAGTTCAATCCTTGAGGGGGCCATTTAGGGATCGGGGCAAAAAAAATTGGCGATTGTGCCTGCTTTTAGCAGGGGGTTGGACTAGATGACCTCCTGAGGTCCCTTCCAACTCTGATAGTCTATGAGTCAATGGGGGTTAGGCACTCACATGTCTTTGAGCATCTGCCTCTAAGTGACATGCAGGAGGGTGTGGATGAGGTCACACAGGACGTCTAGGACACGGCAGGGCACTGAATCCACAATTCACAAGGTTCTTGTGCTAACCGCGACACCAGTCCTCCTCGCTTGGCTAGTGATGTCACAGTTCAAGGGCCTGGTACGTTTGCACTGTAAGGCCACAGTTTTGCATGTCGCTCTCTTTTTGGCCTGGCATCGGCCTGAGAAAATCTTTTGGCTGATAATTTGCGGTTTTTAAGTGGCAGCACACAGAACAGTTTTTAACGCGTGAAAGAAAACACCATCTTTCTAACCTGTTTATATCTGCTCCTAACTCAGAAAATAGTCAAGGCTATAAACTTCCAACACCTTTTAGACATGAGCCTGAATGAGATCTAGTGCCTAGACCTAATGCTACATCATTCAGTTAATCCAGCCTGGCTACTATGGGCTTAGTTCTACTGATTTTCGCATTGCCAGACCCTCAGCAGGTGTAGATCGGTGTATGACCCCCCAGGGTCACCTTCTGGGGAGCTAGCCTGCGGTTTGACCCGAGTGTAACTGCTCTGCGTTCATGCACATCCCTCCTGATTTATACCTGTGAAAGTGAGAGGTGAATCAGGCTGTGTAACTTGTGTGTGGGAAGCCTGCTTGGCTCTGTGACAGAACTATTACAGGTCAATTAGTTAACAACGGGACCTGCTTGGCGTGCGGTGGCAATTCAGAGACAGAGCAGCCATTTTAATTCTGCCTCTTTGCAGAGATGGTTTGATTTTCATTTTGGAAATTTGTGCGACGTTGCTACAAAATACAATGGTGAGAAATCAGAATCCCAGCTATTCTGAGCCGTGCTGACCATATAGCAGCAGCCTCAAAGCTGTCAGATCCAGCCCTGCACCAGTCCCATCTCAGTTCCCAGCAGATGGTGTGTTTTGGGGAGAAAGAGAAAAGGCTGGGGCCACCTTTTACCTTCCCCAGAACAGTCCCTTGAGATTATGGGCAGCTGTGTGTAAATTAGAGTCGCATTTGGGATCAGGGGAATGTAAAGGTAGTTTAAAGCTGGCCACCCTGCACAGCTCAGCTGTATGAATGAATTGGGTCCAAGATACCTAATTCTTACCAAAATATACAGTGCTACCTGAGGGGGTAAATGGGCACACCCTGACTGTGTGCATGTGCCAAATTGCGCATACGCATAGGTTTGTTCACCCTTAGTTGGTGCAAGCCCCTGTGCATACACGGGAAGAGGTCTGACAGATGCCTGTGTGCACATGCGCAGTGTTCATGTTTGATGGAATGTATTGTATCAAATAAACAAGACTCAATCAGTTTTATTAGTCAAAGACAAAGCAGCACAACACGGAGGGGAAAGGGTTAATACTTTACCAATCTGATCCGGGAAGCAGAGTCTCCAGGCCATTATGGGGAGGAGGTGGGGGAGGTGATATCTTTTATTGGACCAACTTCTGTTGGTGAGAGAGACAAGCTTTCGAGCGCCACAGTGCTCCTCATCTTCTGAAAGCATCTCTTTTACCAGCAGAAGTTGGTCCGGTCGCCTCCTCCACCTTGTCTCTCTAAAATCCTGGGACCAACACGCCTACAACAACGCCCAAGTTGTTTACAACACACAGAAGTATTCATGCATTACCCAAGACTTACATACAGTTCTTACCAGTTTCTTATCTTTGTTTGGAACATATTTTTCAAGGCACAAAGACATCAGACCCACCATCCTTAGAGCTCTGGACCAGCACCTGGTGCAATTTGACAGGCCTTAACAAGACCTATATCTTATCCCAGGTAGTTCCTCATGTGATGGGGTGTTCACGCCATACCAGCCTTGAATGGGTTAATGAGACTGAGGCCTGGTCTACACTGGAGGGGGGGGGCGGATCGATCTAAGTTACTCAACTTCAGCTCAGTGAACACCGTAGCTGAAGTTGACGTACTTAGACCTACTCCCCGCGGTGTCTTCCCTGCGGCGAGTCGACTGCGGACGCTCCCCCGTCCACTCTGCCTGCGCCTCTCGCGGTGCTGGAGTACAGGAGTCGACGGGAGAGCGCTCGGGGGGTCAACTGAGCGCGTCTGCACTAGACGCAATCAATCGACCCCCTGCTGGATCGATCGCTGCCTGCCGATTGGGCGGGTAGTATAGACACACCCTGAGAAGGGTCACACGTGAGGGGAATTAGGCTCGCTAAGCTAGACTGGAGCACCAAGGGTTTAAAAATAGCGTGTGCTCAGCACCCCCCAGCAGCCCCGCAGATCAGTTCCTCCCCCTCCTTCCGCACCCTCCCAGCGCCTCCCATCCACTGCAATCAGCTGTTCGGCGGCGTTCAGGAGGCCCTGGGAGGGAGTGGAAGGAGCTGCTCGGTGGGGCTGCCTGCGGACAGGAGGGGTAGGGGGACGAGGAGGACTTGGTGGAAAGGGTGGAGCGGGGGCGGGGCCTGGGGTAGAGCAGGGGTTGAGCACCCCTGGGAACTGGGGAAGTCAGCGCCTCTGGTTATGATAAAGCCAAGAAGCTGGCAGCTAAAGGAGGCTCCAGTGTGGAGGCCTGTGGTCAGGGGCACTGGAACAGGGAAGGCCAAGGGGACATGGTCCCATCACTTTTTACAGGCAGTAAGGGAGAGCGATTGGGGGTGAGGGCAGAAAGGAGTGAGTGGAGACACAGTCTTGGGGGTGAAGAGGCCGTGCTGGAGCAGGACCTCAGGGGAAGGGGTCGTGTGGGGGCGGGGCCTCAGGGAGAAGGGGCGGTATGGGGGTGGGACCACGGTTTAGGCACCGGTGGCCCCCCGACTTTTAGGGAGCTTCCACTGCTCCTGCCTGTAGTCACTGTCTAGTCTTAGAGAGGGAAAGGAGGAAATCAGGGGGAGATTAGAAGCCCTGGAGTCCTGGCCCTGGCCCTGAGGGAAGGACAAACCCAGAGAAGAAGCCTGATGGAGGTGAAGTAGGAGCAGCCCAGGAAATGGTAGCAAGGTTTGGGACTGTGCAGACCTTGGCTGCTGATTATGGGATCCCTGGGCTGGAACCTGGAGTACAGGGTTGCCCAGATTCCCCTACCAGTCACTGGGGAAGTGGCACAGATTGGGAAATGGAACAGTGGGACTTTGGTGCCCCAGAAGGGGCAGACGATAGTGACCTGGCCAGAGGGCCAAGCCCCAAAGAAAGAGCAAGTAATGACAAGAGAGTACCTGAGTCGCAGAGAGATAGGCAGCAGGGCACGTGGATGAGCAGCAGGAGGTGTGTTCGATCTGAAGAGAGCTAATTCCCAGAGCAACCAGCATGAGGTTCCCTAGAGGTGACTGTACCCCATGACACCTATGCATACCCAAGAGCAGAGTTTATACACAGCTCACCTACTAAAACAATTTCTTTCAGCATAAGCACAAAGGATGCTGGGAATGTGGTTCATGATCTACACAACTTTAGCATAAGTTCAAAGTCTTTTAGAAATACATGGTATTTGCTAACATAAAGGTGGCATTGTTCTCCTAGCCTTTCAGGACAGGCACTTATTTATAAGGTTTCATGTACAGTACAACAGTAGTTGAGACTATAATGATTCCAACTTCTGGAGCGTTGACACAAATCCAGTGCCTTTTCAAACGTGAATGTACTACGGCTGGAATGTACTCACTGAGAGCTATGCAGTGGTGAAGTCTCAGTGCTAAAAAATCATCTCAGTGGCAGCTGTGATCCAGATGTTGTCAAGGTTTTGGGGCAATCTGGTTTGCAATACTGAGTTAAGTTCAATATTACCAGTGATAAACTTGTCTTTGTTAATTGCAAGGTAGTTGCCTCCCTATATACAGGGTATTTACCATCCCCCAGTACTGTACTATTGGAGCACTTCACAGTCTTTAATGTAGTTATCTTCCCAACACCCCAGTGAGGTAGGGCCCTGTTGTCATCTCCATTTTACAGCTAGGGAATCAGGACAGTGGGAAACTAACTGAATTGCCAAGGTCATAAAGAGAGTATGCAGCACACAGAAATTTCAGCCCAGCTCCCTGAATTCCTAGGTAAGAACCCTAACCCGTAGGCCACCCTTTCTCAATGCTGTTAATATGGCTTGTCAGTGGTTTCACTTCTACACTAGAAAAATATAGCCTCTTTCTGACCTCTTGTTTTACTTGAGTCCAGATTAGAAGAGGCTGCAAGTCGCTAAAATGTGGTGGCTGCCGTGACATGAGATGGTGATCTTCTCCATTTCCTATAAGGAGGATTTTCTTAACTACAGTCACATGTGTGGGTGACTCAAGATACACATTAGTGCAGTCTCTTGGCTGAGTGCCTTACTGTCTCCATCCCCAGATCCATCCGCATCCCTGTGGTATCGTCTCCTCCTGCTCGTCTCTTAATGTAGGCTCCAACCCTGTCTCTGGATCCCCTCACACAGACCCCCTGCCTCCACACACTGTCCCACTGAAGTCAATGGAACGATGCTCAGGCGAAGAAGACCAGGCCCTTAGAGAAAAACAGAAGCTGCACTTGATCTCCCACATGCTCGTTGTGCGCTGGCTCCTCGTCATGAGCAGCTGATCATAACTGCGGCCTCTGTGAAAGTACCTTCACTTTGATGAAATCAGCGATGAAATCAACCTTGGCTTGTTAGGTTGAGCGTCTTACTGTGGTAAAACATCCCGGATTGCTCTGTGAGGACGTACAATACTTTTGTTTCTCTAGAGAAATGATAACTGCTGTAGGCCAGTTGTACAGCGAGGCCACATTTATAGGTGGTGTTGGAAGCTTGCAACTTGCAGGCCTTTTCCTTTTAGCTTTTCCAGGGGAAGTCTACTCGGAGCAATGATGGGCACTGCAGGGAGGGGGCAGGGTGATTTCTAAAGCACAGCGACATGTTGTGCATTAATTGGTTCAAGCAGACGCTGCTAGTGAAAACTACTCTCCCTAGTGTGCTTTAATGTAGTACTACTACAGCACTAGATTAACACAGCCTAGGGACCTTTAGTGTGCACCAGCAGGGTCCATATGGACCTATTAACCTACAACACGAGTGCACTTAGGAGATCACAGGGTTGGAACCTGTCCTGTGTATCACCCCACTGGGTGGCCAAGCCCTAACTCTGTCCCCTTCCAGTGAACCCTTATCTGCTTTGGTTTGTAGATGGAAAACAATGCAATGGGCCTCATTGTCATTTGCATTAATGCCTCTTTACATTACTCTGGCAGTTAGGGTTGCCAGTTTTGATTGGACGTATTCCTGGAGGTTTTATCACAACATAATCTTTAATTCCTGGAGATTCCAGGACAATCCTGGAGGGTCGTCAACCCTGATGGCAGTGGAAAGTAGCCTTAATGGGCACCCACTTTAGGGCTTTAGAGATGTAAATGAGCATCAAACCCAGGGCTGGTCTACACCAGGAGCTACATCAGCATAGCTACATCTCTCAGCAGTGTGAAAAATCCACACCCCTGAGAGATGTAGCTATACCAGAGAACCTCAGTGTAGATACTGCCAGGTCAATGGAAGAATTCTCCTGTCGACCTAGCGCCCGCCTCTTGGTAGACCTAGCTACCACCACTCGGCGAGGTGGGTTACCTACGCTGATGGTAGATGCAATACCACTGTAGCATTTCATGTGTAAACTTAAATGAGCATAGTCTGCTTTTGTGCCTCCTGGTCCATCTTCTCCCAGCAGGTCAGTGTGTGTTCATTCCTTCCCACTCACAGGGAACCATGAGTTTGTCTAATCGTCTTTAACTTTGACTATGGAGTATTCCTCAGGCTTCTGCAGTTGATTTCTGGTTTCTTCATTGTCAATAATCTTTCTTCCCTATCTGGTCACTCCTGGTTATTGCGCTAGATCTGAGGATGAGTCTTTTTTAAGACCTGATGGACAAGTTTTCCACAGTGATCCTGTGTTTGGTTGGTCTGAAACACTGGATATGTTTACCACCTCCTGATTTTCTACTCTTTCACGTGAGATGCACCTGGGTGCTTTCCCACCTCAGTTTTGCACCTGTTGCCCACAGAAGGAATTTTGCAGATGTACATCTCTGTAATTTCTCAGCTGTGTAACCTACAGCACAGCTCATATAAAATAATTGCATTCTACATTTGGAGCTAATGATACCAGTCAATTCTCCAGCTGCGTCCCACTCTCCAAACGAAGGCACTTTCTCAAGTCTGATTTATTTTTAGATCCCTCATCTCCAGCCATGTGTATTGCTATAACTTGTCCATAAATATCTGAAACCGTTTTTCTCAGACTGGTGTGAACCCTCAGCTTTCCCGAGCTTTGCTCTGGAGATATGTGGTACCTCAGTCTGAATGTCCTCCACAAAGGTCTCTTCCTTGCTAACCTGATATGGGAGACAGAAATGGATGAGAGATGTCCAATCTTGTTTGAAGTTTGTTTTATTTAAAACAAAATATAAATGTCTGCTCCTGCCCTAACCTCCAGCTCCAAAGCCGAGCTGACCAGAGGCCCAGCCATCACCCTAGTTCTCCCTGCACTCAATTTGCTTTGTATGTTTACGTGGCTCAGTCCCTTAGCCTCACCTGGATGGGGCCTCTGGACTGTGTTCTCTGGGTGAATGTTCAGGCCAGCCGGCCATTTGGTTAGAGCAGTGGTCCCCAAACTTTTCAGGATCACGACCCCCTTACCCCTGTCTGTGCCACCCTCCCCCCCCCAGGAGCTGGGGCTGGGAGCGGGGACGTGGCTTCTGGGGTTGAGGGGGATGTGGCCAAGGGAAGGCTGTGGCTGCAGCTGTGGGTTGGTCTGGGTCCGGGAACCAAGCTGCAACCAGGGGCCAAGGCTGGAAGTGGAGCCGGGGCTGGGAGCAGAGCCATGGTTGGGCGACGTTTGGGGGCCAAGGCTGAGGACAGGGCCAGGAGCCGGGGCCATGGCTGGGGGCTGGGCTGGAGCAGAGCTGAGGCCAGAGCGGGGCTGGCTGGTGCTCCCTCCCTGCCCCCTGGGGGGGCAGGTTTGGGTCTCGATGTGCCCCCCTGAATGTTCCTCCATGCCCCCCTAGGGCGTATGCCCCACAGGTTGGGGACCACTGGATTAGTGAAAGGGCTTCATTTCATTCAGCAAATACACCATTCAAATTGTGCCATGTCTCACTCTTAGGCCCTGGGCCTGGAAGGAGCTGCTGAGAGCCGTCAGTTCTCACCCCAGTCAGCGGTGCCGACGGAGCTCATCACCTTGGAGAGCCAGAGCCATAGTCACGATGCCCCCTCCGCACTCTGCCATGCGCTGCCTCCCTGATGGCACCCAGCACAAGAGACCCTGGCCTGTATCAAGAGGGAGGGGGCACTAAGAGAGACCTGCAGCTATCTCCCTGCTTGCCTGCCACCAGGAGAGGACTGCCCTGGGCAGGAGGGGTATAGGCTGGGGGGTTTCCTGGTTTCTTTGCCATCTTGAACAGGGGATCTGTGATGTGGTTCCTCACCAGACTCATGTTGTGCTGGTCCTCTCCACAGGACCCATCTCTCCCCTGGACACTAGCTCTCTTCTCCGGTCAGTTCGGAGCCAGTGGTCCCTCCCCACCCCTTCGCTCTCCCCACTCAAGGCTTCTCTTTGTCCCCAGATCCCGTCTCTCTCCTGGATATTGCTCTCCAGAGCTCCCCTCTCATGAGGTTTTTTGCTGTCCCCCCACCCCCGACCATGTCTGGTTGTAATAGCAACTCACAGGGGTTCTGCTTTGTTCCTATAGATCTCCCCATTACAGACCTGACCAGCTAGGATGGCTACATGCTGCAAACAACCATGAACAGCCCTGTCCCCTTCTTTGGGGCAGGGGGGGAAACTCCTCTGTGGGCAAGAGTCTCCAAAGTCAATTTTGGTGCTTGGCTTGAGGCATCTTAAAGTGGCCTGGTTTTGAGAGGGCAGCTGCTCAGCACTCTCTGCCCATCAGGACCCTTTGAGGTATCCCAAGTTGGATACCCCCAAAATTGCAGAAGCCAAATTCACTAGTTACTCTAGAAAATCTTGGCCTAACTCGCTTTCCCCTAAGAAGATTGATGCTTTGGGCTGGGCCCTTGGGCCTACTCCCTCCCTGCTGTCCGGCAGCACAAAGGGGATGGTATGCCAGCTTGATCAGCCTTGGGTAGAGCATTCTCCAGCTGGCATGAAACCAAAGTACCTAGCGCTCTGTTATTTGCCCCTTCGCATAACATACAAACCAGGTGCACCCAGTGAAATTAAAACAAACATAAGGAAGGACTTCTTCACGCAGCGTTCAGTCAGCCTGTGGAACTCATTGCCAGGGAACGTTGTGAAGGCCAAAACTATAACTGTGTTAAAAAAAGAAATAGGTAAGTTCATGGCGGATAGGTGGCCAGGGATGCACCGTGGTCAGGGACGCAACCCCATGCTCCGGGTGTCCCTAAATCATGGCCTGCCAGAAGCTGCGATTAGATAATGGAGGGATGGAGCACCTGAAAATTGTGCTGTTCCATTCATTAGACCACAAGAACGGCCACACTGGGTCAGACCAAAGGTCCATGCAGCCCAGTGTCCTGTCTGCCGACAGTGGCCAATGCCAGGTGCCCCAGAGGGAGTGAACAGAGCAGGTATCATCAGGTGATCCATCCCCTGTCGCCCATTTCCAGTTTCATTCCCTCTGGGGCACCTGGCATTGGCCACTGTCGGAAGACAGGACACGGGGCTAAATGGACCTTTAGTCTGACCCAGTATGGCCGTTCTTCTGTTCTTCTGTTCTGCCCCCTGCTCCTTGCCAACGTGCAGTGGTGTATAGCCAGCACTAGCTGCTGCCCTCCTGGACCCAGTGGGAAGCAGGGAGAAGACTTGGTCTTTCCAGGAGGCCAGGTCTTTCCCTGAGCAGCTTCTGGGGCAGTACAGCAACGGCGTGTGGCAAAGCCACAATCTAGTTTATGAACAGCAAACTAGACTACAGCTCCCCTCACCCCCTTCATGCACGCACACACCCACACATGCGTACACACACACACAGACATGCATGCACACCCACGCGCACACCCCCACACACAGGGGCTCAGTTGCTCTGGCTGGTGCACTGGGACAGAAGGTGAAAACATCCCCCCCCCGCCCCCCCCCCCCGCCCCCGGCGACGTAGTTATGCCGAGCTCTCCCCCGTGTAGACAGCGCCATGGCGATGGGAGATGTGGCTTAAGTGAAGCTGCTTCTCCGCTGATGGGAGCTTCGCTTATGCGCTACAGCGGCTCTGCTGCAGCATTTCAAATGTAGCCCTGCCCTCGGGCTCCTAAAGCCGTTAGGTGTTCCGCTAATGAGCACAGCAATGGCTAAATCTGGGCCTAAGACATGGGTGGCCAACCTGAGCCTGAGAAGGAGCCACAATTTACCCATGTACATTGCCGAAGAGCCACAGTAATACGGTAGTAGCCCCACATCAGCACCCCCGGAGCCTCCCACCCACCAGCAGCCCCGCCGATCAACGCCTCCCCCTCCCTCCCCGCACATACCAAGCAGCTGCTTCGTGGCGGGCAGGAGGCTCTGGGGGGAGAGGGGAGGAGCGAGGGCAGTGTAGGCTCAGGGGAGAGGGTGGAGTGGGGGCAGGGCCTGCTCCTGGAGCAGCACCAGCCCCATCAGGAGCCCCCCCCAATGAGTACTGCACCCAGCCATACTGCCCAGTTTGACAGGCCAGGCTGGGCTGAGCCCCATCAGCCCTACTGACCAGCCACACCAGGCTCACTGCAGTTTCTGGCACCAGTGAGACGGGATCAGTGAAAAGCCCTGCTGTGCCAGGGACAGCTCTGCACAGGAGGCGCCGTCAAGCTGCAGCCGAGACGCAGCGGCCTGTGGGAGTGCTCAAGTGAGGCCCCCGGTCGCACGCATTCAGCACCTGAGCAAGGCAGAGAACTGCACTTAGATGTGCTGGCGTTCCGGCAGCCTGGCACTGTGACCGCTCGTACTGAGTTACTGAAGGGCATGGCCCTTGCGTTCACTGCAAAGAGAATTGGCTTCCTCCCTTGGCCAGGCTGCCTTGGAAAGTCAGGGCTGGGGTGTGTGAGAACATGGGTGTGTAGGGAGATGCAGGTTCCTTGGTGCCAGCGAGTCTGGGAACAGCAGCCTGCATACCAGGGCCCTGCAGCTGAGGCAGAGCACGTGCTCATTTATCCTGGGGTGGAGGGAGAAGCAGAAGAAAGGCGTTGGAGAAGGAAGCAATTCAGAGCCTGGCAAAGTGGGTGCCTGGGAATGCTTGCTGGGAACAGGATCAGAGAACAGGGATTGCATTATCTGGGAAGACTGAGCAAGGCCAAGAAAAAGAAAAAAACAACAAGGATGAGGAGAGCGCGAGTGTGAGAAAAGAGCAGATTCAACTCCAGAGGCCCTGGGAAGGTGTGCAGAGTCAAAGCAACAGCCCAGGAAAACACTGCAACTGACCAGCATCTTGCAGGAATATGCCCAGGACAGAAAGGGCACTGCCAGGGCAGATAGGAGACAGCCAGATGCTAGTATACAGGAGTGGGGAGGATGCCAGCAAGTTAAAGAAGTATGGGCTGGATGAATGGACTATAAGGTGGATAGAAAGCTGGCTAGATTGTCGGGCTCAACGGATAGTGATCAATGGCTCCATGTCTAGTTGGCAGCCGGTATCAAGTGGAGTGCCCCAATGGTCGGTCCTGGGGCCGGTTTTGTTCAATATCTTCATAAATGATCTGGAGGATGGTGTGGATTGCACCCTCAACAAGTTTGCAGATGACACTAAACTGGGAGGAGAGGTAGATACGCTGGAGGGTAGGGATAGGATAAAGATGGACCTAACAAATTGGAGGATTGGGCCAAAAGAAATCTGATGAGGTTCAACAAGGACAAGTGCAGAGTCCTGCACTTAGGACGGAAGAATCCAATGCACCCCTACAGACTAGGGACCGAATGGCTCGATAGCAGTTCTGCAGAAAAGGACCTAGGGGTTACAGTGGACGAGAAGCTGGATATGAGTCAACAGTGTGCCCTTGTTGCCAAGAAGGCCAATGGCATTTTGGGATGTATAAGTAGGGGCATTGCCAGCAGATCGAGGGACGTGATCGGTCCCCTCTATTCGACATTGGTGAGGCCTCATCTGGAGTACTGTGTCCAGTTTTGGGCCCCACACTACAAGAAGGATGTGGAAAAATTGGAAAGAGTCCAGCGGAGGGCAACAAAAATGATTAGGGGACTGGAACACATGAGTTATGAGGAGAGGCTGAGGGAACTGGGGATGTTTAGTCTACGGAAGAGAAGAATGAGGGGGGATTTGATAACTGCTTTCAACTACCTGAAAGGGGGTTCCAAAGAGGATGGCTCTAGACTGTTCTCAGTGGTAGCAGATGACAGAACAAGGAGTAATGGTTTCAAGTTGCAGTGGGGGAGATTTAGGTTGAATATTAGGAAAAACTTTTTCACTAGGAGGGTGGTGAAACACTGGAATGTTTTACCTAGGGAGGTGGTGGAATCTCCTTCCTTAGATGTTTTTAAGGTCAGGCTTGCCAAAGCCCTGGCTGGGATGATTTAATTGGGGATCGGTCCTGCTTTGAGCAGGGGGTTGGACTAGATGACCTCCTGAGGTCCCTTCCAACCCTGATATTCTATGATTCTATGACAAGGGTCATGCCGAAACAACAGCGTTTACGACATACGGACATTCTGAGGCAGGCAGTAACATCTCCAAGTATCACCTGGGGCCATCTCCAGGTGGGCTAGAAACTAAACCATGGCTGTGTGCATACGTGTGAGTGTATATATATATAAACGCTCCAGTGGGGCGTGAACCCAATACCTGCAGCATCAGCCTCAAGTGCTCCAACTAAAGGATTAACTCCAGTAGTTGTCAGAAACAAGCAGGTTTTTATCCTCCCTGGGGCCAGTCACTAGAGGGAGACATAATTGCACTGGGGCAGTCATGACCCCCTGATACCTGCTTGTTACCCCTCTGGGAACCACAACCCGCATGAGGAGGACTCCTGAGCTGTCGTTTCAGGCTGTCTGCAGCCAGGAAGGCAGCGCTGCATTGGTCTATGCTTAGTTCACGCTTTCAAGGTTCTCGCCACAAGAATAGGGGCTAGAAACATTTTTTTCCAATGGACGGGTAAGACAGGTAGGATGATTAACACCCCCTGCCTGCAAAACCTGTTCACACCTGTCATCACTCCCAGGTTGAGGATGCATAAGCCGTCAGCTTCTTCCTACCCAGCTGAGCTCCCTTCACAGTTCTTATAAACTTTGCTACGTTTTGTGGGACGAGTGGACGCCTGAACCAGATGTGGGGGGCGGGGGCCCTCAGCTAGCTAGACAGCAACATTACCCTTATGATGGCTCCCTCCTTATAGGTCACTGGGACAAGGATGGAGCTGAATTGAGGTGGAGTATGTTTGCCCATCACCAGCTAGAGCACCTCTAGGCTCCTGCCTGGTGAGATTCCAAGGCACTGCGGGCAGCCTGCAGGGCTGTTTTATTCTGTGATGGTTTTTGGTTTCATCAGCAAACCTTCCCCCATCACTTCCCCCACAAAAAGATAGGGGCAGATGAGCACATTGTATGGACCCATCACCCTTGCATCTTCACTGTTGCAAGGGATTTTGCACAAGCCTGGCCAATGCACAGAATTTAGCTATGGCACATGACTCCCTGGAAATGCATGTGATTTAGCTACCATGTGTGATGCTTACTAGGCCGTGCATGGGATGCAGCCACATGCCTCCTGCTGGGAGATGCACAGGATGTGCCATTCATGAGAGGCATTGCACTGGGACTCAGGAGATTTGGCTTCAGTTCCTAGATCCCCACAGATTTCCCGTGACACTGGACAGGTCAGAAAATCTCTCTGTGCCTCCATCCATAAAATGAGGGTGATGACACTTCCTGAAACTGTCCTGTCTTTTTAGACACAGGCTCTTCAGTGCAAGGGCTGTCTTTCCCTATGTGATTGTATGATGCCTAGCATGCAGCGGCCCTAAAAAGGCCAGTTCTAAGGCTGGGTGAGCAGGTAAGGCACCCTGGGTGCCTTCTTCCAGGGTTTGGGGTTTTCCCCCCCGCCTCCATTCTGACTGGTTGGCTGGTTTTGCTTCACTGATTGGTTGGGCTTTTGCAGGGCGCTGAAAACATTTCCCACCCTGGCTGGCAAAATAACACGGGCCACTCCTGGCCCTAATCTTGGTTAGGGTCTCTAGGCACCAATAATAAATAATAATAATGCAGCCACTTGATTCGCACAGGGAGAGGCATGGGCTGGAGCCACAGAGCTCCCATCAAACATGTAGCCAGTTCTGAATCCACTGAAAATGCAGCTGTTCATGTCTCTCTGACCCCTGTAGATATCTATATGTATGCAGAGGGAACTGGGACTTGCGAAGTGACGAAAGCATAGTTTGATCATATTAAATGGACACCCTTCCTCCCCAGCACTGATGGGGCATCCTATTCAGGAGATAGGCTAGTGATCCCATTGTTCACCCCAGGAGGAAACACATAGGCAGAAAATCTGGCTCCTTTGAAGCCAATGGGACTTTTGCCATGGATTTAAATGGGGCCAGAATTTCATCTAAACTAGTGGAGTTTAAGTCTAGAGCGGTGACACTTCTGCATGTGACCATGTGATTATATCTAAATTCAAGAATTCGGTACCCGGGAAGACACTGGAAATCATTACACACTATGAGCCTGAGTGAGAATGTTACTTCAGACCAATTCTCTTTCTCAACAGATTCAGCTTTATTGTTATTTCTTTGTTTGACATGATTCTTAGTGCATCCTTTCAAAGAAACTATCAAACTGTACAAAGAAACAAAGAGACCAAAAGAAGAAGTGAGGTAAAAGAAGAGGTAAAATTGGGCGGGAGCTTTTTAAGTGGTAAGAAACATTATGGAAACCCAATAGTCTATAAACTCTCAAAAGTTGACAAGAGTCCAAACAAATCTCTTTTTTTCCTTAAAAAAAAGCTGCAAAAATAGAAACTGTAAATTACTGTAATTAGCAGCTACAAGATCCTTTAAAACCGGAACTTGGTTCCTGTGAACATGCCTGGAAAACGAAATGAAAATAAATAAATAAAGTGCCATGGCCTTTGAAATGCAGTGGAATCATCTCTATTACAACAGCAAATAATTGGACCACAGACAACAGAATGAAACAGAAACACAATATCCCGTTGAAAGAGTACAGTATGCTCAGCAAAATGGAGTTCAGTACAATACAAATGGACAGGAGTTAGGTTTCCCACCTGCCCCAGTCACGTAGCGAAGCTTATATCTGCAGGACTGCTGCTCAGATGGGGCCTCCATCCAAAGCTGCCGAAGTTATGGACACAAAAGAAGCAGTGGGTCAGCTATTTAAGTTTAATAAGTGTCAACAGTAGCGCAGTGTGGCACAGCAAAGCCATATGGGATTTCATTGCAAAACGAAAAAGAAACAGAGGCGACTGCGTTTTTAAAAACATTCCGCTATGTTATGAAGCCCCCTGTATTCTCGAATCGCCTTCCTGACGATGCTTCCCAGCCATCTTGCCTTCGCAGTGTTGGACTTTGACATCCAGTTTCAAAACCCTTTTAAAGTTTCCTTATATATATTTATTTATATATATTTATATGTATAAAAACCAAGCAATAGTGCCCGGGATATCACTATTGCCATGCACAGATCACTTTTTGCACACCCATGGTAATAACACTTTTTGATTCTCAGTGAATATCCCGCTGAACCTGTATTATTGCAATATGGAGAATTTTGCTCCTTGATGTTGTGTTTCTTCCTGCTGTTTCATTGTAAGTGCTGCTGGTGCTGCAGACCTGCTGCTGGTTGTTAAAAAGGAACAGATTCTAGACTCCAAGAACTGGTCGTGTCTCCATGTTGCCAGAAACTGCAGGAGTCTGGGAACTCCAGTGACATAGGGGAAAGCTGCTGGAGAATGAGCATCCCAGCCCTTGTACAAAGAATGTGTCCCTTTATTGCATGCACACAGGGAGCGGGAGTAAAAGAAACACTGAAGGGGGTAACAGAAGTGAAGAGAAAGTAGAGAGTCAATGACACTGAAATGTCAGGGCACTGGAAAAAAATTAGCAAAGTGTAAACTAAAGCTTCTTTGATTTCTTCCGCTGGATCAGAATCCACGTCTTGTATGTCTACCGGTTTTGTTCATATGATTTCCTAGGTATAATTGTGCTCATCGATCTACTCAAGGAGTACTAAGCCTCACTGATTGGTTTCGCCCGCACTAGCGTTACCTGTTAAGTGTTCTGCTCTATAACGTCCTTTTCCACCTTGCTGTGTACAGACAAATGTCCCTGGCTCAGGGAAGGGCTTGAATGTGTCTTCCGCAAGGAGATGTCGTCAGCTTCCACCATGAAAAGGCTGGCTTCGATTTTCTCCAGATCATCCGTCCCAACTTTTATCTTCACGCACAGCAAGTTAATGTACGTCTCGTAGCGGCTCTTCTGCAGAGGGAAACAGAACAGGACAAACAGCTGGGTAATAGGGAAGGAGTGGGGCAAAGATATGCTGAGAACACTGAAGGTATCCAAGAACAAGCTGGGGCAATCATCTATCACCGGCATACAACAATGCACCAGGCGAACCCATTTGCTTTCAGGCAGGGGAACGACATGGATTGACTCAACCTTGTGGCATATAAGCAAAGTGGGAATCAAAGCAAAGAGTGGGATCGTTGCTAATAGCAATATGCTTATTCTATGACCAATGTGCAATAAGCCTTCACCTACCCATAGGTAAATACACCAACACTGGAGTAAAATTATCCAGTAACCATAACAGTGTTTGACTCTAAGACTTGTGATGGTAACTACAATCTGTAGGAGGAAGTATTAGCTCTAATATGATTTTAGATTTAGCTGTGTGCCATTAACTGGTTCATGATTACCCTTAAATAGTGGCTTATTCTCATATTAGTATAAAAAGGAGGGACTGCTCCATTTTCCTTTTGTGCTTCATATTTAATTTCAAGGCTAGATTAGGTCAGTTTTTGTGGTCCCTTGTAACGTGTAGGTCCTGCTGCACCTGCTGCACCATCTACACTGCTTTTGCTGGATCTTCATAACCTCTGCGAGCTGCCCAGACTGGAGCGCCATGCTCCCAGGGTGACATTCCCTTGTTTGATGAGTTAACTGATACATGGAGCTGGCTCTCTGCATAGGGGTGAAGTTCAGATGAGGATGGGCCATTCTTCACCCTAATGTCACTCTCAAGTGCTTGGTATTTTCTACCCCAAGCCCCCTTTGGGCATCTTTAGCTACTGATACATGTGGCTCCATCCATCAGGGTTTTCCTTACTGGACCTATGCCCAGATACTTTTTCTTAGAGAACCCTGCATTTCAGAACCCAGCAGCGTAGGTGACAGGTTTAAGTTAGTGGTTCTCAACCATGGGATATGAAGAGGTCTTCTAGGGAGTACACCAACTCATCTAGATATTTGCCTCATTTTACAATAGGCCACAAACAAAGCACTAACGAAGTCAGTACATATTAAAATTTCATACAAACAATTATCAGAGGGGTAGCCTTGTTAGTCTGTATCCATAAAAACAACGAGGAGTCCAGTGGCACCTTAAAGACTAACAGTTTTTGTAAGCTTTTGTGGGTAAAAAAACCCCACTTCTTCAGATGCAGATAATGACCTGTTTATACTGCTCTATATACTATACACTGACATGCAAGTACAATATTTATATTTCAATGGATTTATTTTATAATTACATGGTAAAATGAGAAAGCCAGCAATGTTTCAGTAATAGGGTGCTGTGACACTTTTGTATTTTTAAGTCTAATTTTGTAAGCAAGTAGTTTTTCAGTGAGGTGAAATTTGGGGATATACAAGACAAATCAGACTCCTGAAAGGGGTACAGTCATCTGGAAAGGTTGAGAACCACTGGTTTAAGCCATTTTTGCCAACAAGGAAGTGTGTCCTTTTCCACTGAGGCAACCGACATTCTGTTTGCGATTGTGGGTCCAATAGATTGTACACAAGGCTAAGAGACCTGGGTTCTGGTCCTGGTTCTGACACTGGCTTCCTGGGTAACCTCGGGTCACACCCAGTAAAGCTGGAAGCTCTGGCTCTCTGTGTGCTCTTCCAAGGTTGCAGAATTTGTAGGTAGCCTGGAATCCTTGTAGCAGCTCTTGTGCCACTCCTCCTGTCAAATGTAGGGTGTCTGGCTGGTGGAGTGGGGTGTGACCATGGTTTTTCTATACCCAACTATTGACTGGTCCCCTGGAACTGCTGGCAGTTAGCGTCAGTGAGACCAGTTAGACCCAGGACTGGGGGACTGTACAGGTTTCTTAAAGCCAACCTTAGCCCCCACTCTGGTCCAGACAGAGGGTCTGCCCATCTCCTTCCTGCAGGACAGAGGGACAGTTCAGGTGCCAGGACAGCAGGCTGGGGTTTGATTTCTCTCTTTTTTGTCAGTTTTGAAAATTAATAAAGAAAATCGTTTGTTTTAAATTTCAGTGCACAAAAAAAGAACATTGCCATCAGTATATACTGCCCTGCCCGTCTCCACGGGCCTTGCTGAGCGCGCGCACACATACACACAGACACGCATGCACACACAGACACACATGCGCGCACACAGATGCGCACATGCACACATATAGACACACATGCACAGACACGCACATACGCACACACAGACACACAGGCATACGCAGACATAGGCATGCACAAGTGCACACAGACACACACAGAACCACACACGCACACACACTCACACGCACACAGACACACACCCAGATACATGCAGACACATGCACGCACACACAGACACACACACGCATAGACACACACGTACACAGACCCCCACACACGCATACCCATACAAATGCACACAGACAGACACACACAGACCCCTCCACACACACCCACACAGACACATGCACATGCACACAGACCCTCCCACACAGACACACACACACACAGACACACACATGCACACCCATACAAATACACATAGACCCCTGCACACACACGCACACCGACACATGCACACAGACACACCCACACACGCACACACAGTAGCTATACCAGGCTTATCAACTCCCATCAGATTTGTCCAAGGACTCATTTATCACAAGAAAGATGAAAGCTCCCTTACCTCGAATATTAGGTAATGCTCTTTCAGCCTATATTCTTCAGCCTCTTTTGACTTGAGGCTTTTCTCTACAGGATGTAATTTATGCTCTGTTAGTTCGTCTGCAATCTGCTTCATCTTATTTTCATGGGACCTGAGCTGTTCCTCCTGTGGAGAGAAGCAAGTCAACTGTTCAGATGTACTAATATGCAAAAACAAGGGCAATGCCAGATTGCAGACGTGGGATTCTTCTTTTCAAGGACGTGCAACATCCAGCTGGAGTTGGGCTTGTGCTCAGTCCTGGAGCCAAATTAATGCATTCAATTCCCAAATTCACCTGAGAAGTAGCAGCCAAAATATGGGCCCCTGAGGAGGATCAAAACCCATCAATCATTACTCTACCTCTGTAATGCAAACGTGAACTGGGCCATGTCATTTAACACCTATCCAGAACGGACTGTGTTTCTTGAACTGAGGTCCAACTCCTCAATGGGATTTAGGCTCCTGGCATCCATCGAGGAGCTGCTTGTGTCTTGCTCCTTCAGCAGAACTAGGCAGCCCCCTCTGAGCTGCAGGATATCTGTCCTTGTGACATGGTATCTCATTGGCTAAAGGTGATATCCCCCTCCGCGGGGCTCACTCCTGTAGAGGCCAGGTTATTGCTCTCTCTCCTTGCTGCTGAGGTGTGTTTGTGTTGTATTCGCTGCTCACTGGAGAGCCCTATACAATGCTACAGTGTGTATTCTCTGTAGAGCAGTGCCAGCTACATGATATCTGCCTCTTATAAAAGCACATTTCAGAGAGCAGATACCTGCCCCGGGAGTAGCTGAGCATTTTCCAGCAGCACTGCCTCCCGGCATTGCCAGACCACTGAACCAGTTTACCCAGACCAGCTGCTCCACTTTCTCCCTGGGGCTCTAATCCCTGATGAGATGGGAGTTTGGAGCCGCCTCAGCTCCTTTGTGGGCTAGCGCTTGCAGCACTGAACAGGATCCTGCAGGCAGCAGTAATGTGCTGGTTTCAGTTCAGGGAGGAAGATCACTGGTAAAGTCTGCGAGAGTTTAGTTACTCTGATTGGCACCATACCAGGAGCAAAGGCCCAGGAATCCCAGGGATGGTTTCACAGAGCAGAAAGGCGGATGATGGCAATGGAGGGGGAGTGGTGGCTACAGGCAGGACCAGGCTGCTAACAAGGGTCTGTGTCACTCTCGGCTAGGGCTGGCCGGAACACCAGTTCAGGTTCACAAAGGAATGGAGAACTTTGCCATTTTGTTTTTGTTCTGCACTGGAACCAAACTGAGGCCTTTTGGAATTTTTCATGCAAAGACACGAGAGAGGCCCCGGAATGGCCAGCTGGTTCAGACACTCCTCAGGGAGCTGGGCAACTCATGTTAAAGGGCCTGTTCTACCTGATCCCGAGCAGGGACTTGAACCTGCATCTCCTACGTTCTAGCCACCGGCTAGAGTCAGCCCCATCTCTCCCTGTCTCTCCTTTTGGACCTATTCCACTTTGTATAGCTGATAAATATTCATTAGGACAGCAGAGACTGGCACCATAGCCCAAAGGTAAGGGAGCCAGCTGGGACGTGGTTCAGGTCCCTGCTCCAGAGCAGACAGCTGGAGGACTTGAAGCTGGGTCTCTCCTATTGCAGGTGCGGGCCCTGACCACCAAGCTGTTCTGGGGTGCTGCCTCCATCTCTGAGAAACTTTCCCATTGCCCGCAGAAAGGTCTGGTGTCGGTGGCACTTTGCAACGAAAAAATTCCTGACCACCTGAAGAGCATGATTCCGAATAGCCCGATGAGCACAGAGCCAGAGGGAGCAGGACAGAACTAGACAGCAATGGCGACAGGATGCTAAGACTGGCTAGAGCTGAGCCCATGGACATGGGAGACAGGCTGATGCAGCATCAAGGCCATGGCAGCAAATGATGGAAGAAAACAGCATGAATAGGGGCAACAAGAATGACTCTGAAATGGATCCTAGACATTAGAGATGGAAAAACCCTGCTGGATCACCTTAGAACAAAATATGGCATCTGATTATTAAAATAGTTCTCAATGGGCACCTTTAAGTGCTAGTAACAATAATGTAGTCGGGCGCTGGCTCTATAAGATACTGACTTGAAAATTAAATGGGTCTATCTTTCAGATGCCATTCCCACAAGAGGCAGAGATGACTTCTGCATGCTGCATGGATTGCCAATCACAGGACAGCCAAGAAAGCTGCCTGAAAAATAACCAGATAACCACTCCTGGCTGCATTTTACAAAAAAAGTTACCAATTACTGGGCATTGAGGGCCCAATTTGGCTCCATTGAAATCCACATGAGTTTCGCCATGGAGGTCAATGGGAATAGGGTTGTGCCCTTTGCCCCTGGAAATGGTGAGAAATTGGGAAACGCACTGAGCAATGGGTGACACGCTCTCTGAGAAGGAAGGATTTGGGGGCCAGAACAACCAGCCATGAAGCCAGCAGATTGAGTGTTCTCCTTGAATGTGGCCATGTGCACCAGTGGGCTAATCGGTCACCCTTTAGTAACAACAGGATACTCCGCTACCAAAACACATGCCCTCTGGGTATCTTATTCCTGCTCTGGGGTGGAACAAAGTGTGCGATGCATGACTGGCTGAGCACATAGGCATACCCAGGTTTTCATGAGACCATGCCCACTCTAACCATGTCCACTGCCCTTCCAGCCTCTATAGACTTAGGCAGGCACCTTTCAGCGTATGCAGGTTGATCCAGCAGTGGCATATAGGTGCACACATTAGGAGCCAGGATTGGACCCTGTGATTTGCCATGGTGTGTGACTGGCCCTCAATCTCAGCCCTGCAGATAGGTGGGTGTGACTCACAGGATAATATTTATCTGTTAATCACATGAAGGCTGGGAATGAATCTGAAACAAGCAGCAGATCTACCCTGGCCACATCCAAAAGCATACCCAGCAGCTCCCAGAATCTCATGCTTGGCACTGACCTGCTTTCCAGCCCCTCCTCCTCGCGCATGCATTACCTGGCACAGCTTAGTCATTGAAGATGGCAAGAGGGGACGGCAGAATTTCTTCATGGAGCATATGGCAGCTGGGAAGGCGGGGGCAGAGAAAATGGCAGCCACTAGGTTTATTCTCAGTATCCAGGAGAGCATTTCTTCTTTGCTTCTGTGACGGGGAGAGAGAGTTTGTTTCTGTCACTGCACTCAGCCCTGCATGCATTAAAGTTGGTTCTAAGGCAGCCCGTTCTCATGCAGCCTTGCTTTGAAGCCCTGTTTTTCTGCGCACCTTGGATTTGTCAGGTTTGGAACTGAGCAAATTACCAGCTAATTGGAACTGGTTCCTTATTGTGTACGGGGTTGTCAGTTACGTTTCCCTTTCCCCCTATAAATTGTCCCAGTGAAAGCCACTAAAACTCTATCTCTCTGCCTCCAGTTTGTCCACAAAGACTGACCTACGCCATTCAGTTTTATCCCCAGGCCATGCAGCAATGACAGCTTCCCATCTATGGGCTCTGCCCTGGTTCTGCACAGTCTGTCTCTTGGGCTGAGAGGGGAATTTAGTCTACGGTCCATTCAGTTCCTGGCTTTTCTGATGAGACAGCCAACAAAGGCGTGGAACATTGTGGATTGTGGTGGGGATTTTGATGCTGTGGAATCCTGTTCACTACGGACTCACTCCGATCGAGCAGTCAAGAAGATCTGTTGGTCTCAGCCCTGGTGATCGCTACCAACCTGGGCTAGATCCAGACAGATGACCTAGAGGTGACAGACTCCATTTTCCTATTAGCAGTTGCCAGAGGCTTTAATCACATAGAGCCTAGGAGAGGCAAAATCGCCACAGGATTTGAGCACCTACTGAAGGGTTAGAAACAAATAAGCACAGCCGGGAGCGTGAGCTCTGGCTTACCTGATCACCCACAGCTGGGCCAGTCCAGTGAGAAATACATTCCATTTCCCTTCAAGTGAGGTCATGGAAGCAAGACACATTTGTAACTGGATTGGGCCTTAAGCATGGAATGTCCTGCCAAGCTATCCAAAAGTGCAAACCTAACAATGAGCTCTGCTGTAGACCCTGCCTCCTGCCAGGTGGGCATGCATCCCGGCGACTGTGTGCTGTCCGTGGTAGCTGAGGGCAAAGCACAAGAGGGGCAGAGAAGTGCGCCACATCCCAGAGCCTTATCCCGATGCTGCAGTTCCCCAAGGCCTGTTTCTGATCTCACTTGCACTGGTTTTATGCTGCTGTAACTGCAATGGAAGTTACGCCTGATTTGCACTAGTGTAACAGAGATCGGAATCAGGCTCCTGAGTCTGCGCAACTGGGCCGGGACCTCTGGCTTCTGTTCTGACTGGAAATACACTGTAAACAGCCTGATTCTCCCAGGCCTTGATTCTCATCTCCCTTGCAGCAGTGTAAATCAGGAATAATGCCATGGAATTTGGTGGAGTTACCCCAGTGTAGAACCAAGGAAGTGAGACCAGAATCAGGCATACAGCATTGTGGCCCTTCGCCTTTTGGTCCTGAAAGGAACCAGCAAGTGCGGAGGCTGGAGAAAATGGCCCCCCTACACAAATGAAGACAAGACCAGAATAATGAACTGACAAGGAGTTGGGGCCTAGTCAATAGCCCTGCATGTGACTGTGGGCTCAGCACAGGCCTCACCAGATCTGGGAACTGATAAGCCCAATGACTGGAGTGGGGGACTCATGTCCTACAACTCTAGGGCTAGATTCTTCCTGAGCTCCTTACTCTTCTTCTGCTCAGTCCTTAGGTGGCTAAACCCCATCTGAAGTCAGTGGAATGGTCCTTAAGTCAGGGCTGAGGAACAGCTGAGTAAGGAGCTCAGGACCTGACTCCTACACATCAAGAATTGTCCACTACTTTGCACCATCATTTTCCCCTGTGCAAGGTGATTTAAAACACGACCATTCAATTTGATCCCTTATTACACCCCCAAAAACTGCCGGTTCCCAGAAACCAGCCTTGAGCCCCAGGTTGGTATTGTTCACATAAGGAATAAAATCAACCAAATGGGAGTCACCTGGACTGCGCTACGGTACTCACGGAGCTTGGAAGAGAAAAACTCTCCAGTCGGCTGTCTTCAGCTTGAGCACGTTGGATTTTTTGCTGTAGTCAGAGGCTTTGGTGGCTAAGGCATGGTGAACTCGGATGGCGTTTTTCAGATCCACTTCAGAGAGATCTTTGTCGGGTTTATATTCATCCTGTCACAAAGGAGCATTCATAGGATAATGACAACGCCGGCATCTGTAGGTTTCCTTAACAAACCTGCCCTTTTCTCTATCCTGTGCCATAATGACAGAGTACCGAGACCAGGAAAAGGCTCCCCTCTACAGTAAGTGCTCGGGATGATAATGCTAATAATTAACAAAATTCTGGCACCTTCTTCCATCATTACATTCACCAGGAAACTGTCAGGTGCCACATACCCACAGCCTGTCAGAGAACGGACAATATGGAGTTACATCCTGAAATCTTTACTCACATGAGTAAAGCCCCTTGAAAGTGAAAGGAACTGATTTTCAGCTGCTGTAAATTGGCTTCAGCCCACGGGCTTCTGGAGCTACACTGATTTACATCAACAGAGAAGATCTGACCCAACGCTTTCCCTTGCAATAGGAGGAAGCGCAGTATTAACCATTTGGAGCTGAAGGGATCTCTCCATTCAGATGTGCATTGAGAGTCCCTGCACTAAGTTCAGACACAACCCAAGAAAGCTGACTGGAGGTTAGGTTTGAATTGCTTACCCTCCCCTCTGTGTCTTGCAGCTCTCTAAATATTAGCCCCGAGATGTTCATGCCACTTTACTTGGCATGTTCCTTTGTGTAATCCAATACAGGAGCCCTGGCAAATTGCAACAAGGTCATTTCACTCCCTTGGGGATCAGAGAGTTTTCCCAAATGCAGGCGATTTCAAAACTAATAAAAATAATCATAATAAATAATTAATATAACCGCACTGCTGTTGCCACTTTTGTCCTCAGATCACACAGTGCCTTACAAAGATGAGAAATTAACCCCTGTGCATTTAAATTCCCCTTCAGTCCTCAAAATAAGGCGTATATGGACCTTAAGCGGTGCTGCTTGACCTCTGCCCAGGGATGAATTTCACCCTTTTAATGCATTAAGTCCCACTCACAGTGCAGCCCCTTTAGACCACAGCTGTGCACGGCAACACTGTACAGCTGTTTAGGACAGGAAGTGAGGAAGTAAACCGTATCCAACCGAAGCTGCCGGGAGTGTTCGGGACGAAGAATGTAGTTACCCTGGCCAGAGTGTGGTAACCCCACTGTTCTTATGAGAATAGCCAGGAGATCTTGGATGACAGAGAAAAGGGATCTCGGTTTTATGGCTCAACAAGAGATGACACCTCCAGCAGCACTGAGTCCCCAGCACTTTGCTGGGGCACTGAATAAGAAAGAAAGGAGCCACCTAATGAGTCAGCAGCACCTACAGCAGTGGTGCCCAAACTTTTCCTGTCACCCCTCCCCCTTACCAGTAATGGACTCTGTCCATGCCCCCCCATTACTGCACAGTTGGCTCAGAAGGTGGAGCCGGGGCGGAACTGGGGATGGGGAGGAGTTGGGGCTAGAGGGGGAGCTGGCCTCGGGGCGGAGCGGGAATGAGAGCAGAGTTGGGCTGGAGGTGGAGCAGGGAGTGGAGCGGTGCTGCGGCTGGGGCCAGAGGTGGGCTGAGGGTGGAGTGGAGCTGCAGCTGGGGCTGGAGCAGGGCTGGGTGGCGCTCCCTCCCTGCCCCCCGGGGCTGGCCTGGGCCCTGCCGTGTGCCCCCCCCGAACGTTCTTTCGTGCTCCCTGGGGGGCATGCCCCACAGTTTGGGGCCCACTGACCTACAGTATGATATGCTCTTTACAGGTCTTCTATCTAAATACAGATCAAATCCACTTAGCTTGTGAGTGCTCATGGAATCATACACCAGGGTGTGGTTACAGGGAAGCTAAGGGGATGTCTACACTGCAGTTAGACACCTGTAGCTGGCCTGTGCCAGCTGACTTGGGCTCGCTGTCCTCAGGCTAAGGGGCTGTTTAATTCCAGTGTAGACATTCAGGCTCGGCCTCAGCCCCAACTTTGGGACCCTTCCACCTCACAGGGTCCTGGAGCCCAGGCTCCAGTCCGAACCCACATCTAAACCACAATTAAACAGCCCCACAGCCTGAGCCTGAGTCAGTTGGCATGGGCCAGCTGCGGGTTTTTAATTACAGTGTAGACTTACCCTACGAGCGAACAGGAAACACAGACAGGCAAAAGGCAACATAAAGGGACAAAGGCTCAGATCCTCAAAAGCATTTAGATGCCTGTCTCCCATTGATTTCCAAAGAATAAACATCTGCTGAGTAGGGACATAAAGCTGATGGGTAATTTCCGACACTTAAAAACTCATTTTCGGTCTTTGTTAAACTACGGCTGTGAAACATGGACATTCAAACAATTGATAATAATGAAACTACAATCCTTCCAGCTGTGGTGTTATAGACCGTGGACAGACCATGTCACCAACGGAAAAGTATTGGAGATTACTGGAATTCACCAAATGCTTATCAGAGATCTTGTGAAAAGAAAAGTTCAGTGGGCAGGGCACATTTTAAGGGGTTCGGTGGGCAATGTGTGCTGAAGGGGCACTGGTGGCAGAAGAACAGGGGGCAGAAAAAGGAGATCTTGGATGGACAATGTGGTATCCTGGGCAGATCAAAAGGACCATTCATCCACAAGGAAATTGGCAGAGGATTGCACAGAATGGGCTGCCATGTTGTGACCCGCTGCCACAAGGAGATGCCACACAAGAAGAACTCCCATTGGTTTCAGCAGGAGCTACATGCCTTTGAGGAGCCAGGCCTACTCACTGGGGAAGTCTAGTGAAGCACTGAGATTAGTTACTGGAGGAGGGGATGATGCAAATGGAGGATGGTGTGCATACAGCTGGCTTGGTGGGCCATATGCCCTCTTCTTTAGGTGCCTCTCTCCTCTTCCCATAACAATGGCTTTGAGTAAAAGCACTACAACCTCCTGGTTTTGCAATCACACAGTTGCTGTAAATGGACATAGCTCAGTAAAGGCATTATTAAAAACTTGGCTTTGGGCACCAAGCCTGAAAATGCTTTCCACACGTGCTTACCATTAAGTGCCCCTGATGCCAGGGGCACTGCTCCTGTGCTGAGAGTTGGGGGCAGATGTATCCATGGCCAGGCTCAGGGCCTTAGCTGGAAAAGGGGCTGCCAAGGGTCCATTGGTGGTTTCCATCTTGTAGTGTTTAAGGCCAGACGGGATGCCCAGATCAGCTAGTCTGACCTCCTGTAGATCACAGAGCTCTAAAGACCACCCCCAGACCGAGCTAACAATCAGATTGAAAGCACAGTATCTCCGCCCTCAGGAGACTAAACTATTGTGCACCACAGGCAGAGAACAGGAGAGACCAAGGTGCACCAATGTGCGAGGCTCCCTGCAATGGCAGGGAATTGATTAGGTGAGATATAATCTATATGATCCTGGCAAGTGACCCAGAGGCCCCATCTCTGGTGTCTCAAGGTGACTCTCACAACACATCACATTAGAGGCCAAAATATATTTTTCCCTAGCTCCCAGAGCTACCTATTCAACATAGGATGAAAAAATCATTCTACGTTCCCTCTACCACTGACATCATTGCCATTCTGTGCTCAGAACCCAGCTGCTCTCCTATACCTGCAGTGGCTTTGCAGGGCTAACAGGAGTACCAGCATCTTTGTGCTTGGGAAGTAGCAGCAGTGCCAGACAGTGAGCAGATGCCAGATGTTGAGTGAGCAGGGTCCATTAATACAGAGCTGTGTTTCTGACTGTAAAAGTGCCTGAAAGCAGCTTTTCTGAAGCAGTCAGCACAAAAATATCTGGTTTGAAATGCTGCTACGTGTATGAGCACATACACCACGAGGCCTCGTGTGATGAGATGCTAAAAGGAACCATGCCAAGAAAAGTCTGGCAGCAAATTCCTACCTTGAGGTGGCTGACTCCTTAAAGGTGAACCGCAAAGAAAATCTCAGTATTGCATCACCTTGGGGCAGAAGGAGGCGGGGACCTGGCTGCATACTGCTGAATGGGATGCAATTTTGAGGGGCTTTTCCCTACAGTGGTGACTTAGTGTGTGGCAATTTGATTTTCCTAAAGAATTCTAACATCACAGCACATCATGGGGCTGGTTTAAAATGATTGCAGTTTTTTCCACCCTAGAGATGCTGAAATCTCATGTAACAAAACCATGTAACAAACCATGGCCATATCCATACAGAGCTGTGGTTGACAACAGGAATTGAATCCAGGACCCACAGCATCAAAAAGGCCAGTGTCTATGGTCTGAGCTAAAAGAGCACAGGTTTGCTCATAAGTACATTGTATTTTGTTATAGGAAGGGATACAGCTGATCAGGAACTGTCACTATGATTTTCCAATGTAAAATGCGATGTCTCCAAAATTGAATTTTTTTGTGGGAAATTTTGCTGAATTCCATGGGAAGTTTTGCTGAAAATTTTCAATTTTCTGTTAGGAAAATCTAAATGCAATATTTTATTTAGAGTCAGTTTGACCTGAATTGGAATATTTTTAAATGAATTTAACCAGAAAGGCTTCCTTTCAAATTAGATACTACAACTTTCAGATACTATGGTAATAAGTATGGTATAAGAACCTGCATAGAATAGAAATCAGTTTAAAAAAATTAAACTGCATTTCTCTAGTGCATTGCTTTATGGGAGTTGTCATTTGGGCCCCCATTGTCTCTGACGAGCAAGGCTGCCGGGAAGATTACACCTCCCACAACGCAATGTGGAACCAACTGCTCAGTCGGCCAGATAGACAACCAGAGTGAGACATGACCACACACAAGGCCAATGTACTATATATACATTTTCATGAACTTCAAAAGGTCCAGGGAGTTACCCAAGTGTTCAGATGCTTCTCCAATACTTTAAACCTTTTGGGTCTGCAAAACTGGGTTGGGAATCTCACAAGAGCAGGATCTCTAGTGAGATTTCCAGTAGGGCCGGAAATATGGCAAGAATAACTTCTTTGGTTATTGACACATCTGCTTCCAGTCCCTGCAGAAACAAGTGACAATGAAATTACAGTGTGTGTGTGTGGGAGGAGGGGGCGCGGAAGGGGGGAGGAAAGTCAAAGGGATAATCTTAAAAAGAAAGTGCGACGCTGTTCTGAAAAGGGACCGTAACGCGAATGTCATTGGCTTCCACATTTATTGTCCCTTGCTGATTTCAGCATCAAATGTGCTTACTTCACAAGTCAAAAGATAGTTTTTCCGACTGCTGGCCCTGGGGTTTGAGTGTCAAGCTAGGTCATTTCTGGCTTGTGCATCATCATCGATGGTAGGTTCCGCATTTGGAAGTTAGGGCCAGATCCTGCCAAGTATTAGCTCTTTGGGGCCACTCTTTGTTATACGTGTGTAAAGCAGCTAGTACAACAGGGCCCTGATCCCTGACTGGGGTACATAGATGCTATCATAACAATAATAATAATTGATAATAATGGAATCCCACTGAAGTCATAGGGTCTCGATGTAACCCTAAATATACATATAGTCATATGTCTTTGTAAGACTGGCTAAGTAATAGACAATTTTGTCAGTGATGCATGAGGGAGACTAGAGTGCAGCTCTGTCTCCCATAGCTCTGCTGGCTCTACACAATGAAGAGGAGTAATGTGCAATACAGGTTTAGTTATAGAGAGCAAATCTGACTCAGCATAGATCGGACAACAGACACTGTCTAGAGTTGGACTACACGATAATCCTGATTCACCAAACCCCTATGCTTCTGTTTGACCTTAAACACAAATGCAATCCCATCCCAGTTCAACAAAGCACTTAAACCCTGATCCAAGGCCCACTGAAATCAATGGAAAGACTGTCATTGACGTCAATGAGTTCAGGCCCCTAATACCATTTTGAACTTGGATTTAATGATAAACACGTGCTTAATTGCTTTGCTGAATTGAGGCCTGTAAATCCAAAAATTTAGTAGCAATCCCACTCAGTAAAAGATTTAAGGGTGGCAATTTTGCAACAGAAAAGCTTCAAAAACAGACTCCAACGGGAAACTACTGAACTTGAATTAATATGCCAACTAGATACCATTAACTTGGATTTGAATAGAGACTGGGAGTGGCTGGGTCATCACACATATTGAATTTATTTCCTGAAGTTAAGTATCCTCACACCTTCTTGTCAACTGTCTAAATGGACCATCTTGATTATCACGACAAAAGTTTTTTTCTCCTGCAGATAATAGCTCATCTTAACTAATTAGCCCCTCACCGTTTGTATGGTAATTTCCTACTTATCTGTATGTACATATATATATATCTTACTATAAGTTCCATTCTATGCATCTGATGAAGTGGGCTGTAGCCCACGAAAGCTTATGCTCTAATAAATTTGTTAGTCTCTAAGGTGCCACAAGTCCTCCTGTTCTTTTTTCAATCCGTGTTTTTATTTAAATTTCAGTGAAAACTGGTAGATATTCAGATCGAACCGTTCCTTGCAGCCTTTGGAGGAGTTTCACGCAAACATTCGTGTTGGTTGGCGCATCATCATCAGCGTTGTTGTTGTAGCCGTGGTAGCACCTTTCATACCTCCCTTTTTGCACTTGTGCTTTAGTTACAGTTTCCAGCAATACAGCCAATCTTACCCTGCCAACAAGCTGAAATGCCAGGATTTTTCACTTCCAAAATGACCTAGTTTTTGTTTGGAAACTGCCTTTTTCCTTAATGAAAAACAGGCCAAGTGTTGGTGAGAGTATCTCTGAATTTCAGCAACCTTTCCTGTTAGAATGGGGTCACTTTCAAGTTTGAAATGCCCCCAAACGATTGAATGATAAGGAGTTTATTTCATTTTATCCTAAATATTTTACGGGCCTTTATTTCGTGGGAATGAGCTTCAGGGTATCTCGTAGTTTATCTCATCCACTTTCCCTTTCCCTATTCTATTCAGAAATATTAAAATGCTTTAGAAAGACAATGTGGGTGCGGTAATACCTGTAATTGGACTAAATTCAGTTGGTGAAAGATTCAGGCTTACCCAGAATTCTTCTTCAGCTATGTGTAAGCTAAAAACTTGTCTCTCTCTCACCAACAGAACTTGGTCCAATAAAAGCTATTACCTCACCCACCTTGCCCCCCTAATAGCCTGGGAACAACACAGCTACAACAACTCATTGGCTCACATTCTCCGCCGTGCCCAGTTTCTGCTGGGTGTAGCTGAGGACGGTGCTGGGACCATCGGGGAATCAGCCAGCCATTCCCCTTTGCCTGGTACGCTCCCTACAGCAACTCCACATCTGCTGGGACTCCAACACAGGAATCCCTAGTTTGGAAGCTTTTTGGCTGCTTTGCTGCGTCTGAGGAGCTGGATAGGAGGAGAGAATCAGGCCTGCTGAGCCTGATTCCGCTCTCTCACACAGTGATGAAAGTCAGGAATAACTCCAGTGTGAGGCCAGAATCAGGTGCTGTTACTATGGAGATGTAGCTCAGAGAGAAAAGGGACAAGAGCTTCTCGTGATCCAATCTGCTGATGGGGTGTGGATAGGCTTCCCACTGACTAAGGCTCTGAGGGTATGTCTACACAGCAACCACCCCCACCCCAACCCCCAGCAGCGAGTCTCAGAGTTCAGGTCAACTAACTTGGGCTCATGCTGCGGGGCTAAAAGTAGCACTATAGACATTTGGGCTCGGGCTGAGCCTGCGGGACCCTCCCCCCTTGCCCGGTTCTCAGAACCTGGACTCTCTCCTCTCTCCTCACAAGCCCGAGTCAGTTGTTGGAGGAGCTAAGACTCGCTGCTGTGGCTCTGTTTTCACCGTGTAGACATACCCAGAGGCTCATCTCTGCCCTCGCTCTCCCATGCTGGGAACAGAATTTGTGCCTCCTGGGCTAGGTTTCCTGAAGTAATGCCCAGCCTGCTGATTCTGTGGCTTAGAGGAGTTTTACTTACCCTCCAGCCTGCTCTCACCCTTTTAAAAGGAGTTTGAAAACTCGCCCTTTTAAACATGCTCAGTACCGTATTTGCACAAGGGAGCACCTCTGTAACCTGAGTGCCCACCTGTACAGGCATCGGTCAGTTACCGAGGAAGCACCCCCTCTCCTGCCTAGGCCAGATCACCAGATCCACTCTCAGGAGGAAGGGCTGCAGGATCAGGCCCTCTGGACGGTCTCCAAACAAGCAGCTCTTAAAAGCAGTCCTACATAATAACACTTAGCTCTTCACACACAGCCATTAATCCTCTCAACACCCATGTGAGTGAGGTAATTATGGCTTATTATCCCCATTTTACAGCGGTGAAATTACTTGCCAAAGGCCATACAGTGAGTCAGCAGCACGGCAGGGATTAGAGCTCAGGAGCTCTCCGCTTGTTCCTCAAGACCGACTAAAGAATCAAGAAATTGCTTCTCCAAACTATGCTTGGACATGCCAATCCAGCAATTAACAGGAGGGAGTCAACAACATGTGCTATCACTGAACCATTAGATCTATCTATCTATCTAGGACAAGGTGCAAGAGGTAATCTCTTTGATTGGACCAAGTTCAGGTGGTGAAAGAGACAAGCTTTTGAATGACATATAGTTCTTCAGGTCAGGGGTAGCTTGAAAGCATGTCTCTTCCATCCACAGAAGCTGGTCCAATAAAAGAGATTATCTCATCTACCTTGGCTTTCTCCTACATTGTAACCAACATGGTGACAACAACTCTGAAAACAACAAAGGAGGGTGTGTCTCTCATTACCATACTAACTGCACACCAGGGTCCAAGGGGACTCTCTGTTCTTAGTACCTCATACACAGGACCAGATCCCTACTCCCTGGCCCAGCCCCTTTGTGCTGCGAGAGTGGAGTGAGCAGCTGGGGCTTGTCATTTTATAAGAAAATCCCTGGATGACATAGAGTCAGCTACGTTGGCTTTGTCCCACCTCTTTCTGGCTCCCCTCCAGTGCTGGTGGTATGATAGGGGCATGGCTGGACCACCTGAAACGCCAGTGATCCAGGACCAGTGGAAAGGCCCTTCGGTTTCCATTGCAGCTGGTGTAAGTTAGAGCCACCCTGAGGCTGCTCTAACTTATGTCCCAAGATCAAAAGAGAGTGGAGAATGCTCTAAACCTGTTGCCATCTTCACTGATGGGTCCTGCATTGAGTGTAGCTTGGCTAGATGCGGCCCTAAAGGTCCACTTGTGTCCCTGACTGTGCATACACAGCTCCCCACTGCCTCTCCTGACAGCTAGTCTGGTGTTGCTGAGGGCAGAATCTGTGTTCCTTATTGTCATCATGGTCTGGAGGCTGGTAATATCCTCTTCACTGCCATTTCCCAGGGCTTTGTAGCCAAACATATCCTACCCCATTGTTATCTACAGCCAACTTGCTGCAATGTATACTTATTAATACCTTGGCAACATTGCCTATTGGGTAAAGCATAGAACTGGGCATCAAGAGATCCCAAATCTTCTAGAAATGCCCAATGTGACGGTTCAGTGACTTGCTTCTAGGTCACAATTGGGCATTTGTAGAAGAACTGGGAATCTCTTAACTCTCAGTTCTGTGCTTTAACCACTAGGCAATACCTCCATTATATTAATACGCATAGATTGTTCAAGTACAGCAGCACAGTGGTGCATGGTCAGGTAACTGTGGGGCTGCTGCTCTTAATAATATGTTGCATCTCAAAAGGACATCAAATGCTCTTTATAAATATAACTGATTTATAAACTATCCATGGAGATCACTTCGCACTCTGTGAAATGCAGCTACCTCTGGGGTGAAATGTGGCAGCTACTTAACAGCACACAGCAACAATCTGCAACCATTTAGAGTGAATGTGAATAAGAATGCCATAGCAAACCAAAACTGCAGCAAAGAATTGTAAATAGGCAGATTTCATTTATCCCTATTGGTGTCTACCCAGGACTTTGGGGTTAATATCGCTTATGAACTGCCATGGGATCATGGATAACTACAAGTGGCCCTGACCTCAGCTTTTCCATCCCTACCAAAAGAGAGCATCTTCTCTAGCATGGTGACCCTTCCCTTAATCCCATGTGGGGGACTGGCTGAGTACTCACTAAGAAGGAGGTAGCTAACATCACCTCTTCCTGCAGTTGCCACAATCTCCCTCCTCAAGAGCTGCTCTAGCCAGACTCTGCTAAGCTGGAGATCTGCTGCAGTCCCAGCTGATGGCAGCACGGATGTAAAAATCCAAACTGGCTGAGAGCAATAGGCACCAATCAATTACCATCAGCCCCTGCCAGATCTCCGAGAGCCCCGTCACACATACTCCAGGATCACCACCAGCACCACACAGAGATCGTCAGGGTGTGAGCATGGGGCTGAGTCACAACTTCGTGCTGCCCTGAGGGGCCCTCGTGTCTCTCTTATATAATTCACAATTTGTTTACTTCTGTTGTGTTGGAGACATTAATGCGACACACGTGGTTGCCTACCCACAGGAAGTGCCCGAGAGGCAGACAGGAGTATCCCACTGGTGACAATACCAAAGGGCACCAGGAGTGGGGTTCTACAGTTGTTCTCTTGAGCTGGGCTTTGTGCTTTACCTCATCCATGGGGAGACACAGTGAGCAGAGTTGTGTGGTGGCCCCCTTAGGAAATACATACAGGTGTACAGTCTGCCAGGAAAGAGGCAGAGAGACTCCAGCATCGATCCCTACTAAGGACCCAACTCAGTGAAGCACTGAAGCCTGTGCCTCACTTTAAGCACGTGAGTTTCCCATTGAGGTCAACAGGACTATTTGCATGCGCAGAGTTAGGCCCGTGTGAATACCTCACTGAATCAGGGACCGACTGCAGATAATGACAGGGCAGGAAAAGACTACTCTGACCCTCCACTGACCTCAGCTGTGAGGGGCTACCCACTGCATCAGGCCCCACTAATATCCTGTCTGACCTGGCTGGGAATATTGGCAGTGAAAGAACTTCAGCCACCTCCCTTGTGAAGACCGTCCCCGCAAAGGCCTAGCCTCATTTCTCCTTCCTTAACCTCAGAACATTGCTCCTTGTATTGCCATTTTCTAAGGCTGGGAAGCCTTCACTACAGCATTCCCCTGAGGATATGGAAGACGATCAAGTCCTCCACCCTGAGTCATTTGATTAGATACAGTTAATTCCCTCCAGCTCTTCTTACGGGCGCCTCCTGCTCCTATGCACAAAACACTCTGGAAGTCGGCACCTGCATCGTGAGCACGGGCTCAGAATCGCTGCCTCCTTCTCCAGCATTTGCATCCTTTTCTAGGAGTCTTCCCTTGTAGCAACATTTCGTACAGCATGAAAGAATAAATATCAGCATGGGACAGAGTTGGCCATTTTTACCTTCTGCAAATAAAGAATGGTCCCTTTAAGCACAGCATAAAACTTCTTCCATCCTCTTCTTCCTCTCGGGGCTAAAACAAAGAAAAGCAGCTCATTACATGGGCCTGTTAACTACAGCTTCCTCTTCCTCACTGGTAATGCTGAAGGGAACCTGCCACACTACTTGTTCTGTAGGGTCGGAGGTGGGGGCCTGGACAGAGTAGCTCCATGGCAATGCCTGGCACTACAGAGGGGGTGTTCATCCTGGGCAGGCTGCAAAGGAGGGGGGCTCTGTGATGATGGGTGAGGATGACAAACGTGCCCTGGTGCTTAGTATGGGGCTGCTCAGAGAGGGGAGACCTTGGGCCATAACCTTAGGTATTCCTGGGGTTTTAATGGGTATCAGTGACTAGGCCATCCATCTCCATTAATAGAAATAATCCTCAGTGGTTTTACTAATTGCTGGTAATCAACTAACAGATTCCAAACACATTTCCCTGTATCTCTCCTGCGCTCCCATTTCACCGCAGCATTACTTGGCATCCAGTTGCTAATGGAGCTCAAGCATGTACAGTGCAATGGCAGAATGGAGATGGGCCAAAGCCGCACAGTTGAGACCCTGCATCCACACTCTCCCCAGGTTCAGGAGTCTGTTGGGTCTGGGGTTTCAGCTGGGCTCATGCTAGAGAACGGATCTGGGTCTGGACCTTCCCTATAGCTCAGGGTGCTGGGATCCAGAGTTTGGGCTAAGCCCAGTATAAGGATGGGGCCAGCTGCAAAGCTCGGCCGTTCCTGATGCCTGGGGGCAGCTGGTGGCAGCAATCTGATTTTGACCCACCCCTTTTAGAGGAGTGTTTGGGGCTCTATTGGGTCTCTAATTATGGGGCCAAGTATGGGCTGGGATGGAGATACACAGCCCCACTGCAAGCCCCAGGATGTGGGGACATGTGCTCATTGCTATACCCCTGAGCATGCAGAGCATTTGCACCATTCTGTGACCAGCCAGGTCCGCGTGCCCCACCTACTCCCCTATCCCAGCTGGTTAGCATCCCAGGGAGACAGAAGAGGGCAGGGGCTGCAACTATCGCCCTTCCTGAATGTGGTGCTGCCAAGGGAGAGCCCCTGGCTCTTGTAGGGACAACCATCACGACTCCCTTTGATTGCGATTTTACCACACCAAAGAAAAAGCAAAACCAAAAGAGGGGAGTGAAAAGCACTGAAATTAGGTGGGGAAAGTACTGAGCTGGATGGCAGAGTTCACCCCCTTGCAGCAGGGGAAATATACCACAGCATAGCCCTATGCACCATTGAAATCCTCAAAACAGGACTGAAGTGGTGCATTGGCCTTGACTTGGCCCTCTGCACTGGGACACCCAGAAGTCAGTATACGGGGTCCTGGCTACCAGCCATGCAAACCAGCTAGGTTTATCTCTCTGCATACTTGTCTGCGGCATTCACCCAGCTCTGGTCTTGATGCTAGACCCAACTCTTACTGCATGTCCTGGTGCTGTCCTCTCTGCCCTAGGTGTCCCTTACTGGCATGTCATGCTACATGCTGCACTTCTCTTCTAACACATACTTCTCTTCCCATCTGTATCGGCATGGGTTTTCCGGGTGAGGACACCGTGCTTATAGGTAATTGCATTCAGCGCCTGGGGAATGTCCAGGAAAGGATTGCTACCGTCTACGATCCGCGTCACTTTCTTTGCACTGGCTCCTAGTTTGTCGTCCACGAGTTCTGACAGTGATTTTCTCAGCTCATCCTCGTCACTTGGAAAGAAACCCAGAAAAAACCTTGAACAAAGAACATTAGTCTTTGACACTATATTTTACCTGCTAGAGGGACCAGGCCTTGGTTCGAGCAAGTCACCCATTACAGTAGCAGTAGAATACAGCGGTAGAACCAGGTTGTTATATATTGAAAATCATGGTGTGCCAAGTATTGTAATATGTGGGGTCAAATTCTCCTCTTGTGAGCACTGCTGCAGCCCTGTTGACTTGAATGGCATTGAACAGGGCATAACGGCGAGAGGCATTTGACAACCCGTGATTGTTCTCATAGCAACTTTGTGACATTACTTAGTCAAACAGGAGACATCATGGTTAATGCTAACAAAGCATATGTGGAAGGGAGATTCGGCCTAGTGCTTCAGGGCTTAGGCCCGCTATTAGAGTCTTGGGTGAGATCTAAAGTGGGAGGCAAATTAGCCCAAGTCAGCTACTGTGGGGTTCTTACACCTTCCACAGAAGCATCTGGGTACTAGACTAGACAGAGCTCCACGCTGGCGTAGAGTGGGCTGGAGAACATGGGGCTAAGCCAATCTGATTATGGAATGAGGCTCACCAGAGAGCAGAAGGTGACTGGAGCAAGAGGAATGAGAGCCAAGCTCACATGGTGATGGAGCCCAGCTGGAGAGAGGGCCGCAGAGAGTCGAACAGGACACTCAGAGGAAGGAAAGCTCTCCAGGACGGAGCCCCTGGGAGAGACCTTGATGGAAGCAGGGACTGGGAAAAGCTCTCCACGCAGGGAGGCATGGGCAAAATCTTGACTAACCAGGGAAGTGACTGCGGGGTCTACACTGCAATTAAACACCTGCAGCTGGCCTGGGTCAGCTGACTCGGCGCTCGGGCTGTGGGGCTATAGAATTGTGGTGTAGCTGTTTGTGCTCGGGCTGGAGCCCGGGCTCTGGGACCACCCCAGAACAGCCAGTGCCTAAATGGCACAACTGGGCCCACTACAAATTAGGCTGGCGCCACATCAGAGTTCAGATGTAAGCTATGCAATAATGGGCAAAAAGAGACTTCAGCTAGCAGGGATGTCACCAGCGCATCAAAGTATAAGAACATCAGAACCTAAGAACGACCACACTGGGTCAGACCAAAGGTCCATCTCGCCCAGTGTCCTGTCTGCCGACCGTGGCCAGTGCCAGGTGCTTCAGAGGGCATGAACAGAACAGGTGACCATCAAGTGAAGTATCTGCCCCCTCCACTGGCTGGCCTGCTAAGGGCCAGAAGTCTGGGCTCCTCTAGCAAATGGCCAATGCCGTATTGTCATTGCACCAAGGGTGTCATGGGGGCACTGGGGCTTTGGGTCAGGGTGGGGGCATGGCCCTTGTGCCCACTACATTTCTCACCTGGACCTCACGGCTCTCCTTCCAGGGGCTGGGTGGAGCTACTTGGATGTGATAGTGTGTATTGCACTAACACTCTTGTGAGGCACTGTGGAGAGGGGTCTAGCTAAGAGCATGGGCAGAGGGGGTCAGGTGCCCGGAGTGGTGGGGAATGATCTGGTGTGGTATCTGACTCGTCGGTATCTCTGAGGATGCAGCAGGTAGCCTGGTGCAGAGGGTCTATGTTGCCCATGTGAGTGTCTGTGCTCAGCACTATGGCTGGGCGATGGTACCTTATGCTGCCTGCTCCAGGCAGTACTTGTGTTAGTGCAAAGGAGGCTAGAGGTCTCTCATGTTGCAACCAGCCTGTCTGCAATAAAGCAAGGAGCCCTGCAGCCAGGCAGCATCTGCTTCCCCTTCCTCCAGGATCTCAGGCTGATACAGAGGGAGGAAGGAAAAGAGTGCACGGAAATGGGGGGTGAAGGGGTGGGAGGAAGAGATCTATGAAGTACCAGCTAAATCGGGCAGAAACTGAACTGTCCCAGCCTTTGGAAGGCTGGTGCCAGGGGGCTCTGTTCTCCCTACTCACTGTGTGCAAAAGAGGCTGTGCGCATGGTAATCCAGCGTTTTGCAATAACACGATAATCGCTTCCCTGTCTTCAGCTGAACTAGCTGCACTTTCTCTGAACTCTCTTATATAAAATTTCCTGCCAGATGCCAGTGCATTAGAGCAGCCTTATTGGAGCTAGAGGGCTCCCTCTAGTGGCTGATTTACAGCAATACTTTGGCTTCTTTGCTGACCATTGCCTGCAATGAAGTCAATCAGGTTGCTTTGGCCTGGTGGGATTTTGCTTGCTCTCTCTCTCTCTCTCTCTCTCTCTCTCATTTATTTAGGATTGGATTTTCAAAAGCACCTAATAGAGTTCAGAGCATAATTTCCATTGATAATCATTGAACACTTAGTGGGATAGGGCCAGCTACATAAGAATGGCCATACTGGGTCAGACCAAAGGTCCATCTAGCCCAGTGTCCTGTCTTCCGACAATGGCCCATGCCAGATACTTCAGAGGGAGTGAATAGAATAGGGCAATTATCAAGTGATCCATCCCCTGCCATCCAGTTCCAGGTTTAGGACTGGTAGTCAGAGGTTTAGGAAGACCCAAGCATGGGGTTGCCTCCCTGACCATCTTGGCTAATAGCCATGAATTTATCTAATTCCTTTTTAATTCCAGATATACTTTTGGCCATCACAGCATCCCCTGGAAATGAGTTCCACAGGCTGACTGTGTGTTGTGTGAAGAAGTCCTTCCTAATGTACTTCCAACAGTCTCATCAGCAGAGCAGGGCAAAATTTTTCTCATGAAACTTTTTTTGGGGAGAAAGACTACGATTCGACAGCACTGCAACATTTTGTGAATTCATCTTGGTTTCTCTGAATTGTTCATTTAGGAAAAATTTTTTTTTCTGGTTTTTTGTGTAAAAATTTACTTGTATTTTATTTTTGAAAAATTCAGAAATATTAAAAAATGGTCAAAATCCAAACAAAATGTCTTGTTTCACCCAAAACAATTTCCCCCATTACTTTTCAATGCACCAAATTTTTTTAAATAAATATTTTCTGTCTGAGGCAAAATGATTTCCCCCCACCCAACTTTTTCAAATTGCCAATGAACTGAAAAATCCATTATTCACCCAGCTCTACTCATCACCCCATTGCTTTTCAGGAAAAATAAAACCGGAGAAACATTTTCCAGTGTAGCCAGGCAACTGCAAGGCACGTGCAGCTGGTGTTGGGAAACGGAACCTCTCGGCCACAAGTCACTTGTGAGCATCTGGCTCCAGATGGTAGTGACTATCTGATGGCCCCTTTGTGAAATGACATAGTGGGTCTCAATCCAGTTCCTGATACATAGGTGGACGCATCATAAACATCACCACCACCAGAGGTGGATTAGGGGGTTGTGGGGCCCCTGGGCCAGCGCAAGTGGGGGTCCCTCCCCACCCCTGCTGCCTGTAGTCCTGCCCGCTCCTCCTGGTGCTCCTGCTGGGGAAATGGAGTCAGGGAACGGGGGCTTGCCCTGCTCCCCTCCCACCCAGTATTTTGTGCCCAGACTCTACTCCCCAGCAGGACCACTGGGTGGGTGGAAGGGTTGGGGCACGGTGGCGCCCATTTTTCCGGGGGGCCCCCAATTGGCCAGGGCCCTTGGGCACAGGCCCCGTCGGCCCAGTGGCTAATCCATCACTGACCACCACAGTTGATAATCAACTGGCCCTATAGAGAGACCAGGGACTGACTGGGCCAGGATGAAAGCAGGTCTCTCCCAAAGGACAAAGTGCATGGGTGCGGGGAGGGGCGTGGACTGCCCAGAACATAGCAGATCTGTGGGTAAATAAAGGGGTTGCTGCTAGGGTAAGAAGAGCCCTAAACACACATGTTTTGTTTTGTTTTTTAAAAAGGATGTTCAACCAGAGTGAGGTCAGGGCAAGTCCCACTTCATGGCTCACTTTATTCAGGCCCATCAACCGACACATGAGGTCTCAATGAGAGGCCAGTGCAGCCTGAAGAGCGTATTTCTAGCACAGCTGTTCCACCCCACCTCCAGCTTGGACAGCTAATATCTATACACAAAGGATCTTCCCTGTTTTTATCTTGGCTGTTTTTTACCTGATACCCACATCCCCTACAGGCGTGCGAGTTTCTAATGGGAAATCAACCAAGGCTTGGCTTACTGAGCAATATATGGTTCTCTTCCTTTTTTCAATTACACTGTTTGCGTAGCTTGTACAGTAAATTTCCATAATCAACCGACTGTATGCATTGTAATGGGCCGGATGACATTGTGCTCAGGGGGTTGCAGCAGTAATTAATCCTGGTGGAAGGTAGAGAAGTTCTGGTTTCAGCAGCTGTGCACATTTTCCACATGGCCCCATGGTGGCTCATGATGGGACGTCATCCTGAGCTTGTTTCTGCTAGTTAATCCCTGAGGACAACTGCACTGGGAGTGAGCGCTGCACACACCGCCCTCCACTGCCTGGCATTAATGGCCTGATTTGCAGTGGTGCCGCAGGCTCTCAACACCCATCAAAGCCCACTGGAGCTGCACAAGCTAAGGACTTCTGAAAAATCAGGCTACAACTGCATCAATACAAGAGCCATCAGGAATGGGAGGGGTCAGAAGGCCAAGAGCAATGGGATGGGGATGAGATAGTGCTTAGCAGAGGATGAGACAGGAGGTCTGGAAAAAGAGACGAGATTTGTAATGGGCCTCCCATGAGCAGAACCATGCACCTCTGTGGAGCCTCCCTGAGGTCAATGGGCCTCAGGGATCCAACCGCCTGCAGCTCATTGCAGGAGTGGGGTCTAATGTTGTAACAGATGGAGTTTAAAACAGATAAAGGGACTGCGGCTGGAGTTAAGGTGTTGCAAAATTATTATTAGTATTATTGGAGATGATAAGGATGACATTGCTGACCAGGGTAAGTATGGTATTAATTGCTCTGAGACATGTCACTGGCCCTCATGGGATGCTCGTGGGTGCCTTCTGCACAGTGATCGATGGAGTGAGAGGGGTGGCTCTGGGGTGAGGAACTGCTGTATTCACCATGGTGCAAGAGGAGAGCACAGGGGCTGTCATCCAGAAGGACAGCAATGACAGCACATGTGTGATACATAAATAAACCCACCCACCAACAGGGACAGGAGGACTGGTCATAGCCCAGCTGCTGAACTGAGCAGTGAATGTTGGTCGGACTGGGGAGCTCAGATCTTGTTTTCTTGGTGTGGTGGTCACCCCCCCACATGCAGCTACGTCAGATACTCCAGCAAGGCAGTGTACCTCTAAAGGGGTAAAATCTCCCTCATGCAGAGGGCCAATGTTATGCCTTACCTGGTGCCTTTGCCTTTGCCTTGCGCCGGCCCTAAATGGGGTTGAATTTCACCCGTTCAGAAGCACACGTCCTTTCTGGAGCATTACCAGTCCCTGCGTATGTTAATACTGCACTTTCCTGAAGCTTCTTGAGCTAATGATCCAAGAGCTTTGAAAGAGCCCTTTCAGGTTAGAGGGCACTGAACAGGGATACTTACATGGCCCACTCCAGCTTCTCATTTTTGATGGAGTTATACAGCGTCTGAAACAAGGGCACAATATTAGCTCTTGGCAGCGCCTCCGGGCAATGGGTCCCCTTTGTGGATGCCTCCCGGGCGAAGGCCCTGTATAAGGCCTGTGCTGCAGAGCGCTCTCAGAGCGATGCTTGGTTTCTGCCCTGTTACAGGAGAGCTGTTTGGAGCAGAGGCGCAGGCACCGTTTCCACAGGCACTGACTTTGACTTGTCAGGGTGGGTGCTCTACCCCCCGCCCCACCCCGAAGCCCCGCCCCTTCCCCTGAGGCCCCGCCCTCGCTCCACCTCTTCCCTCCCCTGCTCTGCCCCCTCCCCCCGAGGTCCTACCTTCCCTCGACCTCTTCCCGCCCCAGCGCCTCCCACCTGGCACCCCGCCCGCCTGTGGCTCGCTGTTCTCGCCCCTCCCCCCGAATGCCTCCCGCCAGCCGCCAAACCGCTGATCAGCGGCTGTGGGGCTGGCGGATGCTGAGCACTCACTATTTTTTCCCATGGGTACTTGAGCACCGGAGCACCCACGGAGTCGGCGCCTACGACCATTGTGGCGGTGCCTTTCTTGCAGTCATGTAGTGACGCTGGTGTTGGCAAGGGGTAACTGCAGTATTGCTCAGAGAGGAGCAGCTTTCATTGGACTCCAGGCTCATTTGCCATGCACAGCAATGCTGATCATGGGCATGTTACAGGGAGTCATTGCCCCCATAGGGGCTGAAGGAGTTTAATGCCTCCCTGCCTCCCCCAAAGGGCGAGAGCACGACTGGGGTGCTGGCATTTGGAAGGGAGGTGTCAAGGATTCTCCAGGCAGGGATAGACTCCTGGTGATTGTGAATTCCCTGCTGCACCTGTCAGCAGCAGTGCCGGGAAGGCCAGCCCTGCCTTGGGGCCCTGTTTCCCAAGCTGTGACTTTTGTTCATAAAGCACTGGGCTACATCTGTGAACTGGAGCGATTCCTGCATGAACTCCTGCCTTCTCAAAGGCTGCTGGAAGGCTCCCCGCCCAAGGTGAGGGGTGGGCATTTGGAACGACCCAGGTCTAAGAGGGGAGTCCCCACCTCTAGGGTGAGATGACAGAGCCCATCTGAGCCATGGCTACACTGCAGTTCCCACTGGTAGAGCTGCACCTATTGGGACTTACAGGTTTGAAAGATACTACCATAGATGAGACATCAGAGGGGACGTCAGTGTCTGCAGTAGGGGATTTTAGACCAGAATTCCCATTGCTATCATGACTAGCTTAGCCATGGGTGGGAGGTTTGTCTGCAATTTCCTACTGCAGGGGTAGTCACTAGGCTAGTGCCTGAAAACCAGGGGATCTGCATTCTACTCCTGGTAAGTCTCTCTGTGCTCCATGCTCCCCATCTGTGAAACAGGGCAGTGATGTGTAACAGCCTCGCTGAGGTGCTGGGAGACAGGACTAGCTAGCACTTGTAAAGGCCAAAGTAGTATTAAGGCAGAGCTGTGCCAGTGGCTGGGTGAGACCTAAGGAATTCCTGGCTCTCTTCCCTGGGCAGAACCTACAAGGAGCTCCGAATACAGGGTTGGACTTACTGGCAGGGAATGTAATAAGGGAAACTGAAGCCCCATATTATTTTGGGTGCATTGCTCTGTGTTCAGATGCAGTGGCGCTGCGGGCTACGTAACTAGTGAGACAGACAGCTACACTTTGGTACAGTACGAGGACAGCGAGAAATCACAGAGTACAAACAAAAGATGGTCCCAGGAAAACGGACCTATTCTGACATGCCAAGTTATCACAAGCTTCTTGTGCTTTCTTAGTTTAGCCAAGACTGCTGCAAAGCTTCGACACTACCCTGGAAGGAAAACGGAAGGTACGTTTGTACTCTGACGGTCAGGACTGCCAGAATTAACTCAGCGGCAAGGGCTTGAGGCAAGGAATCGAGCTAACCAGGTTCTATTCCTGGCTTTGCTTTGTATGAGACACTTTGCCTTTCTGTTTGGTTCCCCTCCTACCAATGGGCTATTCAAATGATCAGCTTTTCAGGGCAGAGACTGTCTTTCATTATGTGTATGTACAGCGCCTAGCACAATGGGCCCGCCTTGGAGGTGGTGCCTTTAGGTGCCACCCTAATAACACTAACATTGATATCACATTACCTTCAGCAGATCCTTTGCGAAGTCCTTCCCATCATTTAAGCCATCCAGGTTTGCTATAAATTGTTGGCATGACATCTTCTTTCCAATATTCTGCAATGCAAAGAAACAGAGCATTAAACCCCTGGATAGCTCCCAGTTTAATCAAACTGCTTTGAGCAACTGATTGTGGCTATTAGAATGGGACCTGATCCAACAGCCTAACACTGAACACCCGTGAATGTTGTGGCTCCTCTCTTATATAGAGGTTCTTCTGTCAGGCTCATCACTGTGGTATCTGATGTTTGCAATCTGAACCTGGCTCCACATTTTTCAAATCTACCCTTCTCCCCACACCAATTCGGCAGTGTTCCCAATCCAAATCTGGAGCCGGCCTTCTAACATGGGCTTACCTCTGGCAATCACACATTACTGAATCCAGATTGAGACTTTGACACAACAGCCGAGTCACAAAACCCAAACCCAGGTGCTCCTACTGTAGCAAATAACGCTGGGCTTGATTCCCTGGAGCCAAAGTAGCATAGAGTGTCTGTGAAGTGTCTGACTGGAGGGCTGGGTGGGTTATTTTTAGCAATTTTTAGGTAGATGTCCAAAAATCCGGGGGGTTCTCTTGGTATACTCTGTAGTGACTACTGTAATGTATATATAGTATGTACTGTAAAGAGCGATCTGTTTGTAATGTTCCCAAGGGTGCTTTCACATCAGACTGTTTCAAACAGTCCTACGTTAAAGTGCACTAGGGAACCTTTAGTGCACACCAGCAGGGTCAACACAGACCAATTAATGACCAACATGTTTGTGTGCTTTGGAAATCACACTCCCTTAGTCCACATTACTGTTCCGTGTAGACAAGCCCTTAGACACAAGTTCCCAGTTTTGGTGTCTTTTCAGTATTTCTTGGTTAAACACTGCTTTCATTTGCTTTGTACTGGGGGTGTTTTTCAGTTAATACCTAAAACCAGAAGCCCTAACAAGGCTTTGCTATACTATCAAAGTAGTTAAAGCCAGCACCCATCCTGGGATGGAGTGAGAGGGGTGGTTCTGGGGTGAGGAACTGCTGTATTCACCACGGTGCAAGAGGAGAGCACAGGTGTTGTCATCCAGAAGGACAGCAATGATGGCTTGTTATGTGTGATCTGTGGGACCCTGCTTACAGTGACCAGGGTGAATCAATGCAAAGTGAGGTGGGTTCTGGCGGTCGACAGGGTGGAAAAGAAACTCTAAAAACAAATGAAACAAGCACCTTGCCCCCAACCCAAGAAATGCTCCCCATGCACTAGAAATGAACCCTCAATTGGCGTGAAAGCCCATCAAAAAGCAAAGGAGGAGGCCAACTAGGATGTGCTGACTCCCTGGCAGCGTTTATCGCTGTGCACAGCCTTCACCGCTCTGCAGCACTGGTTGCTTGCAGCTCTGATGCTGCTTTGTCCCATATCACTAGCTAACACCATGTGGGCAGGCTTTGAGATTAACACGGCTAGCTTTGCCCGCTGCTGCCCCATTAACCATGTTTGAATTGAGGACATGTTTCTCTCTGAGTGGCTCTGGTTGCTGGTGCCACATTTGAATGACTCTGTCTGATATTCCCCAATTATGCATACTATCACTAGCAGGGTTTGGATTAGTCAACACCCAGGGGAGGTCAGGGGGGAGAGCAATAAAGCGCTGTAACAAATCTGCAGCCTCCTAGGGCTTTGCAGTCAACACCATGGCTACGCAGAACTCCCCAGCAGCCGCAGAAACACAACTCACTCTTCCAAAAGGACAAGCCCATCTTTACATTCAGGCCCTTCAGTACATATTCATGGAACTTAATAGGGCCCAATTTTTCCAGCCAGCCGACCACCCAGCAGCCCCTATTGAAGTCTGAGCTAATATTGAAAATCAGGGATCTTATTTAGAAGCCTAACTATAGACACACATATTATAAAGTCTTGGCCATGTCCCTGCTAATAAGTTAACTCTGGGCAGCCTAGGAGCTAGAATGCAAAGCCAAGCAGTGCTGTTTCTCTCCCATAGAGGGCAGTGGGATTCATGCCCACTTGCTAGCCAGGGTATGGCAGGGCTGCAAGCCACCACCTTAACAGAATTGTGTGGATGGAGCTTGGGGGAGAGGCATAATGGACCTCCAAGAGAGGGACCTGGTGCTGGTGACCCTGAGGTGTGGAATATCCTCACCCAGAGAGGGGACGAATATCTCTGCCCACTGCGGGTGGTACCAAGTATCCTTGAATCAGCTAGTGGAGTTTCCATCTGTTCCTGCTTATACGCACAAACGCCCCATAGCCCGGCTCCAGTAGGGAGCAGCGCTGGGGTCAGCAGCCATTCTCTGAGCTAGGCAAAGGGATGAACACATACCACTGCTCTGTCCCCTAGGCCAGGCTCCCATCAACATTAACTAGTACGGACCGGCTCATTAAATCTCTCCACCGTAATGGGCCAGCATTATCCCTGGTGTCAGTGGGTTCTCCTGCCACTGAGCAGTGCTTGCTCATGGCAGTGTGAGATCCCTGCCTCTTTAGGGTCCCTGAGTCGAAGCCAGGTGGATGCGGACACCACTTGTGGTTTGTTTCCTTTAGAGATAAGTCACAACCAGAATCCTGAATCCGAACCCCAAAGCTGTGGAAGTGCCTGACATCCAAACCCAGGTTTGATTGTCACACACATCCCCTGTGTTTAGAATGGGCCGTAGAAAACCACCCAGACCCCAAAGACCATTAACTGTGGAAGAGTCTTGCAGCTGGAACCCATCACTACTTCACAGAAGCTGTTCCACATTCGCAAGAAGTAAATACATGTTGTTGCCCGCAGCATCTTCAGGGGCTGAATGCTCTCATGGAAACCACTCCAAAGGGTATCAGATAGTGAACATGGATGCACCAATCGGCTGCAGCTACACTAGAAAAAAACATCATTCAAAATGAGACCAAAGGAGACATTCTTGTGCCACGAAACCTGATTCAGCGAGGTACTTACGCACACTGCTTAACGTGATGCATGGAGTAGTTCCATTCAATATGAGCTCTCACATGCTTACAGTTAAGCACTTTCTTATGTACCTTGCTGAATAGGGTTCTCATTGCATAAAGGGTTGCCTGCAGAGCTTTGAAAGAGATATTTCCCTGAGCAACTGACTAGCCACATGCACAAGGTCAACTTGCCTTTCTATGAAGCCTCAGGCACTGGCCAATGGCAGAAGGAGAAATCTGGGCAGTGATTACTGCTATGTTCCCCTAGGAGAATGAACTTTTACCCAATACTACATGCTCCTGGACACGGGATGAGAAGTGAAAGATCAGGTCTCTGTGTAGCTCACTCATAGAGTATTCGTTTAGAGCTCATTCATATAGAGTTACCTCCCTGGTGTGTTTGAGATAGATAGATAGATAGATAGGGTCTGATTCTGCTCTCACGTAGTATTACCCTGGTGTACCTCCACTGGAGCCTTAGCCACATGGTTGTGAGAATAGAATGAGGCCTAGGCTGTTCAACTTGGGCAGCTTGGGTAATTAAATGCCAATCAATCCAAGATGCGTGTCTCCAGCATCTGATGCAGTCAAGCATCAGTGACTCCTCTCTGCTTCTCCCGCAGACCCGGTACTATCTCTTGATGGAAGGCTGGCTAGGAGCCCTCATTAGGTGGCTCAGTAGGTGACAGAGCTCTGAGCAGGAGGGTTAGCCCCGAGGTTTAGATGAGGAGGGGAAAAGCAAAGGTGCAGTGCAGCCTCCAGATTCAAAAGGCTCCTGACTCAGAAGGAAAATGAGGCACAGTGACACAGAAGGGAGCTGAAGACACTGCAGCTCTCTAAGAGCACTGCCCTCCTCGCTTGTCTCTGGGAGGTCTGATCGCATTTGATGAGCTTTAAAGTGATGCCTGAAATTGGCGAACACATCATCTGGAAAGTACAGAATCCTATTACATTCCTGGCCCTTGAAAACTCTTCTCTCTGTGGCTTCACGGTGGGGTGTGGCTTAGTTTACACAGATTGATTTCTCAGCGCTCACAGATGCTGCCTGGGGCCAGGGAGCTCTGGGGCAGTAACTACTGGATGAGAGTGGTATGCTCATGAAACCTAGCATGGGATGGCTGTCAGGAAAGTGTGTAAAGTAGGATGTCACTATGGAAGTGACATCACAACCCCTTGCAGACCAATCATAGCCAGCAACACTGTTCCCTCTAAGCTGTGCGCGCGTGTGTGTGCACAGATCCTAAACCCTGCGCACATGGCGAAACACCACGCGCACAAAAATTTGCACAGAAGCACAAAAATTTGCACAGAAGACATTTTTTGCACACCCGGCCTGTCAAAAATTAGAGGGAACATTGGCTACCAAGTGGCACTACGTGGTTGTGATGCTGGCAGATCAGATGCCAGCTCATGCCAAGGTCCCCATGTCTCCACTGGACACTAAGATGCACAGCTGGAATCTGTTTGGCTCACAACCAACTCTGTGGGCTAATAGTGGTAGAATAGGTATCAGAATCATAAGCAAGTGTTTGGACTCTATTGAATGCTCGTGAGCTGCTGCCTGCATTAATCTCACTTGTAATGTCTGCATTCCATAGGGTAATGTAATGTTTGAGTGGCTATATTGTGAGCTTCTCTGACTGTCTGAGTCGCCAGGCGGGAGAGGGAATTTAATTAGTGTGAAGAGTTGTTCTTCTACAGAAATTATTAGCTCCCTTCCCTGAAAGAGGAGACCCCCTCAATACCAGATGGGCTCGGGTTGGATCTTACAATTGGAAACTCCCTACATCTGGACTGAGAAACCATCAACAAAAGGACCAAAGACTCTGATTGTTTTCTACTCTCCTTCCCATGAAGATGAGTCCTGCAAGTGGATTTCTCCCATCAGCTGAGATTGCAGCTCAGAGTCCATGGCAGGAGGGGGATAAAAAACCCCAAACCAAAGGAACTAAGGATCTCTCTGGTGCTTGGACTCAGGGGTGTGTGTGTGTGTGTGTGTGGGGGGTCTAAGTGTTTCTAGGCATGAGCAAGAGATCCCCAGCTGCCTAGCCTGGGTTAGCCCTAAAGGTTAAATGGAGCTTGCTGATGATAGAAGCCTCTATTACCTTTAAAACCTTAGACTGTAACTCATTTGTGTGTTTGTTTGATGGCTTTAACCTTGTAAATGACTAATTTCCCTTTCCTAGTTAATAAATCTTCATTAGTTTACTATAATACTGGCTACATGCTTTGTCTTTGGTATGAGACCTAAAGCACAATGGACCTGGGGTCAGTGATTGGTCCTTTGGGATCAGGAATAACCTGAATATTGCTGTGATTCTTGGTGTAAGGGGTCATTGATCACAGGGATAAGCTCACCAGAGCGGCGAGACAGACCAGAGAATCCAAGGGGATAACTGTCTGTGACTCCTTGGTAAGGCTTTTAAAGGGCCTGATGTGCAGCTGCATGGTGAAATCTAAGTTTAGAACTCACGGCCAACTTAGGGTTTGTGCCCTGGGTTTGAACAGTCTGCCCTGTGGTTGGTACCCAGTGGCCCTCTGTTCTAGCTGGCATTGCACCATCTGTAACATGTCATTTCTTCTTCACAGCAACTCGTAGAGCAGCTGCAGACATGGCAGATTTGGATCAATGCTAATGTTGAGTTAGAAAGGATGGGATAAAATGGCTCTCTTGGCCTTTCCCAAAATGCTCAGGGAAAGCAGTGGAGTGATGCTGATTTACTCCAGCTGAGGATCTGGCCTCTATAGCTCTTTTCAGCAGTAGCTCTGAAAGCATGACACTACAGCAGGTCAGGGTCTCCATCCCCATTTTATAGGTGAGGAAACTGAGGCACAGAACTGGGAAGTGACTTGCTGGAGGTCCCATGGAAAGGTGATGGGCAAGCTGGGACTAGGACTCAGACCTCTGCATTGGACCCTGCTGCCTCCCTCAGCAAAAGCACTAGCAGCAAAAAACCTGTGTTGTGTGCATGGCGTTCTGGTGCACCCAAGGAGAGAAAGATGAAAGAGGGCAGTGAGGCTCGGACGTGTAATTACGGTAACTGCATCTGTCCGTATTGTAGGGGATGATGGGGAAACCCCTCTTCCCAAGGAAACTAGTGAGGTTTTCACCAAGATTAGCTTCTCTAAGGAAGAGTTCAGGAGCAGCCTGGGAAATACAGACCCACAAACAGCCTCAAAGGCCATGAGACTGGGGCTCCAGTCACAGAGGGGTTCTCGGCAGCTGCACTCCCTGTGCCGCCTCATGAGAGGCTGAAAGGTTGGGAGGGAAGGATGGATGGGTGTGTGCCTAGTGGATCTAGACCTATATGGATCCACTGTCCAAACCCCCTTGCTAATGGGGAATGCAGGGACCATGGATGTTATTTCACCCCGAAGGCTGTGGTAATCCTGACAAAGTAACTCTGCTGTTGTGTGGCCTGGGTGTGTGGGGATTCCACTCCTTGGAGAACTTCTGGGCATGGTCCATTTACATGGGCTTTGTGCAGGAGTCAGGATTTGGCCCAAGGACTAGACGGCATTCACTCACAAGGTCTGCAATAAACAAAGTGCCTGAATCGCCTCCTACTTTGTTTAAACCAGTATGACACGAGTGTGACTCCACTGGGTTGATGGAGTTGCTCCAGATTTACATCTAGCTATCTACGGAAAAACTAAATGACACCCAAATACTGAATGGGTTTCATATCCAAATCACATTATTGTGCATGCAAATGACTGATTAGGTGAATTAGGCACATTCAATCACCCAGTTTGCATGCACAACAGTGGTCACTGCTGGTGCAAAGTAGCTGTGAATTTTGTGCATGCATTTGCATACCTAACATTTTGAAAAAAACAGCCCCATTATTTTATGATTCATTAGTTGCTGTGTGGCATTGGCATGCCACAATGTCAAACAAAACCATCCTGAAGAAGGTAGAGTTCCTGCCCCAAACTGCTCACAAGCTAGGCTGGAGAAACAAAACCATTTGGACAGAGGGTCCAATCCTGCAGGCTTCAAGCAGGCAAAACTTCTGTTGCTTTCATTTGGGGCTTGGCCTGCATAAAGCTTGCAAGATCAGGTTCCAGCTTCATCAAGCCTAAACTCAGACCCTGGATGACGCAGGGGAGCAAGGTCCAATCTCAAACAGGTGCCGATTTCCTATTGTTCTAACACTGCAGAACTGCCAACCCCAGACATTCAAAAGTCATGAATCAGGCACCCCAAGTCATGAGATTGGCTTAACAATCATGAGATTTTAGAAGAACACTAATGTGGGGGAGGGGCTAATTTTGAGCTTTTAGGGATCACGATTTCAAGCTTTGCTCTGCAACCACTTTCTTCCATGAAAGCTGAGATTACCCTGTCATTACATGGCTTCAGGAGCTGGGGCTTTAAGAAAAAAACCACATGAAATATCATGAGTGTTGCGATAAAACTGCAAGATGAGGCAACATGGTGATACTTATTCATCATTGTTATGTTCTGGCCAAAAGCCTTGACCCAGGTGTAATAATAACCAGCAGTCATGCATGAGAAGGTTGTGAGGCCATTGCAGACAGAATCCAAGAGGTCTCCTGCACACTGTAGCTAGCTCCTCTCCAGAAGATCTCAGGAACTGAAGCAGCCAACAGCAAAGTCACATTGTGGTGTTGCCAACTCTCATTTTATCACAAGGCTCCCATTATTTGGTATTTCTCTTAAAGCCCCAGTTACAGGAGTCATGTGATTATGTGACAAACTCAGGTGTTATTACAAAAAAATGTTTTGAGATCCTTTTGGTTACAGAGAAAAGCTTGAAAACATGATCCAGGTGCACCCAGCACTAGTCAATTCCAGGCTCACCGCACTGCACCTGCTCCAGCAACCAGCTGGAGTTAACCCCTTCCTAGCAAGTGGGATTTCACGATATCTCCCACCTCACAGCAATGTGCAGTAATATGTTGAAACACATCTCCATTATGTCAATAAATAACGTAATAGGTGGTGTTGTTACAGCACCTGTAACCAAACAGTTACGAAGAAGGAGGCAGATCAAATCACGTATTCTGCCTCCCTTAGCATTTATTTTAAAATGAGGAATGTCTATGAATCTTCAGTGTATTATTAATGATGTCTTTAGAAAGGTTGCTGCCCCTAAAAGACTGTTGTACTGAGTGATCCTTGGTCAGAAGAAGATTGTTGACTCATTGAAACCCACGGGAAGGAATGCAGACTGTGGGAAACATTCAGCATGTTTTTAGGCTCTGCTGTGATGAGGTGTCAGAGTGGGTGCTGTGAATATCAGTGAGAGGAACCCAGATGCTGATGCATGATCAATAGCATTTTAGTTTGAGGAATCCTTTTGCTATTGAAGTCTATGGGAGTTCTGCCACTGATTTCATTCAATAGGAGCAGGAGTGGGCCTCTGGGACGTAGCAGGGAATCACTCCCCCCACCCCCACCAGAAATACATGTAATTCAGGTACTTTTTAAACTACATTCTTGTAATGCACAATCATGTAGGTATCAACACAAACAAAAGGACTTCTTACACAGGAAAAAACCAAATCAAATGCCAAAACTTCAAGCAAAGCACTACAATCGCTGCACTTACCACCTGGCAAAGGGTTAAAGAGCAGAAAGAGAGGATCCAGGAGCAGAAGGAGGAAAAAAGGAGGAGAAGAAGGAGAAGAAGAAATTAATGTCACACATGCAGAAAAATATAGAAAAGAACTTTCACAGCGAAGAGAAACCTCCATAGCCCGGGAAACTCACATTGATCCTCATTTCTAAAGCCGATCACAAAATATCAATTGTTGTCCCTGGGCAGTTAGAAAAAAATGTTTCTTTTGAAATTTACGATGAGCATTTTCCCAGTGAAAAACCGCAAATGCAAGTGTTTTGGATCTTTGAAAAAATTCCAGTTTTCTGTACAATTTTGGAGGGATTGGTTTTTCATCAAAAAACAGGAATATTTTGACTGAAAGGGAATTTTGTGTTTTGGCTGGAAAGCCATTTTTGGTTGAGGGGAAAAAAATGCTTTGATGAAAAAGAAAGTTGACCAGTTGTACTCAGTTCATGTAAAGGATTTGTGAGATGTGCTGTTCTTGCACAATCCTGTTCCAAACCCAGATTAAAGACCATGAAACACCATGCTCAGTGCATATTTATTTTCCTGATGGGCATCTGGAAATCTAGCCGGTGGCTAATGTAATGCTATCCATGCTGTACGGCACATACACTACTCTTGGGAACCTGTGATTCATTTGCCAGTGGGTCAGTCCTGCCAGCCCTGGGAGATCCCAGAATGTTATCTATGGTGGCCTTGTAATGCTGGGCGCTACACACATTCTATTAGGGACTCTTGCTAAAGGAGGGCAATGAGACATTCGCTGTTTGTGCTGCTTGTGTCTCTGTTGCACTATAATTTCTTTTTTCTCTGTAGCTTACTTTAGAGGTAGCTCTGACATCAGGGCTTCGAAGCCTCTCTCTTTCTCTAGCGTCTAGTCATTGTGCTGCCAGAAGCTTGGCCGTGTCATTGCTAAGCCAAGTGGGGCGCTAGCCGATGGCTTGGATTGGATTCAGAGCAAATCGTTCAGGTTGCTCATGCATTTCAATGTCCTCATGACAGCGGGGTACTTTAAAGTTGGGCACAGCAGCCCCCCATTGGAATACAGCTGAGCATGGAGCAGAGAAAATGGCACCTGCAATTGCCCTGGCGGATGGGAGGTTGAGGGCGGCCGTGCAACATGCCAGCTGCCCTTGTGCTGCTAGGGGCCCAGGGCTAAGCAGGATCTTGCCTGTTATTTTTGACCTGTGTCCTGTGCCCCTGTTTAAATATCCTCCTGCCTAACTTATCTGTTTCATGGCAGTCTCAAGCCCTGTGGTATGTTAGTTGCTCCTCAGGCCCTTCTCCTGCCCTCCGCTGCAGGATGCACCTCCATCCCAGAAAGGGGTGCAACCAGAATTTTCCTAAGGTAGGGGCCCAGAGCTTTCCCTTTCCTGCCCTGCCCCCATCCCCGTGCTCTCTCCCCCACACTCCCCCCAGCCCTGTACTCTTCCCCTGACGTTACTCTGCAGCCAGCTCTGAGCTCTCCCTGCTGCACACCCAGCCCCGTGCTCTCTCCCCCACACTCCCCACTGCCCTCAGCCACATACACTCCCCCTCCCTCCAGCTCTGCACACCCCTCACTCCAGCGGCTCAACACCGAGTCCTGAGCTTTTCCCCTCACATCGCCCTGCAGCCAGCTCCAAGCTCTCCCCTAGCACCCAGCCCTGCGCTCTTCCCCCCGACCTTATCCTGCACCCAGCTCTGAGCTCTCCCTGCCCCACACCCAGGCGCAAGCTCCTCCACAGTGATGCAGTCAGGCTGAAAAGCACCATCCCCACCAGGGGCCAGGCAGTTCTGGGAGCCCCAGCCCCCATCCTCCTTCTGCATCTCCACTTCCCGAGGAAGCACCAAAAGGATCCAGTCCTCCCACCTTCCTGCAGACTGGGGGTGTCTGGAGCCCCTTTCTCCACTTCTCCCGGGGGCTAGGGATGCCTGGAGCCCCTGGGTGCCAGAAGGGCTGCAAGGATGGGGTGTCCTACCCAGGCAAACGGGGTCACAGCCCCACTCAAATTTAATCCATGCCCCCCATGGCACCCTGAAGCCAAGACAGCCTTAAGCCTCATAGAATCATAGAATATCAGGGTTGGAAGGGACCCCAGAAGGTCATCTATTCCAACCCCCTGCTCAAAGCAGGACCAAGTCCCAGTTAAATCATCCCAGCCAGGGCTTTGTCAAGCCTGACCTTAAAAACCTGTAAGGAAGGAGATTCTACCACCTCCCTAGGTAACGCATTCCAGTGTTTCACCACCCTCTTAGTGAAAAAGTTCTTCCTAATATCCAATCTAAACCTCCCCCATTGCAACTTGAGACCATTACTCCTCGTTCTGTCATCTGCTACCATTGAGAACAGTCTAGAGCCATCCTCTTTGGAACCCCCTTTCAGGTAGTTGAAAGCAGCTATCAAATCCCCCCTCATTCTTCTCTTCTGCAGACTAAACAATCCCAGCTCCCTCAGCCTCTCCTCATAAGTCATGTGCTCTAGACCCCTAATCATTTTTGTTGCCCTTCGCTGGACTCTTTCCAATTTATCCACATCCTTCTTGTAGTGTGGGGCCCAAAACTGGACACAGTACTCCAGATGAGGCCTCACCAGTGTCGAATAGAGGGGAACGATCACGTCCCTCGATCTGCTCGCTATGCCCCTACTTATACATCCCAAAATGCCATTGGCCTTCTTGGCAACAAGGGCACACTGCTGACTCATATCCAGCTTCTCGTCCACTGTCACCCCTAGGTCCTTTTCCGCAGAACTGCTGCCTAGCCATTCGGTCCCTAGTCTGTAGCGGTGCATTGGGTTCTTCCGTCCTAAGTGCAGGACCCTGCACTTATCCTTATTGAACCTCATCAGATTTCTTTTGGCCCAATCCTCCAATTTGTCTAGGTCCTTCTGTATCCTATCCCTCCCCTCCAGCGTATCTACCACTCCTCCCACCTCTCTCTCAACCTTATGCTGGTCTGCGATTGAAGCTGAAAATCCATTGGGCTGCTAGCTCAGTCTAGACTTCTCCGGCCTCACTCCATCTGCAGAGCATTATTTCCTTGTCCTCCCAGCCTGAGGAGCAGGAAGAAACCTCCTCTCAGCACGTGGGTGGAGCTGGCCACAGGGGAGACTCTGTCAGAATTGCAACCAAATCTGATCGGGCCCTAAAAACGCACAAACTCAAACTAATAATCATCCCGCAAGCAGCGTGTGCTTGAAGGAGGGAGTGGCGGGTGCAGCAGAACAGCGTCCGTCGGAGCGGGCTGCTCAGGCCGTGGCCTGTGAGGCCCTATGGATGCCATCGGGGGGTAGCGCTCACTCCTCTCCCCCCAGGCCCAGCGGAGAGGGCGGCTGTGATGCAGCCGTCAATGAGCATTTGCAGCCAGATGGTTCATTCTAGGGGCGGCGCTGGTACAAACGCCTGGTCTCCACCGCCGCATGCTGAGAACGTGGGTGTGAGAACTCACCACCCAGCTGGAAGGCCAGAGCACCAGGCTGATGACTGCACTCCAGGCAAGCCCGGCCTGCTCCTGGTAACACCTTGGTCACACCCCTCACCCCCAGCACCTGCATTGTCTGCAGAGACACACCGCACTGCACCCACAAGCTCTGCAAGGGGGGCGGCTCCTCTCCCATCTGGATTTGCCCCACTGAGGAGGGGTTCACATGGGAGCAGGACATGGGGGCTTGCTTGCAGAAAGCTAATTAAAGATCTAAGGGCCAGGCTGCACACTTTGGGCACAAAGTTGCCTCTCTTTGGGGGTGCCTTCGGAGGCACAATCCCTTTCCTGGCATGCTTTGCTATTACTGGGGACTAGTGTGTGGGAGGAGCTGGCTCATGGCCACACCTTTCTGGCCCCCCGCCTGGCCCCTTGGCATGGCTGCCATCCATGGGGCTGCACAGGGGTGAAGCTGTACTTGCCTTTGCCAGGCTGTGCATATGGGGTGCGCAGGCTCTCTGGGCTCACTCTAGGGATGAGGGCAATCTTCCCCCCAGCGAATACCAGGTTAAAACACATGGGTAGGGTGACCAGATGTCCTGATTTTATACAGATAGTCCCGATATTCAGGGTTTTGTCTTATATCGGCGCCTATTGTCCTGCAGCCAGTGTGCCGATTTCTCAGACTTGCTATCCGGTCCCCCTACTCATGGATGTAGGAAGGTGGGGAATCCTGACCCATGGTGGGAGGGGACAGGGCCAGTGACAGCCAGGTGAGCAATTGGCAATGTGGTTCTATCTGTACCAGCTGTGCAGAGCACAGACCTGCATGTGAACAGCCCCTACAGGATGCCCAGAGATCCATGCATGTCAAGGGGAATCCAGGGCCTAGGAGGCCGAACTCCTTGCCTTCTCCTAGGAGAGGTGAATGAGGACTGATTTGAGACTCACTGTCCATAGGCATTTCCTCACGCTGTGCCCCTGTGCGACATACAGGCTTGGGGTCAGCTCAGCAATGCCATGGGGAGAGCCGCTAGGGGGCAGACTAACAATGCTGACAACACCCTATGTCCGAGGATTGTGCTCCTGCTGGAGTCAGAGGTGACAGGACCATCCCCTTCATGGGGTAGGATTGGGATGCCAGTCGTTTTTCCGTGCATTTCCTGGACTCTCTGTTTTCAAATGCTACTCCCCTACAGTCAGTTAGGTTTCCCCTCTCATACATGGCCTGGCTGTGAAGATGTTCATTTCTGACCTGATCTCTCCTCCCAGCAGCCAGGAGCAGGCTCACCAACCTGTGATGAACATGTCCCCCATGTGCAGCACTAGGAATCCTTTGCCACCCAGTGAAATCGCCTTAAATACCCTCTTGCCGTTGTCAGACCAGCCTTGCCTCCAGTCAGCGGCCTAGGTCCCCTATACCCCGCTATCCCGCTGCTGCACGCTTTGCCATAGGAGGTGACCCAATGCATCTCATAGTGCTTGGTGCATGGTGCTGTGTGACATGAGCTGGGAGTGGTTCTCAGTCCAGGTCCTAGCGAGCAGGGATCAGACTCATGCACTGAGGGAACTCTGCTGACGTCACTAGAGAACCAGCTGGGGTGAATTTAGCCTCAGGTGCCTCCATCGTAACAACCATCCCCCAATCAATGGCAATCTCAGCTCGCCCCCAGGAGCGAATGGTCAAGGGGAGCTCCAGAGAGTCCTTCCCCAGCAGGGCAGACTGGGAACAAAGGTGCACTGCCACTATCTGGGCTGGACCTGTACTATACACAAAGGGCCAGATCCTAGCCCCATTAAAGCCAATGGGAGATTTGCCATTAACTTAAGTGGGGCTTGACACAAACAGAGGCTCTGTCTCCAGGGCTGTCTTTCAGGCACCACTGGGCATTCACCTGGCCTGGTCTCGAGAGTCCCACTTTGGAAATGCCAGAGCGATCTCTTCTGCCCCACCCTGCTTCTCCAGGTGCTCCGGCAGCATGGCCCACAGAATGGTAAAGACTTGGGAAGGAAGGAAAGAAGGAAGGAGGCCTCGATAAGCTCTACTTACATGGCCATGAAGATCTGTGTTTAGCAGCATCAGGGCACAGGTCAGTGTATGAATCCCATCTGAAACACACAACAAATGCAAACAGCTCTCAGCGCTCTCCAGACCATTGTCCTCAGAGCACCTTGACCCCTCTGTTGTCTCAGCTCCCCCAGTGTGAAGGGGAGACCAACTGTGGCTTTTTGTGAAAGTTTTTGTGCTGTCGGATTTAACAGTACACTCAGCAATGCTGCTGGGTCCAGTGGGAGGGTATGTAGTGGGCCTGTTACATAAGAATATAAGAACGGCCATACTGGGTCAGACCAAAGGTCCATCTAGCCCAGTATCCTGTCTTACAACAGCGGCCAATGCCAGGTGCCCCAGAGGGAATGAACAGAACAGGTATCATCAAGTGATCCATTCCCTGTCGGACATTCCCAGCTTCTGGCAAAACCCAAGGCTAGGGACACCATCCCTGCCCATCCTGGTTAATAGCCATTGATGGACCTATTCTCCATGAACTTATCTAGTTTTTTTTTAACTCTGCTATGTTTTTGGCCTTCACAAAATCCTCTGGCAAGGAGTTCCACAGGTTGACTCCACAGGTGAAGAAATACTTCCTTTTGTTTGTTTTAAACCTGCTGCCTATTAATTTCATTTGGTGACCCCCTAGTTCTTGTGTTAGGAGAAGGAGCAAATAACACTTCCCTATTTGCTTTCTCCACATCAGTCATAATTTTATAGACCTCTATCATATCCCCCCTTATTCATCTCTTTTCCAAGCTGACAAGTAACAATCTTATTAATCTCTCCTCATACAGAAGTTGCTCCATACCCCTAATCATTTTTGTTGCCCTTTTCTGAACCTTTTCCAATTCCAATATATCTTTTTTTGAGATGGAGCAACCACATCTGCATGCAGTATTCAAGATATGGGCGTACCATAGATTTATATAGAGGCAATATGATATTTTTTGTCTTATTATCTATGCCTTCCTTAATGATTCCCAATATTCTGTTCGCTTTTTTAACTGCTGCTGCATATTGGGTGGATGTTTTCAGAGAACTATCCACAATTATTCCAAGATCTCCCTCTTGAGTGGTAACAGCTAATTTAGACCACGTCATTTTATATGTATAGTTGGGATTATGTTTTCTAATGTGCATTACTTTGCATTTATCAACATTGAATTTCATCTGCCATTTTGTTGCCCAGTCACCCAGTTTTGTGAGATCCCTTTGTAGCTCTTCATAGTCTGCTTGGGACTTAACTATCTTGAGTAGTTTTGTATCATCTGCAAATTTTGCCACCTCACTGTTTATCCCTTTTTCCAGATCATTTATGAATATGTTGAACAGCACTCGTCCTAGTACAGACACTATTTACCTCACTGCATTCTGAAAACTGACCATTTATTCCTACCCTTTGTTTCCTATCTTTTAACTAAAAAGAAAAGGAGTACTTGTGGCACCTTAGAGACTAACCAATTTATTTGAGCATAAGCTTTTGTGAGCTGCAGCTCACTTCATCGGATGCATTAGCTCATGAAAGCTTATGCCCAAATAAATTGGTTAGTCTCTAAGGTGCCAAAAGTACTCCTTTTCTTTTTGCGAATACAGACTAACACGGCTGTTACTCTGAAACCTATCTTTTAACTAGTTACCAATCCATGAGAGGACCTTCCTTCTTATCCCATGACAGCGTACTTTGCTTAAGAGCCTTTGGTGAGGGACCTTGTCAAAGACTTTCTAAAAATCTAAGTACACTATATCCACTGGATCCCCCACACTCAAAGAATTCTAGTAGATTGGTGAGGCATGATTTCCCTTTACAAAAACCATGTTGACTCTTCCCCAACAAATTATGTTCAGCTATGTGTCTGACAATTCTGTTCTTTACTATAGTTTCAACCAGTTTGCCCGGTACTAAGGTCAGGCTTAAGGGCCTGTAATTGCCAGGATCACCTCTGGAGCTCTTTTTAAAAATTGGCATCACATTAGCTATCCTCCAGTCATCTGGTACAGAATCTGATTTAAATGATAGGTTACATACCACAGTTAGTAGTTCTGCAATTTCACATCTGAGTTCCTTCAGAATTCTTGGGTGAATGCCATCTGGTCTTGGTGACTTATTACTGTTTAATTTATCAATTTGTTCCAAAACCTCCTCTAATGACACCTCAATCTTGGACAGTTCCTCAGATTTGTCACCTAAAAAGAATGGCTCAGGCTTGGGAATCTCCCTCACATCCTCAGCCATGAAGACATTGCTCCACAATGGCCTTATTGTCCTTGAGTGCTCCTTTAGCAGCTTGATCATCCAGTGGCTTCCTGCTTCTGATGTACTTAAACATTTTTTTGCTATTACTTTTGGAGTTTTTGGCTAGCTGTTCTTCAAATTCTTTTTTGGCCTTCCTAATTATATTTTTACACTTCACTTGCCAAAGTTTATGCTCCTTTCTATTTTCCTCACTAGGATTTAACTTCCACTTTTTAAAGGATGTCTTTTTGTCTCTCACTGCTTCTTTTACTTTGTTCTTTAGCCACAGTGGCACTTCTCTTACTGTAAGCAGTGTCAGGATGAGCTCCACCCTGACATCTGGTGGTGAGGTGTGGCAAGCTGTGGAAAAGAACTTCAGGGGCTGATCTCATTTGCATAGGCACACCCACCTCGCCTAGAATGAGGCCATAGCTGCCCAAATGGTCACTTTGACTGCTGTGGGATCCCCAGTGTCTCTGTTATTGGGGCAGGAAGAATAAATTGTTATTACCCTGATTATGGGAACTGTGCTTGGAACTGTACTTGGCCTTTTGTTATGCTGGAGGGACTCACCATCAACTAAGTAGCACTCGCTAGGCAAGGGTCATGGGTTCCAAAACTCTGTGAATTGAGAGAGGCTGGGGACAAGTATTAATACTTGGTGGCATGGGTCCCTTGGTGAGGGCCTTACATGCTAATTGCACTTCCTCCTCTCTCCACTGTGGAATATCAGAGCTAATTTTGATTTCATTAGAAGTCTAGTTATAGGCTGCTGAGCTCACTTTGGGCTAATAGTGCACCAGCGCTGAGGCTCCCCTACTACAAGCTGAATTCACCAAAGAGCTGAACTGACTAAGAGCTGAAATCACTGAGCATTGTGTTAAGTAGTGGGGAAGCCTGAAGATATATTGTGGAGCAGTTTGCAGGACGGCTGGAGTGCCTTGTGGACAGGCTGGTGGAGCAGTTCATAGGACGGTGGGAGCTGCTGGTGGGATGCAGAGCAGTTTGTGGGACGGCGGGAGCTGCTGGTGGGCTGCAGAGTGGAGCTGAGCGAAGCAGTTCGTGGGGCGGCTGGCGGAGCGGAGCAAAGGCCTATGGAGCTGTGGGGCGGTCAGCTTCAGATCATGTAAGGTGCCTCTTACCTCCGCCCCCATCTCCACCCAGGTTGGGAGGTAAAGCTCTGTAGATAAACTTTTGAACTCTGGGGCTGCCCTGACCCTGATACTTTTGGGTCATTGGACTTTTGGGACTTTGGGTGATTTGGGGTTGCTGGACTCAAGAACCAAAGGGAAAAGGGCATGCTCCAATTTGCTTGGGGTTGGTTTTTTGCTCATGGGTTGTATTATGAATCTTGTTGGTGGTGTTTCCCCAACATAATGCCACATTGTTTCTCTCTGTTATTAAAAGGCTTTTTGCTACACTCAGACTATGTGCTTGCAAGAGGGGAAGTATTGTCTCTTGGAGGTGCCTAGTGGGGGTGGTATATATTTGTCCCAGGTCACTGGGTGGGGGCTCGAGCCGGTTTGCATTGTGTTATTGGAATGGATCCCCTAGATATTGAACCCGGCCCTTGTTGCTGCCAACTCTGACGGGCAGAAGGGTTACATTACTATGTTTTTTAATTTGGGATATACATTTAAGTTGAGCCTCTTTTATGGTGTCTTTAAAAAGTTTCCATGTAGCTTGCAGGGATTTCACTTTTGGCACTGTATCTTTGAATTTCTGTTTAACTAACTTCCTCATTTTTGTGTAGTCTCCCTTTCTGAAATTAAATGCTACCGTGTTGGGCTGCTGTGGTGTTTTTCCTGCCACAGGGATGTTATATTTAATTATATTATGGTCACTATTATTATCAGCTGTATTCACCTCTTGGACTAGATCCTGTGCTCCACTTAGGACTAAATCAAGAATTGCCTCTCCCTTTGTAGGTTTCAGGACTAGCTGCTCCAAGAAGCAGTCACGAAACTTTATCTCTAAAGTTAATGATTTCAGTGGTCACAGCATAAAGGCCAGCTTGCTAATGTTATCTGGCTCTAGGGTCAGGTAACCCTTCTATAACAGCACTGTAATACCCCCCAGGATCACTGTCTCTCATTTTTTATACCCCCTAATGTTTGATCGCTTTTCGGATCCTTACTGCATATTGGGCAGAAGTCATCACTAAGCTGGTCACAGCGGTGTCCAGGAGTTTCTCCTGAGTGTTAAATTAGTACCCGGACGTGGGTCTGAATGATTCAGAATCTTTCTTCCAGTCTGGATGACTCTGCATTTGTCAGCTTTGAATTTCTGTGGCCACATGGCTGCTCATTCACCTTCCGTGGGTAGGCCCCTCAGAAGTCCCTCTTCAGGTTTGACTAATCTCAATAATTTGGTGCCAGCTGCTATTTTTGCTGCCTCATTGCTCACCCCTGTTTCCAGGTCATTAATAAGTATATTATGGGACACCAGTCCTGGTATAGAGCCGCGTGGGACCCCGGTGCTAACTCTTTCCAGTGTGAAAATGGACCATTTATTCCTGCTCTCTGTTTTCTGTCCCTTGGACTGTTTCCAAACATGACCATTAACCCTGTGGCTTCACTTCATTAGTGACCTCTTCAGAGGGACTTTGTCACAGGCTTTTTGAAAGTTGAAATAAATTATATCCTCCCATTCTTCCTTACTCCCTATTTTGTCAGAACAAACAAAGAGTTTGAGCAGAATATGAGCCAGTCACAATGTTCTTTTGCAGAAGCCAAGCTGGCTTGGCCCATCAACCATGACCCTCTCGGTGTTTGTAATTGTCGTTACTGTTTGCACCTGCTCTGGGATTCCTTCGCTGGCCCTGCGTATTCTTTTTACAGATAGGTGCTGTCCCTCTGGCCCCCTTTGGAGAGTCGCTGCTTCAAAAGAGATTGTGTACTTCTGTCATCAGCATCTTCTCCAGACCCTTCTGAATGCCTAGATTGGTACCATCTGGGCCCAGGGACCTGTTGCTGTAGCCTCCAAGAACACAAATTTCTTGTCTACGTGACACTTGTCAGAGAAAATCTTGCTGTGAAAATCTGTTTTATCTTCAAGAACACAACTCTTAGGGGCCAGGTTACCTCTGATCCAGCACCAACTTATTTGCTGTTTTGAAATATGTACAATAATGTGTCTCGTGATCATCCAGGGAAGAGACATTAAACTCCAAATTCTTTACAACAGCAATTGGCATTAATTGTACAGTCATACCTTATGGGATAGTTTGGGGTCCAGTTATGAATTCCATGCAGTTTTAGGAACAATGCTGGTACTTGTAACAGTCATTGTGAATGTGATCATCCATCTGATAGCAGGAAGCTGGCAGCTATGTCTGGAGACTGTGTGACAGGGCTATCAAGGTCCATTAACATTCACTAACTCTGCCCTGGTAGAACAATGAGGTTGCTACCAACAGAACCATTGACTTTTGATGACTCTGCCCCAGCAATTCCTAGGGGGTTGGAGCATGGAAAATCCCCAGCGGAAGTATAGAAACAAACAAACAAAAGTGTCACAGACTGCTTTGAAAAATGACATGCTCTGTAAGGAAATGGAGCCATTCCACCACTCAAACAGAACCCTCCTGGAGAAGTGGGGCTTTGCCTTCACCCAAGGACACGATCCCAACCCCAAGGACTCAGTAGCGGTGAGGATTCAAGAGTGGGGTTGTGTTAAAGATGTTTGTTGATTTGCCTAGATTGGTAAATGTCCTGTGCTCTCTAAGGGCTTGTTTACACTGGAAATTAATCCGAACTAACTAAAGATGTGAATTTAAAGTGGATTAGTTAAACCGCATTAAATCCCTGTGTGAGCACTTGCATTCAGCATTAAAGTGGCCTTAATTTGGTTTAGCTTAATCTGAATTCGGATTAATTTTCCTGACCGTCCCTTTGTAGACAAGTCCTAAGAGTAAAGTGTGCATGTTTAAGAAATTCCTTGTACAGCCACATGTCCCTGAAGAATAAAATTATAAACCAGACATCCCACGGGGCAGCGGCAGGAGGGAAGCGCTGCATGGGAGCATGCATAAGCAACTGGAGAGCCTTGGGAGGTTCAGCACTGATCTAGAGGTCTCGACAGTAGGACTGTGGAGTCTCCCATCCCAAGGAAGGAGTTCAGACACGCAGTCTGCACCCTGGGAGTGTGCCTAGAGGAGGAAGCAGAGACCGTGCCTGGCCTCTACACAGACCTAGCAGGCTGGAAGCAGCTGGGATCCAAAGGTTGGGTGACTGGTGGCTGGTGACCATCCACAAGGGGCAGACTCAGCCAGGACCGTGACCTTACACAAATTGATTATAACTCACTGCACAGCATAGCTTTGTCATCATGTAACTGTAATCTTGTCTTGAGCTGGTGTTTGCCCTTCTAGGCAGCTGACTGCATTCCACTGACTGTACAATTCATCCCATGTTTCACTTTCAGCCATCTCACAAATGTCCGAAAACCGCTCATCTTTTGCAAGCTCAATTTGGCAAGGAGCTATCCCAAATTGGAGACTGGATTTGTCAGCATTTTAGTTAGCGAACGTACAATTAATGTAAGAATGTTCTCCCTTTGGATTGCCAAAGTTAGTCAGGAATTGCAGATGAACTTGAGCTGTTTCTAATAATGTTATTATCGTATAGTTAAAGGGACACGACGGTCAATTTAGGCCCAGCATTTAGAGTCTGCCAGTCTTACTCACATTGAGTCACACTTACTCACACAAGCAGATTTGAAAGCACTATGTGAAGTTGAAAGGATTTGGCCCTTAGATTTTATAAAAATACGGCTTTGCAAAATCTTTTTATCAACAGAAATATTTCTGTGCAATCAAACAAGTGAAACCACTAGAAACAGCCGGTTAGTTTGGGTTTAAACATTCCCTTGCAGGGATTGCAACCAAGAATCCTACATGGTGAAATGCTGGCTATTCTCCCACCACCCAAAGCCTGCTCCACCTCCATTCCTGCTATCGAACTGTAACTTCACTTGAGGAGATCTCTTTTCCTGACCCCTGTGCTCCTCTCAGCAGAAGACACTAGTGCTCAGCACAAATGAGAAGCTGTCAAACACATGTTTGCAGGACTGCGCTATAATGGGCTGTCCAGACTTCAGCTTGCAAAGTACGCCCAGGCATTTCATTGTGCACTCCCTTTGATCTTGTAGGCATCACCCACACACCTTCTGTTTTCTCACATCTTCGTACAGGGAATTGCCTGAATAAATATTTCAAATGAAACAATATCCCCCTCCCCCAACTGTGTTTTTATAGGGTTTGTTGAAACAAAGAATACAGATCATGGGAGCAGCAGTCATAGGAGGTTGCTCAAATTAAAAGCTTAGCTGTTTTCTCTACAAAATGGGACAACAAATATACTGACAAGACCATTGCACATGAAGTTGTATCATGGTAAGGAAATCACCGTTGCCAGTAATCTAGACGTGGGTTCTCAAACATTTTCCCTAGTGTGGATGACATCCCAATGCAGAGATTCTCCTATGGGCCTCTCCCTTTCCATCTGCAACCACGTGAACCACCTCCTCTCCCCCACATGATCATGCCACTGATTTGTATCATCTGCCACAATGTCTGCCACGGGGAAGTCTTAGGATAATGTATCTGTGGATTTTAGTGGCCCTTAGTGAGATAAGCCTGTTGGGTCAGACTCTGTATGAAGGTTCCATTTCTAAATCGTTTATAAAAGGTTAATAAATATCTAATAGAGGTTTTAATAACCAGAGACTGCTATAGGGGCCCACAGGTTGCTTGTAAGCATGGCTTAGAACCATCTTGTTCTGCTGTGTTTATAACCACCTACACCACGGATTACTCCTGCATGTCACATCCATTAATCAATTATTAGCTATGGACTATTTATAGATGTCCCCCTCCCTGAAGTGCAACCCTGCTTTGTCCTTCAGGAAGGAGTTGCTCACGCTGTCTGAGTCAGCACTAGCCAGCTCTTTGCAGATTACTAGCAAGTGGCCTCCAGGTTACCAGCAGACCCCAGGCTGCGCTTTAGGATCTCTGCTCTTTGTTGTACAGCAGACCAGCTGGTGCCCACGCATTGTCAGCACTGTCAGGGAGGGTGAGGTGTCTGAGAGGAGGCAGGGAGGTACCTTCCGACGTGCTCTCTTCTGGGTTGCACTGGCAGTATCTCCGGGAGAAGTGGATCAGCACGCGCTCCCGTTCCTGAGTCTCTCCCATCAGAGGGAACGCTTTCAAGAACGTTCTGCAAATAGAAAAGGACATTTCAGCTTACAGGTCTCAATGGAAATCCGCAGCCCAGGGCCTCACCTTTGCGGGGAGCAAAGGGGCAACAGCCTTTCTGCAAGATTATGGAGCAGCTGGGGAGCTGCTCTGTGTACTCTAGCTCAACCCCCTGGCCTGTGTGCTTCTGTGTGACCTCACTCGGAGAAGGGCAAATTCTTGCCCTGCCCTGCCCGCGATGGCCTGTTCCCACTAATATCCTGCATGCTGGACTCTGTGCCAGCTCAGCTCCCTAAATCCAGCCCTGTCTCTTGCACAGGAGAATGGTGCCAGCTGGGGTTGTACAGCTGGGGTTGGGTTTGCCTCACGGTCAACTGGGCGTTACTTTAATTTGGTGTTTTCCACAGAGAGATGGGTCCTAACTAGAACCTCAGGCCCAAACCCCTTCAAGCTCTGGCCAACTGAGACTCTTGCAGCTCAGACCCCATTTCCAGTGGGAGCATATTGTGCTGATCATTAGATCACAGTCAATATTTAACCACAGCTGGGATTCCTGTTACACCAACACATCTGTCAGCCTCCAGCTGTCATTATACATACAATCAGTCGTCAAACCTTAAGTGCATAAGCGGGGCCGCGCTACATGGCAAATAATGATACCACACAAATTGGAAACACTGGGCTTCTAGATCAATTCGTCATGGGGTAGGTCTTTAATGAAAACAGAGAGGCTCACCTGAGTGCTTTGTCCAGGGTGAGCCCGGTGAAGTCAAAGAAACTGAGATATTCTTCTGCTACCAACTTGCTAAATTCATTGCTGTAATTAAAGAGGGAGCAATCAGCTGACCCATAGGGGAAGAACACTCTCTTTATAACAGGAATCGCAGAGTCTCCTCTCCTGGCCAACCCAACTTCCAGCAGGTACTTGCAGAGACTCTAAAATCCCCCACCTTAAATCCTTGGGGGAGATTTTCACAGGCACAAAGGGCAATTCAGTGACCCTCAATGGCTGTTTCATGAGAGTTGAGCACCTAGCAGCCTTTTGCGCCTGTGAAAATGGAGTTTGAGGCCTAACTCCACCAGTTGCCTTTAAAAATCTGCCCCTTTATTGCCTGTGTTGTGAACCCTGGTTGCCTACACAGAGACAAAACAGTCAATGGTGAGCATTGAATCTAGGGCCCCCAGCACAAGTTCTTGCCATTTGAGCGGAATGAGTCATTCAGCTATGGGTAGTACAGTAAGAAGCAGGATCTTTGCTGGGTCCAGCCACTAGAGGGAGACATAGACAATGATTTAGACAAAGCAAGTGGATTAGACTTGTTGAACTGTTTTGATGATGTCATAGTGATGGAGTAACTCTCCCTAATACACAACTGGGACCAGCTCACTGAAACATACACACAAGGTCTTTAAACCTATTACGTGTCAGGGATGGAAGGAAATGGTGGGCAGGGAGCAGGGAAAGACAACAAAGCCCCCCTTGTGGGGATGGAGTGTGTGAGAAGAGAGGCCGGGGGAGGGGAAGAGTGAGGAGGGGGCTGAAGGAGAACGTGGGTTTTGGAATGGTCCTCTCACCCGAGGTGGCATCTCAGCTGCACCTCTGGCCCTGGCCATCTATAACACCACTTGGAGATCATAGGAATTTTCACCAGCAACGATTCTCTAGGCCATGTTTTAATCTTTATGGAAGAAGCTAAGTTCATAGATTTATAGATCCGAAGGCCAGAAGGGACCATAAAATTGACCTCCTGTAAAACACAGGCCAGAGAATTTCATCTAGTTACTCCTGTACTGAACCCAATCTCTTGTGTCTATCATTATTTGTATTATTTACTATCTGTATGACCGTAACGCCTAGGAACCCTAGTCATCACGGACCAGAACCCCACTGTGCTGGCGCTGTCCAATCAGAACAAAAAGACAGTCCTTACTCCAAAGAGTGTCCAGTCTAAGTATAAGACAGGAAACAAGAGATGGATAAAGATGGGTCCATGGGGGCATACAAGGAAACAATGAGACAGTGTTGGTCTGTATGAGGGCAAGGCATCTCTTCCAGAAAGGCATCCAGTCTGGCTCTGAAGGCATCAAGAGATGGAGAATCCACCACTTCAGTTGGTCATGTGTTCCAGTGGTTAATCACTCTTACTATTAAATTAGATAACTTTCTCAGTTTAATTTGTCTGGCTTTAACTTCCAGCCATTGGTCTTCCTTGTACCTTTCTCCACGAGATTAAGGAATCTTTTAGTACCCAGTGTTTTCTTCCAGTAAAGGTTCTTATATGCTGAAATCAAGTCACCACTTGGTCTTCTTTTTGGTAAGCTAAACAGGTAGAGCTCCTTTTGTTAACTCTGGCTGCTAGTGCTGGGCCATACATTGCTGCTGACAGGCCGAAGAGCTTCTGAAGTTGGGTTTGAGGGGAAGGAACCCAAATGAAACCCTGGGAGCCATCAAAAAGAGCAGGTTGGAATAGATATCAAGTCACAAATCCTCTCTGCTCCAAACGACAGAGGAAAAGCATCTTTCATAGATATAGATAGATATTAAGGTCAGAAGGGACCATTATGATCATCTAGTCTGACCTCCTGCAAAATGCAGGCCGCAGAATCTCACCCACCCACTCTTCCGATAAACCTCTCACCTATGTCTGAGCTATTGAAGTCCTCAACTCATGGTTTAAAGACTTCAAGGTGCAGAGAATCCTCCAGCAAGTGACCCATGCCCCATGCTACAGAGGAAGAAGAAAACCCCCCAGGGCCTCTTCCAATCTGCCCTGGAGGAAAATTCCTTCCCGAACCCAAATATGGCAATCAGCTGAACCCTGAGCATATGGGCAAGATTCTCCAGCCAGATACCCAGGAAAGAATTCTCTGTAGTAACTCAGATCCCACCCCATCTAACATCCCATCACAGGCCATTGGGCCTATTTACCATGGATATTTAAAGATCAATTAATTGCCAAAATCATGTTATCCCATCATACCATCTCCTCCATAAACTTATCGAGTTTAATCTTGAAGCCAGATAGGTCTTTTGCCCCCACTGCTTCCCTTGGAAGGCTATTCCAGAACTTCACTCCTCTGATGGTTACAAACCTTTGTCTAATTTCAAGTCTAAACTTCCCGATGGCCAGTTTATATCCATTTGTTCTTGTGTCCACATTGGTACTGAGCTTAAATAATTCCTCTCCCTCTCTGATATTTATCCCTCTGATATATTTATAGAGAGCAATTATATCTCCCCTCAACCTTCTTTTGGTTAGGCTAAACAAGCCAAGCTTTTTGAGTCTCCCTTCATAAGACAGGTTTTCCATTCCTTGGATCATCCTAGTGGCCATTCTCTGTACCTGTTCCAGTTTGAATTCATCCTTCTTAAACATGGGAGACCAGAACTGCACACAGCATTCCAAGTGAAGTCTTACCAGTGCCTTGTATAAAGGTACTAACACCTCCTTATCTCCGATCCTTATTGGCCCGTCTTTATCTTAGCTGGGGATTGGTCCTGCTTTGAGCAGGGGGTTGGACTGGATGACCTCCTGAGGTCCCTTCCAACCCTGATATTCTATGATTCTATGATCTCTACTGGAAATACCTCGCCTGATGCATCCCAAGACCGCATTAGCTTTTTTCACGGCCATATCACATTGGCAGCTCATACTCATCCTGTGGTCAACCAATACTCCAAGGTCCTTCTCCTCCTCCTGCGTTACTTCTAATTGATACGTCCCTAGCTTATAACTAAAATTCTTGTTATTAATCCCTAAATGCATGACCTTACACTTCTCACTATTAAATTTCATCCTATTACTATTACTCCAGTTTACAAGGTCATCCAGATGTTCCTGTATGGTATCCCGGTCCTTCTCTAAATTGGCAATATCTCCCAGCTTTGTATCATCCGCAAACTTTATTAGCACACTCCCACTTTTTGTGCCGAGGTCAGTAATAAAAAGAGTAAATAAGATTGGTCCCAAAACTGATCCCTGAGGAACTCCACTGGTAACCTCCCTCCAGCCTGACAGTTCACCTTTCAGTACAACCTGCTGTAATCTCCCTTTTAACCAATTCCTTAGCCATCTTTCAATTTTTATATTGATCCCCATCTTTTCCAATTTAACTAATAATTCCCCAGGTGGCACAATATCAAATGCCTTACTGAAATCTAAGTAAATTAGATCCACTGTGTTTCCTTTGTCTAAAAACTCTGTTACTTTCTCAAAGAAGGAGATCAGGTTGGTTTGGCACGATCTACCTTTTGTAAAACCATGTTGTATTTTGTCCCATTTACCATTGACCTCAATGTCGTTAACTACTTTCTCCTTCAAAATTTTTTCCAAGACCTTGCATACTACAGATGTCAAACTAACAGGCCTGTAGTTACCCGGATCACTTTTTTTCCCTTTCTTAAAAATAGGAACTATGTTAGCAATTCTCCAGTCATACAGTACAACCCCTGAGTTTACAGATTCAATAAAAATTCTTGCTAATGGGCTTGCAATTTCATGTGCCAATTCCTTTAATATTCTTGGATGAAGATTATCTGGGCCCTCCAATTTAATCCCATCTGTCACTTACTCTTTATCATCTCTCATCCTTTTATAGGAACTACACTTCAGAGTGGAAGGAGACAGTGCAAACGGCCCCCACAAAGCTGCTGTTAAAGATTCGTATAGGCCAAGATGCACTGTGACATCAATGATCCATACTCTGACTGCAGTGAGCCACTGTGTTTGTAAGATATTAATGCACTCTTCAGGTGCCTGAAAGCTCCTGGCACCGATATGCTCCTGACACAGCTCCTGATAGCCTGCTACTGAACTCTCTTCGTGGCTTAATGCTGTGCGACTGGGAGGGACATGGCTTGACAGAAACCACGTATTTTAACTTGAAAACCAAGCCAAATTGACAAGGGAGGCACTGAGTGAGAATAACCAGGGGATCCCATTGTGTCACTTTTAGAGGCTCCATTTTCTTCTGACTATAAAGCATGTTCCTCCCGGTGCTGTAAAGCATCTAGAAGATTGTCAAAAAGGCAATTGCAGTTGAATGTAGTGTTCCATCTCCAGGGCTTGCCCATGAAAGACATTTCGGTCGGGGACGGAGGAGGAAAAGGAACGCCACACAGTAGCAAAAGGTATATTTTGAAAACGCCTTTTATGTCTGATTAACTCATCCGCTGTTTGCTGGTGTCATTGCATTTCATATGAATTTTAAAATGATCTGCAGAGCCATTATGTACAATGTAGCCAGCACGTGTGGACCACAATCTATTTCCTAAAAAGCCATGTCACGCCGCAGGCTATGGAATCCTCAGCAGAACATCGGGGGCTGATTTTACACCTGGGCTGCCTAGAATCAGGCTCCTAATGCTCTATCTACACTACACTCAGAGGTCTGACTGCCGCATGTGTAGAGACAGCCCAGCTAGATTTGATCTAGCTTAGCTCCAATAACAATAGCCATGAAGTGGTGGCAGCGTGGGTTAGCCATTCAAGTACATAGCCAGGATCCCAGGTGGGCTTGGACATCCCTCATTCCCATGGCTCCACCGCTATTCTCATTGGATCTAGCTAGATCAAAGCTAGCTCGGCTATTTCAACCTGTGCTGCAGTCACCCCTCTGAGTGCAGTGTAGACAGACCCTTCCTCCCTGTGTGAGTGGTGTATGGGGGCCATAAACGAATGCTGAGGGCCAGGGGAGATTTCCACCATGCAGGCAACGCATTGGGCTGCTGTAGGTGACCCACAGTGTACGGGGTGTTCTGGGGCGGAGCTGACAGGTGTTGCAGACAGGAAGGGGAGGGGCATAGCATTCTGAAGCCTCAAAGGAGGGCATGGATCAGCGTTCACATCACCTGGGCTGGGTAAGCTAACGATCCAACCAGCGGATCAAATTCGGTGCTGAATCCTGGTCATGTGCCACCTGAGGCACGTTATGCATACGCTAAGAAGAAGGAGCAGCCTCGAATCAGGCGGTAGGAAGGTGTCAGAAGCTGAAAGCTACCTTTCCCCACGCACCTTGGGGCAGCAGAGAATCTCACCCTGTATTCAGGCACCGAAATAAGTGACCTGATCTTTCAAAAGTGCTGGTCAGTTGCCATGATCTTCAGCCCTGATCCCGAGCTGAGTGGTAACTGCTGGTAGACTTCTGAAAATCAGGCAACTTATTTAGGCACCTAACTATGGGCTCAAGGGCCTAACTTCAAGCCTCCAGTTTTGAAAATCCTGGCAAAGGAGTTTTGTATAAAACACAGGGCATTTCCTGTGGCTGCAGAGATACCCAGCCCTCGTTCAGAACTCTCAATGTGGCTTGTTTGCTCTTTGCCTGTGACGCTGTAGCCGAGTGAGGCCTCCGTTAATATTTGATATTAATACCAAAAATTAATGAAAGAATAATTGATGGATGTTTGCGAGACATGGGTAATTATCTCAACTTAACAGCATATGCCCTTTGGAGCACCAGTAATTCATATAATGACGTCCTTTTTCAGTCTCATGAAAAATGTGATGCTTTACACTAATTATCCTACACTGGTATAGCGCCTTTCATCTCAAAGGATCCCAAAGCAGTTTACAAACTGATATGCCAGCCACACAGGGATCATTCATCCATCATTGTAATGCTGCTGCGTCTGGAGCGAAACACTGTTCAACAACATAACACAATGGCTGAGGTCAGGAAGAGAAGAATGCCTGCAGTGAAAATTGCAGGGTTAATTTAGGGAGGCAGAATGTAATGATCTACATTGGAATTTGTCCAGGACATTGGGCTAACATCTGCATTAGCACAAAGGGGCCTTGTAATGCTACCTAATACAAATAATGAATGATGGTATTATTTTTATAAGTCCAAAGTTTGCAAGGAATTTCAAGCAATAAAGGACATCACTGCCGCAAAGCCCTTACAAGTTTAGACATAAACCTCAGAGATAACTACAGACAAAAGACGGATAAGAGGAAAGGGAGAACAAGGGTTATGCTTAAGGCCCCAATCCTGCAAGTGGATCCAAATGCAGAGCTTTCTACTCCTGATGGAATCTCATGGACTTAATAACTGAAGGCAAGCAGGGCTGTGCTAACGGTTCCTTGGCAGGATCTGAGGCCAGGGTCACGGAATTGTTGGTTTATCCATGTGGGCAACTTGCTGGATCTGCTGTGTTTTTGTTTGTTTGGATGACTTTGGAATCAGAACTGGACTTTAACTTTTATTTTTTGTAATGAGAGCTTTGGAGACATTAGCAGCCACAGCTGGTTAGGACCTTGGCTTTCCACGTCAGACAAAGGGAGGCCGCGCCAGTGTAGCAACATTTCTGAGCCTCACCCTGGGGAACTGGCTCAGCGTTAAGTTAGAGGGAAGAGAGCCGCCCAGTTGCATCTCCAGCTCCACTGCTTACAGTGCCTGAGATTTCCGTGGAGGTCTCCCATCCAGTGCCTAATGTGTGCCAGGGCTTCCCAGGGCTGAGCCGTGGCACCTCTGGGCTTGCTGCATCAATGTAAAAAATTGCTTGCACCCCAGCACCTCTTTCATTACAAATTAAGCACTGCTCCCATCCACATGTTGCTGTGGCTTGATCTTGCCTCGCTTGCAAGATGTGACAGAGCCCCACCATAAAGCAAGTGGCACTTGATTTTACTGGCATTTGTATTTAATTTGAATGTACAACATTGCGGATCCCGTGCTGCAGGCACAATACACACATTACATACATTAGAAACAGCTCTTCAAAATAGATCAGAGAGATTTCTAACGAAAACCACAACTCTTGAAGAGTCATTCCTGCCATATCCCACTCCCTTTCCCTTCCCTGGGAGAGGATGCAGGTCGTGGAACGTGTCCTTTGGGTCGTCAGATCTGGCTTTGGATGAATCAAGGCAGGACACACATTCAAGAGCCCAGGACACCCATCACTGGGAAAGCCCTGCATCAGCCCCTCTTCATTAAACCCAGAGACTATTCACTCCAGTGCCTTGGAAGATCCCAGCTTCCGCAGCATCGCACAAGTTAAACATCCCCATTCCTCCCTTCTGGTCGTTTGCATCGCTTGCCACCTCTGTGCCTGGCTGGAGTAGGAGGATCTATTGCAATGGATCTCCATCCATGCATAAAAGGGGCAGCCGAAGGCACCCAGCCCCTGCAAGGAAACAAAAACCATGTTAATTAGCAAACAGGTTTCACTGACAATTATGACTCCCTCAGGGAAGATTAAGGATCAGATTTCAGACCGGTTGGGAATCAATGGGAATCTTTCCATTGCTTTTCATGGGCACTGGATCAGGTCCTAAATCGATACCAACCAGGGCATACCTAGGGTATAGAGACTCCAGGCCTGGCGCTATATGAGTTCATAGTATAATTTACACAGCACAGGGGAACCATTGTCTGGAAAGCAATAAGACTCCCAATCAAGGGGTGTGAGAGTTCCCTGGGCTAGTGGGCCTGGCCAAGCCGAAAATCCCATAGGGCCAATATCTAACATCTGCCTGGTGTTTTCTCCCCCCTCCAAAGATTGCTTCTCTTGTGAAGGAGCAGCAACTAATACAGCTTCTTAGATTGTTGTAGTCACTAATACTTTTATTCCAGAGCCAGGAGCAGAACCCAGGAGTTCTGACCCTTTCAAATATTTCTCCCCTGAGTATTGGCACAGGGTTAGAAGTGGATACATACTGCACTGGTTTAAGATCCATTCTCGAGCCACAATATTCTACATAACCAATTGGGTTATTCTCCAAGCTCAACTTTGCCCCTCTACTGTGAATTCAAAGAGATTCCCTCTTAAGAGTAAGTAACAAAGTGCAGTAAAACTACTTACATGCCAGGGGAGAAGGTCACGTTGCCACATCCAGTCCAGGTTCGAAGGGTGTGGCCATGGAGTCTCACCAGCCCACCCCAGGGCAGCTGATGGTTCATGGTGCAGTAGAGTAGTTGTCACCTCTTTGTGTATGCTCCGTTATTGTCTGAGTGGCTTTGTGAAAACACTCTGCTGGGGCCTCTGTATTCTTATTTCATGGCAGGAATGCAAGAAGCATTCTCAATCGGTGTCCAGAATGCCCTCCGGTAGGTCCCCTGATTGTCACCTGAGATGGGGCAGCCTAGGCTACGTTGTTGTTTGTTCTTGCCCTTTCATGCAGGGGGTGACTGGCAGAAGAGGGGCTGCAGGTACTAGATGATACAAGCAGGTCTGATCCTTCTCTATCCAGCACTCCTGTTCATTTCAGCAGGAGCTGTACATGTTAGGGCTGCAGGCCTAATATTCTAATTGTAGTGGAGCCCGTGAGTGACTGTGGCACTTTTAACGTAAGCTGCCCCTGAGCTGGTGTCAGATATCAGTTGGAAAGGAGAACGTGGGGTGCTTACTCGCAGGGCCAGGATCCTCCTCTTTCCCCTGTATGCAACCCCCATTGGACAATCCAGGCTTACCGGTAACAGGCATAAATCTCACAAATATACAGAACAAGGAAAGAAAACATCAGCCAGGCTCAAAAGAACAGCAAGGGGAAACAGCCTGAGAACTAACCTTTACTGGAATCACCCAGGGAGATCGAAACTGACATGGTGTTGAACTGTGCAGGGATAGGAGAGGTTGTCCCTTTGTAGCTTTAGCAGTGACACCTGCTGTTCATTTTCTTGGAGAGACAACTGAGTCCCTGATTTGTACATGACTGAGCTCATTGGAGGCATTCAATAAAAAACAGTGATAAGAGTTTTATTGGGCTTCTCCCCAACAACCACCTCTTCTAAGAAAAGTCCCCTGAGTGGTGGCTTACGTGAGATTTCAGGATATGTTATGTCAGAAATGGGTCCTAATCAAAAAGTCCAGATCTGGATCTCAAACCCCTCAGATTCTGGGGGTGTTAATTTCAGGGGTCTTGTTTGGACCTATTATAAAGTCAGAATAAGAATTTGTTCATCTGTGATCATCTGTGAAATTGAGATCATGCTCCTGGTCCACTCTCTAAACATCCCCAAAGTTCAGGAGTGTTTGGACCTAGGTGTGTGGGTTGGGCCCATGTCAATTTCACACAGCGCTTATCATCCAGAAAGATCCCAATGCTCCTAATTGAACCTGACTCTGAAGCAAGCCCAAGAGTTCCCTGGAACAGCAGATCTTTCATTTAAGAAGTCACTTCTGCTTTTGCCCTTTTCGATTTCCCCCAGTGAAGCCAGTGTTCACTTTTGTCCCATATGGTAGGGCCACTTTCATGCCGGCTTTGAGCTCAGCATTGCAAATCAGATCTATAGCAGTAGACTTCTCCCCAGATCCATGTCCTCTAACACTTGCCTTGTGACCTAGTCATGCTGGAAAGAGCCACTTACTTTTTCCCAAGCTGGCGTGCCACATCACAGCGCTTGAATCCCTCAAGGTGATAGAGGCGCTTGGCCAGTCTCTTGGCAGCGTCACTGTCTGCCTTGCAGCCATTTGCTAACGTGTCTGTGCTGCCATGGTCAAGCTGTTCGGTGCTGCCCATTTCAGAGTCAGAGTCAGAAAGAGCGTCTTTTAAGCTGGCATCGCTGAATGGTGAACAGAAAACAATTAAAGAAACAGACATAGTATTTTCTGGAAAGCCCAGAGCTTTGGACAATACAAGCCTCATACCAAATCCCAAACCACTCTGTCATTAACGTGTTTTTAGAGAAACACAAGCACCTTGCCTCAGTGGGCTGCAAGCTTTGTCAGAAATCCAAAGGCTGTTTGATCAGACCTGGGTATGATGTTTCCTTTATCAGTCTCAGCATTTGCAAAGTTGGAAAACCTCTGAGCTCCCCATCTGGGGACCAACCAGTCAATGAACCTCATAGCTCCATTGGTCTATTCCATGTCATTCAAGCCGCAGGCTAGCTGCAGTACTTCATGCAAGTCAGGTGTTTTCTAAGCAGCTTAATCAGTGTTTAGCCTTGGGTTGGGTGAAATGGTTAAGATACCATTTGCAACCATCCAGCCACCATTCCCTTCACCTTCATTCAGCTCCTGTTTGGAGAAATACTTCGGGTGTCTCTCTAAAGTGAATTCAGTACTGGGTGAAAGGTGCTGGATTGATAGCCCTGGGGATTGAAGTCTCCTGTCCAGACAACAGGTCCAGCATGAGCGATAGTCAGTACAAGTGTACCCAACAATGCCAACCAGTGTGCTTCAGCATGTGAGAGGGGAGTTCAGCCTCTACCCCCCTTGGCCTCACTGCTGAGACGGCCAGTAAGGGGCTGGTTGGTGCTAACGGAGGCAGTGGGTTGCGAGATGTGGACATCTGTCCACTGGGAACTGGACTGAGGCCTGTCAGCTCATTTCACATTAAGGCACAGCGTTATTGGAAAACAGATTTCCCACCTCATGACATTTTTTGAGATTTTGAATTTTTTTATTGTCTGGAATTGGGACAAATAAGCAAAAAAAAAAAAAAAAAAAAAAACCCACAAAAAACAAAAAACCAACCAACCAAACAAAAAAATCTGAAATTTTTTTGTGAACTGAAAATCCAAAAAGAGAGAGAAAAAAAATCATTTTCGGGCAATCAAAAACATAAATTCAAGACATTTTGTTTTGATGTTGACCTTTATTTTTTAACATAAAATAACAAAGTTCTAAATGAAAATCATTTCAAACAGAAAAAAAATGAAATGTTTTCTTTTGAAAATGTCAAAATGGAATATTTCGAGATTTTTCCACACATTTATTTTCAATTTTTTTCTAAACAAAATATTCATCCAAGTTCCCATGGGAAATTTTGGCCTTGATGAATTGACATTTTTTGATTAAATATAGTTAGTCAAAAAATTCCCAGTCAGCTCTGCTAAAACACATAACAGCAGTCAGCGTAACAAGATGACTTCGCTAATGGCTTGGGCTGCATTTAAGTCAGTAGGCTAGAGATGAAGTCTGCATACCTCACTCTCCAAATCCTTTGCTCATCCATCACTCTCTCCACTTCGAAATGATTCATAGATACATAGATTTTAAGTTGAGAACATCTGGCCATTATGAACATCTAATCTGACCACTTGCATAATAACAGGCCAAAAAAAATTCACCCAATAATTTCTCCATCACGCCCATGACATCTCTTTGAGCTTTAGTGGATCTTTTTAGAAAGATATCCAATATTGATTTAAAGATGTCAAGTGACGGAGAATCCAACCCATCACTAGGTAAGTTGTTCCAATGGTTAATTACATGAAAAATTGAACCCTTATTTCTGGTCTGAATTTGTCTGTCTTCTCTTTCTAATCACTGAATCTCATTATGAATTTTTCTGCTAGATTAGAGCCGTTTACTATCAGAAATCTCTTCCCTATTGTAGACTGTGACAACAGCAATTGTTTATGCTGTCTGCATTCATGAATCCCCATCGACTGTGCACCATCTATGATAAGCCTCACCGTGGGAGGTGCTTTAATCAACAGTCCCATGCTGATGGTCCTGAGCTGCCCCTGCTCTCTTCCTTGTATCTATATACTCATAAGACCCTTACCACTGTAAGAGCTGGGAAGGAGGTGATTAATATATGCTGGGCTAGCATATCTACCTATCTATCTATAAATCTCACATTACCAATATGTATTATCTGCACCATACATATATTAGTATGAATTAAGCACAAATAGCATTATTTATATAACCCTGCTCCTTATGCTAAAAATCCCATAATTCCTTGCATTCACTGAAGTAAGATTTGGCATACACTGATACAAACCTTGTCAAAATCAAGATACATTCATTCTATGTCTTAGCAAAAGCTAAGTAAGAACCTTCACAGACCAGTACCTGCAATGCTGCTATCCGAAACAAAGATAAGGAACAGAAAACAAATTAAGGAACTGGGACAAAGTGGTGGGTTGGATTTCAGTGACACATAAATAGATGTGTAATTTGTAAACTCATTCCATAAATACTACCATCTGAAATGTGTAACTTTGGGAGCACGCCTTCTGCGTAAGGTGAATGTAACATCGCAGCACAAGATGGCTTCCCAGAGACTGGTATCATATTGAACCTTTCTCCTGTACTATATTGTTATTGTCTTAGAGCAATAAACCTGACTGACATTAGTTATTTGGCTTTTGAATATATTTCATAATGAATCAAAGTAGGGTCAAGTAATTGACTATGCTGTTTATCCCCTGAAGTAATCCAGCTGTAATAGGCTGGTGGGTGCGGTCTGCTGGGGAATAATCTCTGTATGACTGGGCCCTGTATTCGAGTCTCAGTACAAATACTCCCTTTACCTGAACATTCCAAAACCAAATACTGGAGATGAATTACCTTCAAGTCCAAAATTATTTTCTGAGGGTGAAATGCAATTCATCTGCATAAAGCCCAAGGTCCTGGGCTTTGTGTGACAGAAGGGGTTGTGTGGGGAGAAGGTTGGGAAGGTGAGTTCCACCCGTCGAACCAGGGTCAAGGTGCAGGACTACATCTCAGCACCATCCTCTTCCCCAGCCAGTGGCTAATACTCCCCCAGCAGTGTCCATATCATTCTACACCACTTGCCCCCGATGGCAGGATCACTGGACCCATGGAAATGTGGACTCTGTGGCCTTCTCTTGTCTTGCCCCAGTCCACCCTCTGGGCCAGCCTGTTTACACAGGGTTGGTAAAGCCTGTTTCAGTGGGGACCCTTGTAATTAACTGAACTTATTTTATGGCACATCCAAACCTGCTCCAGATTTCCCTTTGAGATGTTCACCTCACCAGCCAAAAACAACTATCCCATGTTGCGTTATTGTGTAGCGAAGGAAGTTTTGTGCAGCGTGTGTGTCACTTGCTGGTGAAGGGCTTTGCCAGAGAGCCTTGTCTTGTTGTATTTTCTGCCTCTCTGCTCCGGCAGGGATTCAGCTCTAACCTGAAGTGCTTACACGGCAGGGTGGGTGTTTGCTTTTCTGGGGATATTTTCATCACTGCTACTTTTTCATTCACTCTCTTAATGGCACCGAGTGATCTGCTTTGATCCGGACACAACTCGCTCAGCGCGTCAGTCTGAAGCTAACTCGCTAATCTCTGCTGCTTTGCAAATGCCATTCACTGGCTCAGCTGTCCTGGTGAGTCTGCTTGCACAGATCAGCCCTTGTTCTGGAAGCAACTGCATCTGAAGTGAGGGGCTGGTAGTGCTGAGCTGGCCCCAGCAATTGAAAGGGAGAAGGGGCTATAAACTGTAATGACTCCACCTCTCCCTCTAGGGCACCAGGGCAGCAGAAGACAATGGACTAAGGGCAAGGCCAGGGTGCTCAAGTGGGTAATGGGCACCTAAACAATTTTAGAGAGACCTGCTCACCCCCATGCATTTCAATACTGTTCTGAAACTCTTGTCCCGCTTCTGTCGCCTCCCCCAGCTCTGCCAGTCTCTAGACTCCCTCTCCAGTCCTGGCCCCATAAAGGTCAGTCAATGCACCGTGATCATGCCCAGCAAGCTTGTTTGGGGCTGAACCATGCCCAGTATAAGGCAGGTTTGTAATGCACACAGACTGGGGCTGGGAGGACACCTTCAGACTCGTTTCCACTCGTGACTCAAATAAGAGTCAGTATTATTCCATTCTCGCTCTAAGTCCAGCCTCTGCAGCTGGGGGTAATAGGGTGGGGTTAAGTTCAGTGGGTGGGAGAATGTTTTAGCCTTTTAGTTGGCATTATGTATGCCAACTTGCAATGTGTTCTAAGTACTAATTGTGTATGTGCCTGCAGTCGAAGACAGAGGTTGTATAAGCCACACAAATAAATGACTGGGTGTTGAGTAGATAGATGGCTGATCCCATGGCCCATAGCCCTTTGCAATAATAAAATCACCCCCAAAATCCATAATAGGAACACAACTGGCAGACAAAGAGAAGAGCTGGCAAAGCAGGTGTCGAACAAGCCAAACAAATGCCCCTTTGTAAATGAGTCCATACAAGAGGAGGCAAGAGCAGAAAGTCCTGATCCAGGACTGAACTCCCAGAGCACATGTAGGAAGCACAAATGGAAGAAGAGGTGAAACCAAGCATAAAGCGCTGATGAAACACAGCAGCTCAGATGGGGAGTTTACCTGTATTTATTTGCTTTCTCATTTCTGAGAAGCTTTAAAGTCGAAGGCCCCAGTTTCGAAGAGCGCTACAACTGCTTTTGACCACGCTGGCCGTGCAAAGCAGCCCTGAAGCTGGCAGATCAGGCCACTTGAGGCTCCCCTTTCTAAGGGAATGCAGGGTGGCACAGAACCACCATAGTGGCTCCTGTGACGCTCCCCTCCTGGTTGCTTCAGGGCATCTGAATAATCTGTGGGTGCCTTAATGACCCCGTGGAGCCATAATGTGTGCCAGGGGTCAGACTGGCACTTAGAGGCCACAGAATCTGGGTAGCACAGCGGTGACCTATGTCTCCCATCTCTGGTCTTGTGCTCCTTGGCCAACCAGGGGATGTCAGCATAAGGGCAAATCCTATGCAGTGGATGCTCAGTCATTACATGGGCAAACCTCATGAAGTCAGTCACAGGTTTACCTGAGTAAGGACTGACTCAATACAGAGTTCAGAGTAACAGCCGTGTTAGTCTGTATTCGTAAAAAGAAAAGGAGTACTTGTGGCACCTTAGAGACTAACCAGTTTATTTGAGCATGAGCTTTCGTGAGCTACAGCTCACTTCATCGGATGCATAGCATATTGTGGAAACTGCAGAAGACATTATATACACACAGAGACCATGAAACAAAACTTCCTCCCACCTCACTCCCCCGCTGGCAACAGCTTATTGTTTTGTTTTTTTATAAGTTTTGTTTCATGGTCTCTGTGTGTATATAATGTCTTCTGCAGTTTCCACGATACGCTATGCATCCGATGAAGTGAGCTGTAGCTCACGAAAGCTCATGCTCAAATAAACTGGTTAGTCTCTAAGGTGCCACAAGTACTCCTTTTCAATACAGAGTGAAGACATCGTGATTTGGCTGGAGGGCCAAATCCTGCCCAATGGTACACAGTGCACAGTCGCACTGACCTCAATGCGAGCTGCAGGCCTATACTGGAGGGCCCCATTCTGCAGCTGCTCTGCAGGCCGCGTTCCCACTGGAGACAATGGACGTCCAGCAGCTGAATGGGCACATTTTACCCTCTGTCTCCAAAGGTGAAAGCTCAGAAACTCACCAAACCATGTGCTGGGGTGTGATTCCTCCACCCTGCCCCCTCGTGAATGGAAGAATAATGTCGCTCCCTACGCTTGCAGGACTTAGCTTCCTCCGTCGGCAGCGTTACACAGCATCAGCATCTATAATTCAGACTGACCCCATTTCCTTGTGTTATGGCTATTCCTCTTGTAAGTGACTTTCCCCTTTGGATTGCAGCATCCATCATGCTCGCCAAGGGCACAGTGGTCATACAGAAAATAGCCTGTATATGCCTCACCCTGGGCCAGGGTCCTACTATAAGAGAGATAAGGATAACAGGTGTCACCTCCTGATGAATACTGATTGTACGTTGTTGTGGCATGTACACAGGGAAGCACAAAGGAGAATGCTAGCATACTGCTAATAATCTGTAGTGTCCAGGAGCTCCAGTTAGGTCTGTGGGCCCCTTCTGTGCTAGGTGCTGTACAAACACAGAACAAAATGACACTCCCGGCCTCAGAACTCACAGTCTGCCTTACCTGATGGAGTTAATAAGCTTCAAGGCGTCTTCCTCAGCTCCATCGACGTGGAATCCATTAGGGATATTTTTCATGGATAACCGGCTGAGCACATTCTCCGACCTGCTGCTGGTAATCGAGTGCCTCAGAGGGCTCCCCAAATCCTCCTCCGCTGGCTTCGCAGCTGCCTGCTCTTGCTTATCTGCTGCCATGTGTTGCAGGGCTCCTTTCTGCTGGGCAACCAGTTTCTGTTCTAAAAGTTCTGGGCTTTCCTTGACCCGTTGCTGAATCAGCGGCGTGAGCGGAGCCTCGAAACTGACACAGCTGTCTGTCTCATCTGTGAGGGAGAGCACGTCCAGGGAGTCCAGGCTGCTGTAGTACGTGCCCTTCATAAGGTCAGACTCAACAATTTTTTCAAAGGTAGAGCTGAATCCATCTCTGATGTCTTTCAATTGCAACTGTTCCTTGTCATCCTCCGTGCAACTTTGCTTGGCTTCTCCAGCTGCAAACCTGGAACACAAGGGCAGACATGTGAAATACCCAGGTTACTCTTGCAGGTTCAAGGTGTACATGACTAGAAGAAGGATGTCGCAGTGGCATGAGGACTAGCCTAGGAGCCAGGCACAGTTCCCTACTCTGTCCCAGACTCCCTGTGTGACTGCGGGCAGGTCGGAGGGCACAGAAGGAGTGAGGCGACTAAGTCCCTGTTCTGAGACCACCGCGATGCACACATCTCCCACTGCAGGTACCTAAACTCGCTCAGTGCCTGCGTTTTTGCAGTAGACATTCCCTCGCTGGCTGTGTTTCTGCCACTGGGCCCGTGAACCGCTGCCTCCCTCTAGGTGCCTGGGCACCTGCCTTCACCTCAGCCCCCGAGCAATTCACTAAACGGGGAAGATAGGCACTCAGCCACCTAAGGCGCATGCAGGGCCCAATCCGGTGAGTGTCCTCAGAGGCCACCACCAGATGGGGCCCCTCAGGCAAGTTCACACAAAAGAGCAAGGGTGGGGGCGGGGCAGGCAGAAGGACCTCCCTCCTAGCTTTTAGCCCAGGGTCAGGGTACTCACCTGGGATGTGGGAGATTCCAAGTTCAAATCCCCCCTGCAAAGGGATCTGTGACACCTCTGTGATGAGTGCTCTAACCACTAGGCTATCGGATATTCTGAGGTGGGGCTCCCTCTGTCTCTCCTGCTGAAGCCATTGCACCGTGAACAAATACCTGAAGAGTCATTGGAGCAGTGGGCCTGGACCCTGGGTCTCTCACCTCCTGGGAAAGTGCTCTACCCGCCAGGCTACGGAGCCATTCTCATGCTTGTGCTCGCCCTTTGGCCTGAATGACTCAGAGAGAGAGAGACAGATTTTGAGCAGATATAGGCTCAGAGCCATTACTCCAGAGCTCCACAATCCAGAACTTCGAAATACTGGGTCCAGCTGCACAGCTGACCCCAGGCTTTATAATGGGCCGAGCCAAACCCACAGATCCAAACCGTGGAAGTTTGCATCTGAATTTGTGATAGGTCCCAGCTCCATAGTGGACTGAAGCTAACCTGCACCCCTGGCTCCCAGGACTCTGGTAAAGCTTAAATTTAAACTTCCCTACTGACTCTATCGCCATAACAGCACACTCGCAAAATCCTCAAACCGCAGCTCTGAAGAGCACCAGACTCTAGCTCTAGATCAGAATGCTGTGGGTCAGACCTATCTCTGCCTTCACGTGATCATGGTCTCATTTTCAAGCCAACTTAGGCTAGTTTATGACTTTGACAAACACTAACAGTGTCAGGGGAAACCTGGCAATTCTGACTAACTTTGGCTTTGAATCTTTGGGTTCATTCAAATGCAAAATTCAACACAAAACCCACAAAGTGCAGCGGAACTCCAATGGGCAAAGTGTTGTGTGCTGGAAGCCCCTGAGTGGGGAATGTGCCAGTTTTTGCACCAAGTGAGCAGAAATGAAAGTGCTGAAATACTGCTCCTGCAGTATTGCCGGCCTGTCTGAAATACCCAGGGAATCTCATGAGATTCCCAGCTCATCTTCCAGCAAAAGCCATTCACACTTACTTGTGCTGGACTGGGGCTGCCTTTTAGCACCGTGATCCAGGTGAAAAAGCCAAGGGGCAACGAATGCATTTTCCCCTCTATGTTTCTCGGCACTGTCTCATTATCATACCAGATCTGGCTTACATTCTAATGATTGCAGCCCAGCTTTCCAGAGGGAGCATGCTTTCCTGAGATGGGAGTACTGTGGGTGCATGAGAGCCAAAGGTCCTGCTGACTCAGGTGACCCAGAAAACTTGTATGAATGGGTGCAAGTCCAGATATCGTTATTACATTTCTGGTAATGCCCTCAAGGCACTATACAGACATGTAGGAAGATATAATCCCTGCCCTGTTGAGCATCACACCTGAATCTTGCATGGCCTGTAGGGATTTGGAATGAGTTTTCTACTACGGGGAAAACCAGGTTTGTTTGAACCATACCCTTTTCAAACCTCAGGGCCGGAGACCCAAGAGAATGTGGTTCTGACACAGATTTTTCAAACTCATTATGAGCCAAACCTGAAAGAGAGATCACAGCACTTTCCAGGAGTCCTGACTGCCAGCTCTGTTCTGGACAATGAACGTATACCATCTATAAACATCTTCTTGCGCAGAAATTGCCAATACTGCAAGATGGCCCAGCACCCTTGTGTGATAAGTTGGTTGTTGGCTTTGGGAAAGGCATTGCCACACACAGGAGCAAGCAAACCAGATTGTATATAGCACAGATACACACACACAGCCACCCACAGTGGAAAATGCCAGGACATTGTTCTACAAGGCTGGGGCAGACTCTCACAAAAGCATAGCCCCAAATCCAGACGTCAGGGTGAAATTTAGGGATTCAGATTTGAATACCCCCAACCTCAAGCTTCTCAGGGCTGGCTCTGTGCCCACACCCCTACTGTGCCCATCTCTCTGAACATGCCCAGCCACCCCTGCAGTCTGCCATTCCCCGCATAGCACTGTACTGTTTGCTCTGGGGTTAATATTTCCCTTCTTCTCAAAAAGAAGGCGATTTAGCACCAGTGTATGTTGTGGAGCCTTAAATAAACAAGCAGTGATAAACGAGTGCTGCTCCCCAGCAGGGAACATGTTAATGAGGTGCAGGCAGAGCCGGATAATAAGGAATCTGGGCTAACATTTTTCCATCAGCATCATACTATTGCCCACTGAGCTAATGAGCAAATAAAGCCCGAAGACAGCAATTTTAGACGGGTTTAAAAAAAAAATATACCCAGTATGTACCCACCGGGTAGAATCTTTAAATAAGCCCATTGCTGTCCAGGTGTACTGGAGAGAGGGTAGGAGCATGACAGGGGGGCTGGAAAAATTTGCACAGTGGGGGTGCTGCGAGCCATTGAATCAAACTGTAAACCCTGTGTATGATGGAAACCACTTCAAGACGGGGAGGCGGCAGCCCGCTCCCCTCCCCAGCACCCCTAGTTCCAGCACCTCTGGCAGGAAATCTCCTGTCACTGCACAAATAGAGGTCTCTGCTTTTTTCTGCTGGTTCCTGGTTCTGCTGAAGGCGAACAGGAGAGGGCAGCATTGGGCAGGAGTTTCTCCATGAGATCCAGAGCCTTTCTATGCTGACTGACCGTGTGAACAAAGGGACTTGGTGACCGGGCCCATGGGGTCTCAAAGGAATGCATGCACGGGGCTATTACAGCGGGAGTCCCGTGTATTGTAAATATCATTATTGCCCTTTGAACGGGGAAGGAAAGGGACGCCAGGTCAACACAGCACTGTTCAAGTTCAATTCCATTACTCTCCCAACAGCACTGTCGGCTGGCTCTCAATACTGGGGTCTTGTTAATGCAGTGCCATTGTTTAGTGTTGTTAATGTAGCTGGAGAGAACAGCCAGTACTCAATAAATAGATACTTTTACCTTGATCATCCGTCCCTTACCACGAATCCGCAGATTTCCAGCCTTGTAGTCACGCTGGTGAGGACTTTTCAATGCACGGTTAAAATGGACTGTAGTCATTTCAGCATCCCAGGAAATGCTGTGATGCTGGCAGGCAGCTGGTGTCCATACTACGAGGCCATACCGCTCAACCCTGCTTGAAAGCTGCGAGGGCACTGTACCACCCTGAGGCCAATGTTTAGCTACTAACACGCTACTATCAACCTGGGACTGATTATGCCCCAGTGTGTCGTACAACTGCCCATGAGCAAACACTGTGCACTCGAATCCAACCCTCATCAAATGTTTCACCCTGAGGCCTGTTTATGGACAAAGCACCATTCCAACACCAAATCTGACACCATGATCGGGTTTTGAAATCTTATGCCGTGGCCATGAAGGAATCAGTGGAGGCTTTTTTGCCTCTGCCTCTGTGATGGCCCTGCCAGGGGACGTGTTCTGGGCCATCTGGTTAATCGGAGCTGTTTGCACCAAATGACAAAACCAAGAACTTTTCATTGGGAGGGGCTTTCACATCAAGGGCTGTACAAAAAAGCTTGACTGAGAGTGCTGCCTCAGTGGAAATGGCTCCTGGGGGGCCACACGCAGAGTCCTCTCTGCTTGCATTCAAGCCCCAGAGGTTTGCAGGAGTTCTGGTGGTGCTGTAGGATGTGCCATTTGCTACCAGTGCTTTAGGTCTATGTCCCTATGACTTCAGCAGAGCTTTGTCACCTAGAGTGTTGGTTTCCCACAGGGAAAGAATTGTTAGACTCCTGCTTCAAAAGCCATCACATGCCATGAGTAAGGCTAAGATTTTGTCATGGTTTTTTTTAGTAAAAGTCACAGACAGGTCACAGGCAAGAAACAAAAATTCACGGAAACCGTGACCTGTCTGTGACTTTTGCTGCTGCAGCTCCATGGTTTCCCCTGCCACCATGGTGGCTGGGAGCTGTGGGGTTCTCCCTCTGCCTGCGGCAGCTGGAAGCTACAAAGGGTGCCCCCCTATGCCCATGGTGGATGGGAGCTGCAGGGTGCATTTCCCAAAATGAAAACAGGACACCCCCAGCCACTCGCCCGAGCCTCTCCCTGTCCCTGCCGCCAGCAAGGCTGTTGCCAGAACCCTGCTGGGGCCCTGCTGGCTGCCAGCTCCAGTCCCTTGGCCCCTGAGGCTGAAGCACAAAATGTCAGGGAGGTCTCCAGACATCTCGGAATCCGTGACTTCCGTTACCTCCTTGACCAACATAGCCTTAGCCATGAGCAATTTCTCCAGCTATCACCCCATCTGGAATATCCCATCTTTGCGGGAGGTTATGGAGAATGTGGTGGCTGAACAACCAGCAATCCTGAGATTCTTTGGGATTCTTCAGACCTTGTATGGCACTGAGGCTGAGTGGGTGGGTGTGCGGATGGTCTCACCCCTGGGGATGGATGAAGTTTGGAGGTCCACATTCATTCTTTTAGATCTATCACTATCACCTGCCTTTCATGCCGTTGACCACAGGGTGAGTTTGATACATCTCCTAGCAGGGGTTGACTATGGGGGAGGGATGCTATCAAAGATTGATTAGTCTATGGACCCTGGCTGAGCAGGGGCTTGGGGACTTCTTTGAACTGGTTTTATCTCTTTCGTCTGAAAGCATCCAAAGGGTGGTCCTGGGCATTTGTTCATGGACCCCAAGGGCACTCTCCTGTGGGGTGTCTAGGGATTCACTCTGTCACCCCTCCTGATGGGGCCTTTAAATAGGTTAATGAGAACATGTGGCTGGTGGTAGCTTTCAGCTTTATATCTCCTTCTCTTCTAACCCAGCTGGTATGTGATGGAGGGTTTCAGCTGATGTTGAACTGAGTCTGGGGCTCAGGTGAGCGTGAGCTGCCTGAGACTCGATGCAGACTAGGTTGGGATAAAGCTTGTAGGATGGGAAGGAAATGGAGGAGATGGCAGCGATTATGCCAACGCCCTTTACCTGGCAGTCTTGCTGGATGGCAGCTGTGATTGTTTCCTGTGCATCTTATCAGCCATGCTTGCTATGGAGATTACATGCCTTCTTTCAGATGTGGACCTTACTACGGTTCTTGTGGCCTGTGTCACCGATCGGCAGGATGGCCATAATGTGCTCCGCACCCAGCTGCACCATCAAAGTGATCGGAAAACCCAGCTAGCGCAGAATGCAACACCCTCCTAGGAAGCAGCATGCCTCCCTGGAAGAACGTAGGGCCTGGGGCCTGTGAGCGGCACTGCCGACCCCAGGATTTCTAGGGGAAGAGGAAGGGGTTGGTTTTGGCCTTTCGCACCCAGCATGGTTTGAGTCCTAGAATCATAGAATATCAGAGTTGGAAGGGACCTCAGGAGATCATCTAGTCCAACCCCCTGCTCAAAGCAGGCACAAAGTAGTGACTTGAAAGGTGCCTCACTGTCTATGTGGCACCCTGGCAGGCTAGGTCAGCTCAATGCTTGAGCAAACAGTCCCTCTAGGTATAAATGGGAAGAGGCTGGCAGCAGGGTGTGATCGGTCCAATACCCCTGATGCCAGAGCTCACTTCCTCCATGGTCCCACAGCCTGTGGCCAGCCTGCAAACCCACCTGTTTCCACAGGCTTCTCTTTGGGGGGGGGGAGGAGGGTAGGCTGGGAAGGAGACTTGGGAGGTGGGTTGTGTGTGTGCTGGGAGCTCAGGGTGGGGATGGCGGAGGTGATCTCCTGGCCTACTGAACTGCTCTGTTAGTGATCATGGATAAAACTCCCAGGGCACTGGATGGGCCTTTTATAAATACATGAACAGAGAAAGCAGGGAGCCCCAGACTGCACTGACAGCATGTTAGTGCTGTGTTTGCAGCAAGATGTGGCAGAGAAAAAGCCGGCATGAACAGTGGGTGTCACCATGTCCCATTGCATGAAAAGGATACATAGGGCCATGCAGAATGTTTGCAGACAGACCATTCCCAGTCAAATTCAGGGCCAGGGCAGGTTTGTCTGTGTTTGGAAACACCAGCCCAAGTTCCCAGACAGCTTGTGCAAGAACACCCAAGCAGCCAGCCTTACAAAGCAGCATCCCCCTTCCAGTGCTTCCCTCCCGCAGACCATGGCAGCCTCCCACCTGCTGCTGGCAGTCTTTGGCAGGGGCCTGAGCGACCTCCTACTCTACCCGGGGGTTAGGTAGGACCTTTAGCACCTTTTCTGGGGCCTCAGGTGGTTCTCTGCCTCCTGCTGGCATGACTGCTGCCTCCTGAACTCCGAAGGTCTTCTGAGGCGGGTAGATAAATCCATACCCCTGGCTGCTTCGACCAGGGAGGACCATTTCCAGGGCCAGCCAGTCCCCTACTGAGTGCAGGGCTCAGGTGCCTCAGAATCCCTGAGGCGATCGCTAAGGAATCCTGGAGTTCCCTAGCAACTGCATGCTGGCCGGGTGCTCCATAATCCCTAGCTCGTGACTGCCTAGCTACCACGTGGGGGTGATGATGTATCTCTATCCTTGCCATCTGGAGAGCCCTGGCAAGCAGTGGGAGGGGGCACTTCCCAACTGCCAGGATGGTGTCTGGGGATCAGCTTGACCCCAAGCAGATCTTGTGAGGACTAGGGAGGCAGCAGTTACTCCAGGCAGACCCCCAAGAGTTTGCTCGGGGTATGAGCAAGCAATCACCCAGCCTCCCTACCAACCTGCAGGCACTGAGGGGGGTGACCAGCCTCAGCTGGAGAGGGAGAGGGGGCCCCTACAGACAGCAGAGGTGAGATGGGAAGGTGTGTTGGGATCGTAGCTACTGGAGATGGAGAAGGCCGGTTGGGTCACTTGGCCCACGCCCTCACAGACTCAGCCAGGGCTCGTGCTGTTTTGAACACACATGTTCAGTTCATTCGTTGGGGGACTGGACTGGCTGATAACTACGCCAGATACTGCATGGCCATGGCATGGTTCTCCTTGACTATCCTGAATCTCTGGAGCAGTGCTTCTCAACCCACAGCCCAATCAGCACACAGCTGCGGCCCATGTGACATCCTCAGGGCCACACAGGTAGTATATGTAGCGTGTGGGTGAGGCCCACATAACAGAGCTGTGCAGATACAAAATTTGTATCCACATCCAATCTGTGATCCGCAAAAATGGTCTGCGGATATCCGCAGATTTGCAGGGCTCTAATCTGGACCTCCATCAAAGGTAGGACCTCTTGTATGGCTGCTAGAGCCAATGTAGTACATAAGGGCTTCTTTCCTTCTCTGGCTACCTCTTGCTTAGGGCATGGCTCAGTGCCCGCTGGAGTTAGGGTGACCAGATAGCAAATGTGAAAAATCGGGACGGGGGTGGGGGGTAATAGGAGCCTATATAAGAAAAAGACCCCAAAATAGGGACTGTCCCTATAAAATCCGGACATCTGGTCACCCTAGCTGGAGTCAGTGGAAGGACTCCTATTGAATTCAGTGGGTCTTGGATCAGGCCCTTAGCCCTCCAGCACACAGGCTCAGCCTCGCTGACCTCCCACTGAAGTCTAAGGAGTATAATTCAAAGCAGAATCCAGGTCACTCACCTTAAATACAAAACAGTGATTACTGGGCATGAACTAGCAGGGTCTGGTATTTTGTATGCCTTTGGCTTCATGCATAACACCTAGTCTGATCCTCCTCCCACCCGGGTTCACCCCAGGGTGGCTCTATTGACCTCACTGGAGTTCCTCCTGACTTACAACACTGAGAGTGAGAGGAGAATCAGCCCTATGACAGCTTTCGTTTAAACACCAGCTTTTGGCTTCTGTGTGGCATCAGCTCCCTGGGCGCCAGGTGCCTGGGAAATACCTGAGGCTGATGGAATCCTGCTTTATGTCTGATGCCAGTGACCACAGCCCCTTAGGATGCCCTCCCATCTTTCTGTTTCATTTGTGGAGGGTTTTCATACTCCAGGAATATTTCTCCTCTGTGGCTGGATCACTTTTCTCTCCAGTTTGGTTCTGGAGCTATGCCTGGTCATTGTAGTGTATGCCAATAGGGGTTTGTGTGTGGGACCCATTGTCCATATCTATACTGCATGCCTAAGGGAGCCAGATTGAGGGCTACCTAGTCTGGGGTGTGCAGGAGGAGGTGGATAGCTACAGCCTGCTCCCCCTTCCTCAATCCCACAGAAGCCTGCCCCATGTAAGCACCATGGGGTCAGGGCTCCATGGGTTGAGGGGGCTGGACATGGGAGTGGGCTGCTCTGGGTGGAACCATCCTCCCTTAAGCACATGAAGGGTAAGAGAACGTGGACTAAGGCAGCTGATGCTGGCTGCCCCTCTGCTCAGTGAAACCCACCCTGAGTGGGGCTGGAGCACATAAGCGCAAGGGAGAGCCATGCTGTCATGGGAGGAGTGGGTGGACTGCAGGAGCTATGTGGAGGTACTAGCACCCATGAACATCCTGAGAGCTATGCACAAACTGCTGGCCTGTAGCATAGGACCTGTCCTCCCCAGGGATGTGGAGGAAGCTCTGCAAGTTGAAGACTGGAGCGGGCCAGGGCCCATGTGCAGAGGGGACAAGCTGGACTGTTTGTCTGGCGCTCCAGAGGGATTCATTCTTATCTGCATGAATCTGAAAGTTTCCTGCCGGCTCTTTAATGCCTGGGTGAATCCAAGCTGAGTAGTCATCAAGGCCTAAATTGGTGCCTGATTTCATTCCTTCACTATTAAATTGAGGGGGCTGGCCTGACCTGTCTCAGCTCATTGCCAAGGCTGCTGCTTCCTCTCCGGCTCCATGGAAGGGGCTTTTCATACCCACTACTGCCGCAGAATCAGGGCGGGCCCTGGGGGAAAGGTCGGGAGTGGGAGGCTGGGATCACTGAGAGTGGGACACAGCAGGGTCTGACAGGCTGATCCCTGAGCCACGCTCAAGAGCTCCCTCCCAAGAAAGCCAAGGGGCTCGATGGTCTGAGGGGCTGAGCACCCAGCATACCCATGGAAACTGCTTAGAGTGGTGGGAGCTCACCTCTGACCATCAGGCTGATGAGATTGAGCTCATGCATTAATACCCATCGGCTGCCCCCCGTCCCAGGGGGAGCAGCCGCACACCTGCCCTCCAGCCCCACCACAGACAGCACTGTGGTATGGACAGAGAGGCAACAAAGTGGGGATGGTGGACAGCCTCTCCTCTTCACTTCCGTCCCTGGATCCTGCCCTGCCTTTGAGCCCAGAGGCTCGGGGAAGCCGAGAGCACGTCCGAATCATTGCATACCGAGATGCGCCTCAGTGAGAATGGCAGCGTGGGCCCATGTTCATTGTGTCGCAGGGTCGCCTGGTACAGTTCCAGAGAAAGTGTTTGTTTCTAGCGGCTGGCCCTGGCTCCTCTCTCTAGGCTCTCCTCTGCTCGTGCCCCACACCAATAAGACCGGCTCTGGCTGCAGAGGGAATTCTGCCCACAGTTATGTTGCCTCCTTCAGCTGGGCCAAGGTTTGCAGAGCTGTGTTCCTCCCAAACCTTTTCTTCCCCTGCTTGTGGCTCCCAAAGGTGAGCCCTGGCCTAGTTATTATGGCAGTTGGGCTCCTTGAACTTGTTTAAAGGTGGCTGCTGCCCGGCTTGAATCACCTCTGTCCTTCCCCAATGGCTACTGTCATAACCATACAGCTAAGTGTAGCCTAGAATTCCTTCTTACCTGTAAGGGGTTAAGAAGCTCAAATAACCTGGCTGGCACTTGACCAAAAGGACCAATGTGAAAAGAAGATACTTTCAAATCTTGCTGAGGGGAAGGCTTTGTTTTGTGTGTTCTCTTGGGAAGCAGAGAAGAATCAGGTTAGAAAACTCCTTTTCCAATAAACCATCCTAAAAGTCTCTTATATAACAAAAACTGTAAGTAAAAACCAGGCAAGGCGTGTTAGATTATCTTTTGTTCTGCTTGTGAATTTTTCCTTTGCTGGAGGGAGGTTTATTCCTGTTTTTTGTAACTTTGAATCTAAGCCTAGAGGAAGTTCTGCTGTGTTTTTGAATCTTTTGTTACCCTGTAAAGTTATTTTCCATCCTGATTTTACAGAGGTCATTTTTACCTTTTTTTAAAATAAAATCCTTCTTTTAAGAACCTGACTGATTGCTCTATTGTCCTGAGACCCAGGGGTTTGGGTCTGTGATTACTTTGTAACCAATTGGTTAGGATACCATTCTCAGGCCTCCCCAGGAAAGGGGATGTAAGGGCCTGGGGGGATATTTTGGGGGAATAGGAACTCCAAGTGGTCCTTTCCCTGATTCTTTGTTAAACCACTTGGTGGTGGCAGCGTACACTCCAAGGGCAAAGAATTTGTGCCTTGGGGAAGTTTTAACCTAAGCTGGTAGAAATAAGCTTAGGGGGTCTTTCATGCGGGTCCCCACATCTGTACCCTAGAGTTCAGAGTGGGGAGGGAACCCTGACAGCCACCAAGGGCCTCAAGGGGCCTTTTAGGCAGCCTGGGATCACCAGGGAACACTGAAGCACTGGTCATTACCCCTTGCCCCAGTCACATCCCCTGCACCAGCTGCAGGGAGGGGAAGCTGTAGAGCCAGGGTGCCAGTTTCATGCCACGGGAAGGTCCCCTCCATTGGGGTGATCCTCCACTGTTGGCTCTGCTGGATGTAGGGCCATTCTACACCATCAGTGCAGTGCAAAGCTGCTGCAGTACAAGGGCCTGCTAATTTTTTTGCATTGCCTGGCAGCTATCTGCATCTGTGATCAGGAGCAGGATGTTGGAGAACCGCCCTGCCAAGGGTATGCTGCTGGCCAGAGAAGATACTGCGAAGAGGACTATGGCTTGGAAGTCTGATAGAATTGCATCCCAATTGTCTATGGCCTCAGCTGACCACAGCATGGGAAGCACAGAAAGATACAGGGAAAATACCCTCTCCCTTGCATTGGCATTGATGAGAGATGGAGAATCGGTCAAGAAATAATTGTCTCAAATTAAGGGAGGTATCCGCTCTAAAGGCCAGCAGCCTTTCACGATGTGTATAGAAACTGCTCGCTCATGGTACCGTTGACGAAGCATCATGTAGATACGCTTGCTCATTAGGATCACAGTTTGTGGATGTTTTCCCGAGGAATGGCAGAATGGAACACTGATGCACAAGGAGCGTTTCCCTGTGAAAAACAGCCACAAACTGCGACTCAGGTGATACAACCCATCTGATGGTGTGAACGGCTTCCATGGCTAAAGGTTCAGCTGTTTGTGATGCTTGATTACCAAAGTGCATGCTGCAGAATTGGTGGGAATTTTCTGATGAAACATTTTTGTCAGAAGATGCTGATTCATCACAATGAAAACCGTTTGCAGGAAAGGGTTGTCTTCTTCGGTGAATTTCTCCTGTCAACAATTATTTGGAAATTTTTCTTCAAAATGAATGAAAAATCCCATTTTGATGTTTTTGAAACAAAATATTCCATTTTTTCCATTTGAAATTATTTTTTGTTGTGAAATGTAAGCTGATTATAGGAAAACGATTTACAAAAAGGAAAAAGGTCAACGTCTACCAAAATTCCCAAAGAAAATGTTTCAATTGACCTGAACAGATTTTTTTTTAATTGGCAGTTTGTGAAAAAATTTGAACTTTCAACTTTTCCTCCCAATTTGGGTGTGAAAATTTTTTTAAAAAATCTCAGACATTTTCCTGAGACGGGACAAGAATTTCCCACCCAGCTCTAAAGTTCGAAGCAGCACTCGGGAAGCATCTATTCGCAGCGCTGAATTGTCAGGGGGCTGAATGTGTCTATGTGCTGGTCTGAAAAGGTGCCTCTAAGAATAACTGTGAGCAGGAACGGTTGGGCAGCTCACATGAACCTCCTGAGGCTGAGTCACTACTCCACTACCCCAGCTTTAGGCCAGTATAACTCTATTTGCATCCCAAGAAATGGCCAGCTGTGTAATTCAAGCCATCTGCCCCCTAGCCCACTCGTAGCCAGATTACAGCCCTGCTTCCCTGAGCCAGCTAACAGCTGGGCTTTTCGCATCTTTGGGAGGTAGCTCCATGATTACAAGCGTGTCCCGTTCACCAGCTTGTTTGCTGCTCCCTTAAATACCTATTTCTTAAAGAGGCCATGTCATGCAATAGGATTGACTGGCGTCAAACTCCTCAAAAGGGCTAGACTGCCCAGTTACTGATTTGTTTTTCCAAGGATTTTATTTTTTCCTGCTTGATTTTGACATTAGAAATTCAGATCTCATCTGCCCTGGAAGATTATGATGCCTGGAGAACCAATTATAATTACAGGTGAACGCTGAGGACCAGAGAGGGGAAAGGGTTTTCAGCCTGTTTAAAATTCTTTGGGTGAGACCCTCACCCCCGTTCTGGTGCCTTTAGGCTGAACAAAAGGGCCGGGGCAGTGGAACTGGGCCCTAGGAGACCAAGTGGCAGCCCTGGTACAGGAGCTCTGGTTGAGAGCCGTAAGGCCTCTTCCTGAGAACCCCCTGCATAGAGGGTGTGTCAGAGGACACAGCACCCAACACTGCAGAGATTCTGAGTAGCGTTGCAGCCCATAGGGCAGCCTGCAGGGAGGCTGTCATAAATTGGAGAGGCCGCTAGAGCTGTCTAAGTTCCACCAGGGCCTCCAAAGCCCCCAGAACAGCCCAGGAATGGGAGAGCACAAAGTTGACTTAACAGTGCCTTTGCACCCTCTCCTCAGGTTGTGAGTTCTGGACTGCACCCCTGAGCGGCTCACTACAGCATCCCACCCTTGGAGTTGTTTGGCCCCGATTTAACATCAATGACTGATTTGGTCCTGCTTTGAGCAGGGGGTTGGACTAGATGACCTCCTGAGGTCCCTTCCAACCCTGATATTCTATGATTCTATGATTGTGCAGAATGGATGTCTTCGTTAAAGATCCAACACCTTCACCTTTCCCATGAAGGAGGGAGAGGCCACAATAAATATCCCAAAGCCCTCTGAGATGTCCTGCTGCAATACCAGGGATGACCAGATTTGCTATACCCACAACTTCTACAGTGAACAGGATCACATACACTCTTAAAAAGACTCCTTCCAGACCTCCTTCTCCATTATAAAGCAGCAAAAAAAAGGATACAAACCCAATGCTTAAAAACCCTTTGCAGGTCACCTTTCTTTTAATTTTTCAAAGAAAAAGGGGCAAATGTTTTTACTCTCTTCCCCCTTACTTCCCTTTTACCCCTCTTAACATAAACCAGCATGCCTCATTTTAAATATCAAAGGGTTTGGCTGCAAAGAAAGCCAAAGGCTGTTGTTTCACCCTAGTGTCTGTCATTCCCTCTCACTTTCCCTCTTCTGCCTCCATTCTCTCATCCCTCCACCCCTTCTTTCCCTCCGTTTTTGGGATGCATTCCCCTCCCACTCTCCTAAGTGCTTCATCTGAAGAAACCGAATCGGGGCCCTAACCCAGCTCCCAATTCAGCTTCCTGGTTTAAACCTTCCAGGCAAAGCTGCCCAGCTGCCCCGGACCCCTCAAACAGGCTGGGAGTGAAGGAGGTGGTGTCCCATTGCTGTGATGCTCCAAAGGGAAACCAAGGCTGCTTCTAAGGGTAAACTTGGGTCAAAACAAGGCTACAACGGGAGAGGTGTTAGGTCAGCAGTTCAGCTTCGTAAGCAGAGGAGGATCAAAAGGAGGAAAGAGAGCGTGGTCCTGGGGCAGCAGGGGGCAGGGAAGAGAGGGTGGCCCTTTCAGCAGCAGTTTTGTGGCCCAACAGCCACACGATTTCCAATGTTGACAGCCTCTCTAAATTCAGTTTCTACTGACAAAACCCAACACTGGGCTTGTGCTAGGAAGGGCATGTTTGAAAGTGGCCATGTGGCTCGCAACTAATGCTGGAAGGGGGGTAGGAGGGGCTTCCTGGAGGCTGGGGGGAAGGGGCTGATGACTTCACTTTAAATACCTGAGACAAGGCCCCTGGCAGTAGTAAGCCACTCCCTGGTAGCCCTGCGTGGGTGGCTGATGCAATCTGCAATTCAGTGGGACAGGTCTGAGGTGCAGACCCTGGCCAAGGCTTCGGTACTATTCGACACTGCTGTGGAGTCCTAAGAGAAGAAGTGCTGGAACATGGCACTAGGGGCCTGCTGGGAGGCGTAAGGGGAGCTGGGGCAGTGGCACCACAAGGCCTGAAAAAGTGGGGGGACCCATTGTGACTGTGGTGACTGGGTTTCCTGTAGTGGCCTTTGAAGAGCATCTGCCATGTAGAGCTGTGAGCCTCTGCTCACTGGGTCCTTGGAGCAAGAGTGAAGTTCTGCAATGGCAGCAGTTACCCAAGTCTGGGGGGTAGGAAACCCAGGGTTGTGGCAGGTGCCCAGCTTGGGACCCCTTTCCAGTGCCAGAGGGTGGGTGGGTGGTCAGCACTTTCAGAACATCAGGCAGGTTTGAGGTGTCTTGGAAGATCTCGGCTGGACGCGGGGCGAACGCACATCCTGCTGCAGCTGATTGCTCTGCTGGGCTCAGGCTGCAAAGCTGCATTTTTCACCACAGCCATTTTCACTATTGCACGGCCACTGCCTTCTTCAGGGTAGCAAATTCAAAGAGGTGACGCTGTGCAGTGACACACTGAGGAGGCCCGCCCTCTAACTCGCTCACTGACCCTTTATCGTTCTCAGTGAGCGTGGGGACTGATTCCCTGCACAGCATTACTGGGTAGGCAGGTGGATGGCCAATGCTTTATAAGGCTTCATTATTATCACTAGTATTGCCCTAGCACCTCAGGATCCCAGCCAGGGATCAGAGCTGCAAAGCACTGGGCATTGACATACCAATGTCTCAATGCCACTCCCTGCCCCAGAAAGCTCGCAGTGTAATAAGACACAGACAAGAGGTGACCGGTGACTAATAGACAGGCAGGTAGGAGTGGGATGGGATCAGGATTGTAGCAGAAACAGATGTGTGTGATCAGTGATATGAGCTGCCAGCCTACCCAATGCCAGTGATTCGTTAGGCATCCTGGCAGATGTAGGTTTTACGAAGGGATTCAAACACAGACCCAGTGACGGCTTTCTGGGCTCTAATGGGGAATTCTTCCCACGCACAAGGGGCAGCACAGGAGGAAGTGTGACGGTGCTTACAGGGGAAGCAGACAGGCAGGTGATTGAAGCTGGCATCGTTGGGAGGCAGAAGGTGGGGCTGCCATTGTGATAAGCAGTTAGACTGGAAAGGTAGGGGAGGGCTCTCTGGTGTGAGTCCTGAAAGGTGAGGACAGGAAGTATGTGCTTGATGCGCTGGAGAAGGGGAGCCAGTGAAGGACAGCAGGCGAGGACAAACCTGGCATTGCCAACTCCAAGCACTGAAATATCATAAGGCCACTCCAAAGTTATGAGATTTAATAAATAACTCTTGAGTTCTTTTAACTGATCCTCTAGCTTTTGAGCTGCCAGGGCTCACATTTTAAGCTTGTCTCCACACCTTCAAGGGATAGAAACTTTAATTTTTAAATGAAAGCTGAGATTTTCACCTGACTCCAGGTGCTCGGGCTTTAAGAAAAACACCAACAACATCAACAGATTTGTGAGTTTCGCTGAATTTCACTCTTGTCAAACTACTTCGTGTCATCCCTCATTCTGCCCTGCAGGGCAAGTTCCATCACATGGAAATGAGTTCCTGACCAGAGTGATCCTTTCCTTCCTGCAAAACAGGAGGAACGTCAGAGAGGCCATGGACCTGATCTCATATCTCTAATCAGCACCGACAATGGAGATTCCACAGCCTTGGCAGCATTGGCAGCCTCTTCCTTTGTTAAATTGTTTGCAACAATTACCGTCACAGCTAACCTAAATTTCCCCTACTGCAGCTGAAGCCCATTCATTACTCTGTGTTCTGTTTGTACTGACTAACGAGAAGCTCTGGGCCCTTGCCTCCTTACCGCACCCTCCCAAAAAGTCAGCACACTTGTGTGGGGGTGAGAGAGAATTTTAGTTCTCAGGACAGATGGTCCTATTGGATGTGCTGGAGCCCTCTGTCTACAAAGCAGTGCCAGCTTCCCCCGTACTGTCTTCTTTTATCCAGCCTGAACACATTCACTCCTTTTAGCCTATCCATGTCTACCTTCCAGACCTTTTACCTTTGTTGTTGCCAGCCTTTGAGCTCCCCATAGAGAGAACCCATGTGAATGGTAAGAGATAATGCAATCAGAAATTGCACTGTTGGCTACCAAGATCCATGCCGCTAAGGCTGAGTGACACAAAGAACATGCAGTGACTATCTTTTGTACGTAGGGGAAGCCACCCTGAATGTAAGCGTCTGCAACCCAAGTGCAGAGAAGGAAGGTGGGCATCGACTCCTGGGGAGGCAGCCTGCAACCAGTCAACACCAGTGCCCAAGAGGGAATCAAAGCGAGGTGACACCTCTCATCAGAGATGAAGCGAGACCATCATAGTCAAGGTCAAAAGATTTTTATCCCTCACCAACAGGAAAGAGTTTTCACAGAGATTAGAAATAGACTCTCTAACACTCGGGCCCATAGACACGTCCTGGACCTGACTCAGCCAACACTCAGCTTTGGGCTTGTCTACATGATGCAATAGCGCGCATCAGTGGGGCGTGAATTCTAATGCACACCAACATGTCGTGCACTAACTGGCCTGCATCGACACTGTTGGCGCACACTAAAAGTTCCCTAGTGCGCATTAACATAGTCCCATTCCAAACAGTACCTTGTTAGCATGCACTTTTAATGTGCACCAGCAGGGTCTACCCAAGCCAGTTAGTGGGTGAATCATTGGTGTGCATTAGAATTCACACCCCACTGCTGTGCACTACTGCGCCGAATAGACAAGCCCTGAGATTTAAGACAAGGTGAGACCCTGACTCTGATTGAACTTGATCTTGTGTGTTGGAGTGGCCTGCCCACAGAGAAGAGTTCAATACTAAGATATTAAATAGCATGGAAGGAGTTTGCTTTATACATATGCTAGGATCCATATATTTACTTGCATTACACTCATAAGTCTTTGTAACTGTACTGGTGTAATGATATGTCAGATTGCCTAGGCTGTCTTTTCCAATCATTCTTTCCATCGTTAATGCTTATGGCAACACATGCAGAACAATGGTTATTTATGCAACTGAACTGAGCTGGACTTTTATGCATAAAGTTGTTTACATTTCTTTTCTTGCTCGTTAATTAGTCATAATAACATAGACCCGCATTTGCTGTATTGGCAGTACTGAGTCCTGTGTTTGGAAAGAACACGAGTAAAATTAGGCCTTGTTCTGCACTGAAGGCAGCAGCCTCCTGAAGAGTTGTGTTAAGGTTTTATTGAATGGAATTGGAGTACTCTCTGGCCATTCATCTTCTGTGGAAGAAATGCACTGGCAGAGGCCAACATTTTCAAACTTAGGGGCCATGGTAGCTGTCTAAGACTCTGACATGGGGCACCCCCTTTGAAAAAAGTTTGCTGAATTTTCTTTTAAATTAAAGATCCCCCTGCTGTTTTGAATTCCTAATTAAGTGAAAATATTTCCATGAACTCAAATAACTCAGATGACTTATAAGAAAAATGATTTGATCTCAGTGGTAAAGGAAACTCACTTACAGGTTCCCTAAAGGACCAAATCCTGCATTGCCTACTGGAGGTGTGCTGGGAGGGGAGAAGCAGAGAGATACTGTCAGTGTGCTATGTATCTGAGCTGCTGTGCCTGTGCATAGGGGAAGGCAGCGTGATCTAGTGGATAAAGCACTGGTCTGGGAGTCAGGAGGAGACCTGGGCTCTATGGCCCTGTTGTACGATCTTGGATGAGTCATTTTGCCTCTCTCTGCATTGGTTTCCTCACCCACCCTGTGTCTGTCTTCAGTATTTAGACTGTACGCTCTTTGAGGCAGGCATTGTCTTTCACTGTGTGAGTGTTTCAGAGCAAACCCCTGTCACAGGCACCCTCCTGCAGCCAATTTCAGCAATACAGGTGCAGCCCACCTCTGTTTCCGCTTCATCTGACCGTGCAAAGGACTAGCATCTCTCAAACCCTTTATGCAGCAACACTGGCACAGTCCACAGATCGCTCATGGGGAAATCAGTTCTTCCCCAAACCCCAAAGTTACAATGCAGCAGCTCTTGAATCTCATTCAAAGGTCACCATTTCCAGGTCCCCCACCAGTAGAGTGACCAGATGGCAAGTATGAAAAATTGGGAGAGGGGATGGGAGGTAATAGGCACCTATGTAAGACAAACCCCAAATATTGGGATTGTCCATATAAAAATCAGGACATCTGGTCACCCTGCCCACCAGAGAGTAATTCACCTCTCTGCCCCAGGGCCTCATTCTCCAGGCCATCCACCCAAGACTCCTAGGCCCACTCTTCTCCCTTGTGTCTTCTCCTGTGGCCCCAACTCAGATCTTCTGTGAGAGGGCTCCCTGCAGTGTCTCACTCCCCCAAACCTCCTCCTCTGTTAGTTCTACCCTGCCCTTGGGATCTACCTTCCCGAGCCAATCCCTAGCTCTGGGCCCAGCTTACACTGCCCACACAGGCTCTTCTCCTCATTCTTAGGGGCCACTACACAAGCCTTCCCATAATGCAGCAGGGCTCCCCAGCCCTCCCAACTGCAGCACCTTCCTCACCCCTCTGCTCTCAGGCTGCTCTCACCTGCCCCTGCCTCACTTCTCCTCGGGTGCAGTCTCTCCTCTTTACATGGGCCACTTGCTTCTCATCAGCCCAGTTGGGAGGTGACTGAGCAGGCCCAGGGGCTGGTCCTAAAGGGGCCAGTCATCCTGCAACAGTGCGTGTGTGTGTACAGCATGGAACTCAGTGTGGCCCAGATCGCCCCTCGGCACAGCCATGTGATAAAGAAGAAGAAGAACGTATCAGGTTACTGGCAGTAAGAATGCGACAGGCAGCAGAGAGAGTCGTTACTATAAGCAGCTGCAAAGCATCAGGCTGGAGCTGAAAGCAGCACAGCGTTACTGGGGATATACGAGGGTGCTGTTGGTCGGAGGTACTTATCCAGCCTTGTTACTGCACTATTTGAGCACCTTGTGATGTGTGATGTAGTTCTCCTCACACCATCCCCGGCAGGGAAGGAAGGACCATTAACCCCACATTACAGATGAGGAACTAAGGCAACAGGGCGGCTACGGCCCAGATCCTCAAGAGCACATAGGCTCCTAACTTGCACTGAAATCACTGGGAGTGAGGTGCCAAGTGACTTGCCCCAGGTCACACAGGAAGCCTGTGGTAGAGCAGGGACCCTAACCCCTGGACCATCTTATTACCCTTCATACCAGACTTGGGCTCTGCTTCTGCAGTCAGATCCATGCTGGCAGACCCATCTGCCCTCCACCCTTCCAACCTTGCTCCCATGAGAATTTCCTTCACCATCTAGGCTCCACCCAGTCCCGAGCAGCTGATGGCAGAGAACTGGGCTTAGGGATAAAACACAGAGTGAAAACTTTAGTGAGGCTTGGGAAAATGAAGGCTTTGCTGAATGTTGTGTAGGGGAATTTGCATAAATCAGAGTAGAAATGTATGTAAATGGGAGTGCGCAAATGTATGCTAATGTATGCAAATGACAGCAGACACATCCAAAGTGGTTGCTGTTTCCTTGTTTGTTACTAAATGTTTCATGTGAAAATGTTGCTAACACATACAGAGGTTGGACATGGGACCAGGTCTGTGGAGCCCAGAGCTCTTTTCCCAGCTCTGACACTGACTCACTAGATGACCTTGGGCAACTCAGTTTCCCTATCTGCAAAATGGGTTAATGGGACTGACTCACCTTTGTAAAGTCCTTTGAGATCTCTGGATGAAACATGCTATATACATGCAAATGAATTGGTAATTATAAATGAATGATCAGTTAACTATTAATTACTAATTAGGATATATTAAACGGAGTTTAGATGCTCTGTGACAGGCATCCACTGCACAAAACAGGGGACAGCAAAGAACAATAAATTCACTTATAAAAAGTAAAAGAACAGACCAAATTCAGAACTGGTTCAATTCCACTGACTTCCACAGAACTTCACCTACTCCCCCCAGCTCTGAATTTGGTCTCACCTAATGAGTCACACAGGCTGTTCAAGGCCAGAATATAGTGGGGGATGGCCAGCTTTGCAGTTAATGAATTGGTTATGACATATCAGGCCAAATTCAGCCCTAGTGCAAGCAGATGGATCTCTGTGGATTTTAGTGGTGTTGCACCTGCTTACACCAATGATGAATTTGCCCCCACCCCAGCTGCTTCAACCTCTCATAACTATGATGCTTTCATAACTGTGACACAACAGACTGTTGAGCAGCACAAGGCAGCTGGAACAGAGGGAAAGAATCTGGCTCCCTCCTGGTAACCAAGAGATGTTTCCTAGCAGGGCTGTCAGTTATAGTGCTGACATTATGTAAACATTTTGCAGTTGTTTCTGGGGTGTGTTTTTCCCTATGTACTGGGCTAAGAATTTAAGACACATTATAAATAAACCTAAGTAAATACATAAATAGCAAAACAAGTTCTTGGAATACAGAACAGAGTCCGACTGTATTCTCTCCAAACCATTGGTCTGCCATTTCACAACTTCACACCTTTAGCATGCCCAGCACCTTCAAATCATTCCTCCTCCAATGGTGGACCACCGTTGCATCTTTCTTGTGCCCTAATTCTTCAGTGGAGAGCTGTTCTGCAAGTGATCTGAAAGAAGGCTTTATTCCTCCGTTAGTTCGAAGCTTGCAGAATATATTCATGATTCCATTGATATTAGCATGTGTCACTTTACACCAGTTCTTTTATTAGATTGTTAATTGGTGCCCTGTATGTTCACTGAAGCCATGTTGCTGCTGCTTCTGGCTTTGGTCAGGGCAGAATCTCTCAGAGGGTCACCACTATCGCCGTTAGCCCTTGGCCAGACCTCAGAAGAGCCGTTTCAATGAACTGATGTGAAGTTTCTCCCAGTCTCAGGTTGTCGGTCCTGGTGGGCAGCACAATTTGCTGCTCTCCTGCTTGCAAAGTGTCCAGCCCGCCCTCCCTGTTGCTAAGCTACCATCTAGCAGAAGGCATCAAGGAGGACAACCATGCCCTAGACATTGACATGAATTAAAACTCATTCTTAGGGAAATGAGTAGCTACTTGGGACTCAAACAAACATCTGCCAAACACTGTTTGCTTTTGTCCATGCTGGTTCTGCATTAGTCAAGCAATG